>NC_060138.1:856911938-857241938 GCF_021461385.2 Schistocerca piceifrons
GATGTTGTCTTCACTCTCGAGCATATCTGTATCTTCAATGGAGGATGTTTTAATAAAACTTTTGCCACTCTTGATGTTGCACATATCTCGCACTACAGCATCTTCTAACAATTTTTAGGATCCGAAAGTATAACCTTATTGAAGTAGTATTTTCCTAATCACTGTAGTTGCAACAGTGTCGGAGGATGTGTTCACTATGAAATGGTCTGCTGTAGAATGAAACATGAAACCACTAACTGTCACTCTGAGGAGGCTGGGAGGGCTCAGAGCTATTACCTGTACTTGATGGTAATTAAACTTGTACAGGAGTCTCGGAGCCCTACGACCTGCTAAGCCTGCATGGTTAGGAGAGATGTGGGTCCTCTTCTGAAGAAGAGAAATTTGTTAACATCGAATATAGATGTCTTTTCTAAAAGTATTTGTATGGAGTGTAGCCATGTATGGATGCAAAACAAGGACGATAAGTAGTTTAGACAAGAGGAAATGTGGTACTACAGAAGAATGCTGAGATTAGATGAGTAGATCAAGTAAGTAATGAGGAAGTACTGAATAGAATTGAGGAGAAGAGGAATTTGTGGTACAACTTGACTGGATGAAGGGATCGGTTAGTGAAAGACGTTCGAGGCATCAAGGGATCACCAAGTTAGTATTAGAGGACAGCGGGAAGGATAAAAATCGTAGGGAGAGACCAAGAAATAAATACACTAAGCAGATTCAGAAGGATGCAGGGTGCAGTAGTTACTTGGAGATGAAGAAGCTTGCACAGGATAGAATAGCAGGGAGAGTAGCATCAAACCAATCTCTGGACTGAAAACCACAACAACAACGACGAGTCCTGGGCGCCGCTAGACAGTCTGCATTGATACAATAATAAATCGAGCAACTTGTCATTGGGCAAGTCCAAACCCGGTAGCTTCTTTCCGCCATTCTACAAATATCATCGCTCCACATCGTTCCATATTACTGATTGTGAGCTGATTCCGCCCAATCGATTGGCCCACATACAAACATACAAGCACACCACTTCATTACCATGCCTTATGTCAATGGTGGAGGGTCACATGACCTCCTGATACTTGTTGTTGTACCTCTACAGAGCTCAAAAAGTGTTTTAGGAGAGCGCATGGGGGGGGGGAGCATTTTTCCTGCAAAGCGTATTTTCGCCATACTTTGTGCCAAATGCATCGATTCAAACAGTATGATAAAGATGTTCCACAGATAAGAAAGATCTATCATTGCATGAGTATTCATTTTATTAATTTTCTATTAGAAATGAAAACAAAAAATGAATTGTGTTTGTAGAGTAGAATCCCGGACAGTTTCTGTACACAGGGCGCATCGTGTCTACAACGCGATTTTGTAATCGTCTCTACGGTGACATCTCTTCATAGCTCCACAGATGGCGGTTGTTTTTGCCTACAGCCGTTCGCAATTAGCAGTTTAAATCTGTCAAAAGCACTGTTAGATGTGAGGGATATCCTTATGTTGAATAGACTATAAGAGTTGCTTAACAACAAAGAATAAATGTGTTAAAACTTCACGCATTATACGGCATTTTTTCACTCATCTTAGTGTTTATGACGTCATTTCTCTTGATCTCTATGTCGTACAACGATGTTTTTGTGTAGGTACATTGAGCGGCGTATGTGAATACTAGCTGCAAAATGTTATGCGAATATAGTAGCAAAGAAGTAATAAATTTCGACATCAAGCGAGATGCGGCAGTTTTTCACGCGTCTCATTGCTTTTGACGTCATATCTCTCAGTCCAAAGCACTCGGTTACCATGATAGCGACACGAGAGTCAAGGCAGAGCGGCCGTTGTTCGCTGTGGTCACAGGCTGGACGGACGCAATCTGGAAGGTTGCATCCAGGCTCTGGAGGAAGGAATCCGGCGGGCCCGACGTAATAGCCGCAGAAACAAGGCGAGGCGAGGATTACTGGCGGCGGCTCGGCTCCGCATTCCGCCTGCTTAATGAGAGGCCGACAGCCGGAGGAGGCGCTGCTGCATCCCAAAAGAGGGCGAAGCAAAAGGACGAGCCGCGCGGGGAACCCACAGGCCGTTCTCGACAACGCGTGGACTGTCGTTACTCAGGGATTTGAGGCAACTGTGAAGTCTGGCCGCATGCTGGGGCGACTTGTTCCTTCCTGACCTCTCATATCTCAAGATACAAGGTGACCTTTAAAAGTACATTTCTTACTACATGCGGAGATACGCTGTCTGGTAAAAAGTATCTGGGTATCTACTAACGGACAGTAGAGTAATGATAATAAAACCAGTGGCTATATTTGAATCTACGTCGTTTATACTTTTTAACACATGCTACCAGTTTCGACACCAAATGGTGTCATCTTCAGGCCCCAAGCGTAACCTGCTATCCACAACCGTTTTCACCTGCAATGAACATTATCGTATGCAGTGGGCCAACATTAACTGCATTCTGTACCTTCCATGGCAATAACAAGCACACCACTTAGTGTGTGACCATTATTCAAGCGTTTCGTGTCCGACTGCAGTCCCAGTTCCCTTGATGGATTACCAGGGACTATTAATGGACAATTGGGATGTGTCCATCCTCCGCCTTTACGACTGCTTAAACTGTGCTAGGGACACTTTCAGTGAGATTTCTCAGTGTCTGTAGTGGAATGGCAGCCCATTCTTCCTCAAGAGCTGAAGTCAGAGAAAGTAATGATATTGGATTCCGGTGTCTGGAGCGAAGTCGACGTGCTAATTCATCCCCAAGGTGTTCCATTGAGTTCAGGCGGTAACTTTGGACAGGTCATTTCAGGAATGACCTTGTCCACAAAGCATTGCCTCACAAGATGCTGCTAAACGAAATGGTATATTTTTACAATGATACAAACGATCATTGCCTCCGAACAGTTCCTCTATTGCACGCCGTACACATTGCTGTAAAATGTGTTCGTATCCTTCGGCATTCAGCATTTTTTTAAACTCAATAAGAGTACCACACACAAACCACGAGAAACACTCCCATACCATAACACTACCTCCTCCGCATTGCACTGCTGGCCATACAAAGTCAATCGCTGTCCAGTTGCGTGGCTCTTTACACCTGCTCTAATGTCGCTTAGCGCTGATTGCAGAAATGTGTGGCTTATGGGGAGCTACTCGACCATCGTACCCCATTGTTTTTAACTCCGTATGCAATGTACGAGGTGCATTCAAGTTCTAAGGCCTCCGATTTTATTTTCTAATTAACTACTCACCCGAAATCGATGAAAGTTGCGTTACTTCTCGACGTAATCGCCCTGCAGACGTACACATTTTTCACAACGCTGACGCCATGATTCCATGGCAGCGGCGAAGGCTTCTTTAGGACTCTGTTTTGACCACTGGAAAATCGCTGAGGCAATAGCAGCACGGCTGGTGAATGTGCGGCCACGGAGAGTGTCTTTCATTGTTGGAAAAAGCCAAAAGTCACTAAGAGCCAGGTCAGGTGAGTAGGGAGCATGAGGAATCACTTCAAAGTTGTTATCACGAAGAAACTGTTGCGTAACGTTAGCTTGATGTGCGGGTGCGTTGTCTTGGTGAAACAGCACACGCGCAGCCCTTCCCGGACGTTTTTGTTGCAGTGCAGCAAGGAATTTGTTCTTCAAAACATTTTCGTAGGATGCACCTGTTACCGTAGTGCCCTTTGGAACGCAATGGGTAAGGATTACGCCCTCGCTGTCCCAGAACATGGACACCATCATTTTTTCAGCACTGGCGGTTACCCGAAATTTTTTTGGTGGCGGTGAATCTGTGTGCTTCCATTGAGCTGACTGGCGCTTTGTTTCTGAATTGAAAAATGGCATCCATGTCTCATCCATTGTCACAACCGGCGAAAAGAAAGTCCCATTCATGCTGTCATTGCGCGTCAACATTGCTTGGCAACATGCCACACGGGCAGCCATGTGGTCATCTGTCAGCATTCGTGGCACCCACCTGGATTACACTTTTCGCATTTTCAGGTCGTCATGCAGGATTGTGTGCACAGAACCCACAGAAATACCAACTCTGGAGGCGATCTGTTCAACAGTCATTCGGCGATCCCCCAAAACAATTCTCTCCACTTTCTCGATCATGTCCTCAGACCGGCTTGTGCGAGCCCGAGGTTGTTTTGGTTTGTTGTCACACGATGTTCTGCCTTCATTAAACTGTCACACCCACGAACACACTTTCGACACATCCATAACTCCATCACCACATGTCTCCTTCAACTGTCGATGAATTTCAATCGGTTTCACACCACGCAAATTCAGAAAACGAATGATTGCACACTGTTCAAGTAAGGAAGACGTCGCCATTTTAAGTATTTAAAACAGTTCTCATTCTCGCCGCTGGCGGTAAAATTCCATCTGCCATACGGTGCTGCCATCTCTGGGATGTATTGACAATGAACGCGGCCTCATTTTAAAACAATGTGTATGTTTCTATCTCTTTTCAGTCCGGAGAAAAAGAATCCGAGGCCTTAGAACTTGAATGCACCTCGTAATTGTGCTAGCTGGAGCCGGCCGGAGTGGCCGTGCTTTTCTAGGCGCTACAGTCTGGAACCGAGAGACCGCTACGGACGCAGGTTCGAATCCTCCCTCGGGCATGGATGTGTGTGATGTCCTTAGGTTAGTTAGGTTTAAGTAGTTCTAAGTTCTAGGCGACTGATGACCTCAGAAGTTAAATCGCATAGTGCTTAGAGCCATTTGAACCATTTTGCTAGCTGGACTTAAAAATAGCATTTTGGAACTCACGAGTAATTCTTTCTGCCCATTTCATGCGATTTATTACAGTCACCACATCACCATTAGTCGAATTGGGTAACTTTAGAAGAGTTGAAAAGTCCCTGATGGAAGTGTTACTCACATGCCATGGAACGACAAAGTCGCGTTCCAAGTCGCTGAACTCTCCTAGTAGACCCATTCTACTGTTACTGCTTCTGTACAGACAATTTTATAGATATCTCAGCCCAAAGCAGTTCGATATTTATTATTGATTTCCAAATTTCCTTTAGAACCTACTGTTTTATGTCAGACAATGGATCAAGACTTACACAACCTTCCGCATCAACTTGGGAACTTATTTTCTAGGATTATTTGTAGCAGATACAGAAGCTTTACGTCTACATACACAAGAAATATGAAAGGTTTTTACAAACAAAAAACGTTGTATACTGCTCTAGAGAATAGGGAATTGTCTCATAGTCTTTAATCAAAGCTAGAGGGAAGGATGACTGGACGCTTGAGAGTAGAGGAAATATGAGTTAATCACATCTTTATCGTGACGATCATTTCTCCCTTGTAGATTTGTGTCAACAAAATGTTTTCGCAATCGGAGGAGAAAACTGGTGACTGAAATTTCATGAGAAGATACCGTCGCAACGAAAAACGCCTTTGTTTTAATGATTGCCACTCCAATTCACGTATCGTGTCTGTGGCACTATCTCCCCTATTTCGCGATAATACAAAACGAGCTGTCCTCTTTCTACTTTTTTGTTTTCATCCGTCAGTCCCACCTGATGCGGATCCCACACCGCACAGCAATACTCCAGAACAAGGCGGACAAGCGTGGTGTAAGCAGTCTCTTTAGTAGACCTGTTGCACTTTCTAAGTGTTCTGCCAATGAATCGCATTCCTTGGTTTGCTCTAGCCACAATATTATCTACGTGATCGTTCCAATTTAGGTTATTTGTAATTGTAATCTCTAAGTATTTAGTTGAATTTACAGCCTTAAGATTTGTGTGACTTATCGCGTAATCGAAATTTAGTACTCGTGTGAATAACTTCAAACTTTTCCTTATTCAGAGTCAATTGCCACTTTTCGCACCATACAGATATTTTATCTAAATCATTTTGCAAGTCATTTTGATCATCTGGTGACTTTACAAGACGGTGAATGACAGCATCATCTGCAAACAATCTAAGACGGCTACTCAGATTGTCTCCTATGTCGTGAATACAGATCAGAAACAACAGAGGGCCTATAACACTTCCTTGGTGAACGCCGGATATTACTTCTGTTTTAGTCGATGACTTTCCGTCTATTACTACGAACTGTGACCTTTCTGACAAGAAATCACGAAACTAGTCGCACAACTGAGGCGATACTCCGTAGGCACGAAGTTTGGTTAGAAGACGCTTGTGTGGAACGGTGTCGAAACCCTTCTGGAAATCTAAAAATATGGAATTAATTTGACATCCCCTGTCGATAGCTCTTGTTACTTCATAAGCATAAAGAGCTAGTTGTGTTTCACAAGAACGATATTTTCTGAATCCGTGCTGACTATGTGTCAATAGATAGTTTTCTTCGTGGTACTTCATAATGTTCGAATATAGTATATGTTCCAAAAACCTACTGCAAATCGACGTTAGTGACATAGGTCTGTAATTCAGCGGATTACTCCTACTTCCCTTTTTGGATATTGGTATGACTTCAGCAATTTTCCAGTCTTTAGGTACGGATCTTTCTGTGAGTGAGTGGTTGTATATGATTGCTAAATACGGAGCTATTTTATCAGCATACTCTGAGAGCAACCTGACTGGTATACAGTCTGGGCCGGAGGCCTTGCCTTTATTAAGTGATTTAAGCTGCTTTGTTACACCGAGGATATCTACTTTTATGTTTCTCATCTTGGCAGTTGTTTTTGATTGGAATTCAGGAATATTTACTTCGTCTTCGTTGGTGAAGGAGTTTTGGATAACCGTGTTTAATAACTCTGCTTTAGTGGCACTGTCATCAGTGACTCCGCCGTTGTTATCGCGCAGTGAAGGTATTGATTGCGTCTTCCTAGCCGCCAGTATCATCCACGCAACATAAATTGAGTCTTTGCACCACAGACGTTTTCCTTAATAGTAGCCTCCGTTTGGAAATGTACTATTAGTCATGGTTCTAAATAAAGGATGTCCCAGGAGGAATGATCAATATTGGGGATATGACAGGAACAATCATTCGAAGCAAAAAATGTCCAGTAACACGGGCTCTACATACGTTACGAGCTATGAGCACTTGTTCATCTTCGCTGCTGTGAAACTCCTCTCATCTTTTCAACTACTGCTCGTAGCTTTTAAGATATGCCCGTGTTAACCAGACTTTTTTTCTTGTTTTGGCCCCAAGCAACCACCTCCAAAAATATGGAAGTCAAAGACCTCGTAGCAGAAGAGATTTGTTTCACGGTACTTAAGATGAAAAAGTGCTCATAGTTCCTAAGGCACGTATTTTAGAACCCATGTTTACTAGACTTTTTTGCCTAGAATGATCGTTCCTGTCGTATCCCTGATTATTTACCATTCCTCCTGGGATATCCTGTGTACTAGAGCCATAACCACTCTTGCAGGTTCATTTTAAAATATCTGTCCAACTACTGATCTTTATATGCATATTTGTCCTGTGAACAATGTAGTACATATCCTATACCAATTACACTGAATAAAAAAACCAACAAGTACGAATTATATCAACACATTTAGAGTTACCATTTGTAGTCATTATATACAATTCTGGTCTGTTTGTCGTATGTTAGTGAGCTTCTAGCGTGGTTGATGGTCCGTTACCATCGTTATTTTGATTTAACTTTTCTTCCACTTTCCACATAACTCCCATGTTTTCAAAACAAGTCTCCTAGCATTCCTTAACTAACATGTTGAAGATCCTACTTACATTGTCACGAATTTCTACTCAGAGGCAGAGATCTCGAAAACAAGTGGCTACCCTCCAACCGGTGCTAGATAGTCAACATTAAAGACACGCTCAGAGTGAATTTTCGCATAGCACTAGACACATGTGATTTCAGTGTACTCCTATTGTATCACACTTACTGTGACGCCTTATGTAATGCCCTGCGACTCCTGCTGGAAAGTTGCTCAAGAGATTGATTATGAGATTAAGCGATGACTATCAGAGCCATTGCTTATAGAGACCTGTTACAGTAGGACGCTGCTGCTGCCAGCACTTACAGAGCTGTCGTTTATTCCAGTTTGTCGCATTCTGCCATGTACGCTGCAGTCCGGAACTTCATGTTCCTCTATCCTATCCATAGAAGTAAATTCTTTATGAATTTCATACGCTTGAAACTCGCTGAACCTAAGCTGTTAAGATGTGATTTAGATAAGATATCAGTATGGTCCGAAAAGTGCTCAATTGACCCTGAATAAAGGAAAGGCCGCGCGGGATTAGCCGAGCGGTCTAAGGCGCTGCAGTCATGGACTTTGCGGCTGGCCCCGGCGGAGGTTCGAGTCCTCCCTCAGGCATGGGTGTGTGTGTTCGTCCTTAGGGTACTTTAGGTTAAGTAGTGTGTAAGGTTAGGGACTGATGACCTTAGCAGTTAAGTCCCATAAGATTTCACACACACATATAAAGGAAAGTGTGAAGTTATTCACATGAGTACTAAAAGAAATCCGCTAAATTTCGATTTCGCGATAAGTCACACAAATCTGATGGCTGTAAATTCTATTAAATACTTAGGGATTACAATTACAGATACCCTAAATTGAAACGATCACATAGATAATGTTGGGGGTAGACCCAACCCAAGACTTCGATTCATTGGCAGAACACTTAGAAAGTGCAACAGGTCTACTAAAGAGACTGCTTACACCACCCTTGTCCGCCTTGTTCTGGAGTATTGCTGTGCGGTGTGCGATTCGCATCAGGTAGGACTGACGGATGACATCGAAAAAGTACAAAGAAGGGCAGCTCGTTTTGTATTATCGCGAAATAGGGGAGATAGTGTCACAGACATGAAACGTGAATTGGAGTGGCAATCATTAAAACAAAGGCGTTTTTCATTGCGACGGTATCTTCTCATGAAATTTCAATCACCAGTTTTCTCCTCCGATTGCGAAAACATTCTGTTGGCACCCACCTACATAGGGAGAAATGATCATCACGATAAAATAAAAGAAATCAGGGCTCGCACTGAAGAATTGGGGTGCTCTTTTTTCCCACGCGCCATTCTAAAGTGGACCGGTAGAGACAGCTTGAAGGTGGTTCATTGAACCCTCTGCCAGGCACTTTATTGTGAATAGCAGAGTAATCACGTAGATGTAGATGTACCATGAGCCAAAGGAGTTTGATATGGACCATTATAAACCATTCTCGGATGCTGGTCACTGTAGTCACTGTAGGTGATGTACAATTCACACCAGGCGGTCGTGTGATCCTCAACCGTTGACGTAAGGTATGGCAGTAAAGTGAGGTTTATGTGACACTTCGTTGTATGGAATGACCATGTGCCTGCTCACTACTTTCTGAGATAGAGTCCTGGACTTTGACTGACTTTCTTGTCTTGAGCCAGTTTACTGATGCCTTGTATTTGATAGGTCCAGATAGTGTATTCCATCATGAACGCTGATTCCGCTCGCGTGATGCGAGATGCATCTGATGGTTTCAGAAATTCACCGCATCGCTCGATCTTCAGTTCTCCCGTTTAGCATTTGACAGAGACGGAGACCACACATGCTGATTGCAAAGCCCATTATGCGGTATGTTCTCATTGTGCAAGGCAGTATCCTCAATCCGCTGGGTCCTGTGCCAACCAGTATATGCATTATTTTGTTGCTTTGTCAGCTATCTTGTGTATGTAATCTGTACAGTTTCCCTTTCGCCTAAATAAGCGCGGAAATACTTACTATTAATCGAATAGTCGTCTTCTAAATTTTTGTTATTAGATTTTTACCTGATTATCCTAACAGTCATTATGTGGAGGAGGAGGAGATTAGTGTTTAACGTCTCGTCGGCAACGAGAGAGACGGAGCACAAGCTCGGATTAGGGAAGGATGGAGAAGGAAATCGGCCGTGCCCTTTCAAGGGAACCATCCCGGCATTTGCCTGAAGTGATCGAGGGAAATCACGGAAAACCTAAATCAGGATGGCCGGATGTATGTTTGAATCGTCGTCCGATGAGTATTATGTAAATGCTATTGTCTACAATAGCTTTGAGGTTCTTGGCCGCCCACACTACCACCGTCCACAACCCAGCGCACCGTAGCTTTCTCGCACTAGTCTCCTAGTGATTGTGTGACGCATATGTCACACTCTATTTGAGCTACAGCAGAGACTGAGCTCTTCAAAGACGCCGAATAATGGACCACCACAGGGATCTGCCCTCGATCCACTGCTGTTTAATCTGCACATCTCCGATATACATCAAATTAGATCTCGTAACTTTGGATGCGTCGCTGACTGGGTTCTGGCAGCGGGATATCAAAATTTTGAAGAAACGGAAGTCATCTTAACATCTGAGATGGCGATAATGGGAACATACTTTCGGAGAGGGAGACTGAAACCAAACCCTACCAATCCGTCTCGGATTGTTTTCATTTGTGCAACGGAGCGGCGAATATACACCTCCATGTCTATTTTGGTGAATGATTACCTCACCACAATCAGCAGCCAAGATATCTAGGGATTACATTTGACCAGACGCTGTTCGACAAGTAGCATCTGTAAAACACAGCTGCCAAGTTACGAACTAGGAACAACATCATAGGTAAACTGTACGGAACAACCGGAGTATCCACTGCTGAAACTCTGCGCACTTCAGCACTTGGGCTTGTCTGCTCTACTGCGGAATATAGAGCCACGTCACATCGGGTGGCAGGACAGCAGGCGGATGTTCTACGTGGACCATCTATCCGTATCGGGTGAAAAAATAATGCGTCATTGCTGCAGCCGGCCCTATTTGGGCATAATATCTCTTTAGTTTTCTGTGAATGTTTCTCGATTTTACTCTGGTGTACAGTGAACAAGCGTTAGGTATTTGGAATACAGCTCGTAATTCTCGCAGAGAGCTCTTTCGATGACGTAAAAATAATAATTTTCTGGAAAGTTCACACCCCCCGTAATTTGCTTGAGTTCGCATAATTCAGTACCTACTTAGTCTCTGACCGTAAAAGCGAATCACCTATCTCTTCCAGATTCACCTCATTCTCAATCTCTAACACGTTTCGGGCCATCTCTTAGTCCTCAAATATAAATTCGATGTAGGCCTATCCCCGCTGTCTCTTTGTACATTTCTTGGCATCTATCAAGGTTTAATTTTTAATTCGTGAAAATAACCTCTAATATTCATCAGCCACTTCATCGTAAATATCTTCACATTTATTTTTCAGGCACTCTACCACATTTCTGCTTGATCTCATAACAAATCCTCCTTTGCACAGTAAGCTCCAACGACACGGTTATTTACATATAATCTCTATTTGCATCGTCTTGGACGTAGCATGAAAATGGGAGAAGTAACGACACGATTCAGTTCATATTACTGAGATTCTTTGCCAATACTGGTCATTAAGTTGAGTATGTTTGTTTTTCTAGAGCACATATTTCGAAAACTGTAAGGGTGTGGAAAACAGGTTACCCTACTTCATGCTAATACTTGTCCTGGGAAATGAAGAACTGGTATCAGAGTGTTAACAGATTATTATCAGCCCTCCGATACCAAGCGAATTACTTTACTTTTACTCATGAAAATTGTGACTTATTCAGTGAGAAACTTTATTTATTCGGAGCTCAGAGTTTTTTAGTTCTACTAGAGCTTATGGCGCATACTTTATAAACTTCTGTTCTCTATGTTTTTGTCTTTACATATATTTCAATTCTGTTTGATACCTGTCCATTGTCTAAACAACCTGCCTTGTTCGTTGTAGCTAATTTTCTGGGGGACTGTTTCACTAAGTACAGCCTTTTTACCCGTAAGTGCTGACTATAAAAAAGGCTAGTTAAGAAAAAATTGTGGGAAGTGTACTTAATTTGTATCTTAAAACTCTCTATAGGGACAGTCTGGGAAAGATTCACACTATGTGATACAATTGGTTTGGAGATTTTTCAGTATTATAATTGACTGATGACGAATTCACGATTAAGTTACATGACTTTATTTTATTAAGTAACAAAACTAAGATTTTTTAACAAACTGAAAGTTCACGGAGCGATTGTTATTATATGACAGTTAAGAACAAAAGACAGAGAATTAGCTTTTCCATCACATGATAATTATGTGGTTGCTCCTAGGAGATGGAATAGAACACAATATTTACGAAAATGTATTTGACATGAGACGAACAAAAAGAACTACTGGAAGATTCGTTCTCCAGGGATACCGTGAAACTAGAGAAGAAACCAGTGCGACACTGCTGGAGAGATTACATTAGATTAGATTAGTTTTTCATTCGATAGATCCGTGCTGAGGAGATCCTCGTGGATGTGGAACATGTCAATTTATTTTTTTTAAGCTGAAATAACAATACTAATAGTATGAATATATACATCATTCGTTTCCATTAAAAAATTCGTCAATGGAGTAGAAGGAGTTGGCCATTAGTAAGTCTTTCAGGCTCCTTTTAAACTGATCTTTATTTGTAACTAAATTGTTTATGTTTACTGGCAAATTATTGAAGATGTGTGTTCCTGAGTGGTGGACCCCTTTTTGAACTAAAGTAAGTGCTTTTAAGTCCTTGTGCAGATCATTTTTGTTCCTGGTATTATATGTATGAACTGAGATGTTTGTTGGAAAAAGAGATATATTATTTAGGACGAATTTCATTAATGAGTAAGTATACTGAGAGGCAGTAGTTAGCATACCCAGTTCTTTGAAGAGGTTTCTACAGGACGTCCGTGAATTTACTCCACAAATAATACGTATTACACGCTTTTGAACTCTGAAAACTTTTGTTTGACTTGAGTTACCCCAAAATATTATACCATATGACATTATGGAATGAAAGTAGGCAAAGTATGAAAGCTTTTTCATTTTTATGTCGCCTATGTCTGCTAACACTCTAATTGCAAATACAGATTTGTTAAGGCGTTTCTGCAGTTCTGTGGTGTGCTCTTCCCAACTGAATTTATTATCAAGTTGTAATCCCAGGAATTTAAGACTGTCAACCTCTTCTATCTGCTCTTCTTCGTATTTTATGCATATGCTGGGTGGAAACCTCTTACAGGTTCTGAATTGCATATAGTGAGTCTTTTCGAAGTTTAATGTCAGTGAGTTGGCTTTAAACCATTTATTAATATCCATGAAAATATCATTACCAGATCTTTCTAGAACTACACTTGACATACTATTTATTGCAATACTTGTGTCATCTGCAAACAAAACGAACTCTGCTTCTCGCAGTGTAACTGATGAGTGATCATTAATGTACACAAGAAAAAGCAATGGCCCTAAGATGGATCCTTGTGGGACACCACATATAATTTCTTCCCATTCTGATGATGACTGATGACTTAATTCCCCTAGTCCCTTGCACTGACACCCTTTGTTTCCTGTTAGTGAGGTATGACTTGAACCATTTTGCAGCACTGCCCGTGACACCATAGAATTCTAATTTACTTAAAAGGATGTTGTGGTTCACACAATCAAATGCCTTTGACAAATCACAGAAAATACCTGCTGCTTGTAATTTGTTATTTAATGAATTAAATACATTTTCACTGTAGGTGTAAATAGCCTTCTCGATATCAGAACCCTTCAGAAATCCAAACTGTGTTCTTGATAATATGTTATTTGTGATCAGATGGTTGAGCAGCAGCCTGTACATTACTTTTTCTAAAATTTTTGAGAATGCTGGCAAAAGTGAAATTGGTCTGTAGTTTGATGGTATCTCTTTATCCCCTTTCTTGAATAGAGGCTTAACATCTGCATATTTTAGCCAGTCAGGAAATGTCCCAGTTATAATTGACTGGTTACACAAGTAACTTACAATTGTACTAAACTCACAAGAACATGCCTTAATTAACTTTGTTGATATTTCATCATACCCACTAGAATGCTTTGTTTTTATAGATTTTATTATGGAAGTTATTTCTTTTGGTGAAGTGAGTGATATATTCATGTACTTGAAGCTATTTGTGAAGGCTAGTTTAAGATATTCAAGGGCATTATTTACTGATCCTGAAAGTCCCATTCTATCAGTAACGGATATAAAGTACTTGTTAAATAGATTTGCCACACTATGCCCATCAGTTACTAATGTGTCATCTACCCTTAGTGCTATTTGCTCCTGTTCCTTTCTGGTTCTACCAGTCTGCTCTTTCACTATATCCCATATAGTTTTTATTTTGTTCCCTGACATTGCCATCTTCTTCTCGTAGTGCATTTGTTTAGATGTCTGAATTACTTTTTTTAATGTTTTACAGTATTCCTTGTATTTAGCTAAATCATCAGCATTGGAGCTATTCTTGGTCGACAGATACATTTTCCTTTTTGTCTTACAGGAAATCTTTATTTCTTGTGTAATCCATGGTTTTATTATAGACTTCTGTTTAATTTGTGTAACTTTTACAGGAAAACAGTTCTCAAACATGGTACTGACATTGTTCATGAATGTGTTATATTTTTCATTCATGTCATGAGCACAATAAACATCTTTCCAGTTCATATCTTTGAGCAGTTTTATAAAACACTCAATTTTTGGCTGATGACTACTCTCCTGTACTCGGATTTAGCAGTCTTGATAATCTGCTTAGAATTCACATCTAAAACAAGGAGCTGCATGTCATGATCTAATAGTCCATTTATAACAGGTTTTATGATATGATTTTGTTTCTTTGATTTGTCTATAAAAATGTTATCAATGGCTGTCCTTGAGGGTTTAGTGATCCTAGTTGGAAAGTCTACAGTGTGAGTTAGATTGAAAGACAATATTACTAACTGCAGTGAATGTTTACTGGAAGATTGCATTAGAAAATCTGTATTAAAGTCACCACCAATCAAAATTTCTTTGTTTCTTCCTGTTAAATAACCCAAAAGAGCTTCTAGATGATCTAAGAATAGATTATAATTTCCTGCAGGTGCTCAGTAAATAGTTATTATTATATAGGATCTGTTATGGAACTCTACTTCTGTTGCACATGCTTCTAGATGCTGCTCTAAACAGAATTTATTAAGAATGAGATTTTCACTCTGCAGCGGAGTGTGCGCTGATATGAAACTTCCTGGCAGATTAAAACTGTGTGCCCGACCGAGACTCGAACTCGGGACCTTTGCCTTTCGTGGGCTAGTGCTCTACCACCTGAGCTACCGAAGCACGACTCATGTCCGGTCCTCACAGCTTTACTTCTGCCAGTACCTCGTCTCCTACCTTCCAAACTTTACAGAAGCTCTCCTGCGATCCTAGCAGAACTAGCACTCCTGAAAGAAAGGATATTGCGGAGACATGGCTTAGCCACAGCCTGGGGGATGTTTCCAGAATGAGATTTTCACTCTGCCCCCCAGGCTGTGGCTAAGACATGTCTCCGCAATATCCTTTCTTTCAGGAGTGCTAGTTCTGCTAGGATCGCAGGAGAGCTTCTGTAAAGTTTGGAAGGTAGGAGACGAGGTACTGGCAGAAGTAAAGCTGTGATGCCGTCCGTGAGTCGTGCTTCGGTAGCTCAGTTGGTAGAGCACTTGCCCGCGATAGGCAAAGGTCCCGAGTTCGAGTCTCGGTCGGGCACACAGTTTTAATCTTCCAGGAAGTTTCAGAATTTATTAATGTCAATGTTCTTGAGGGAGGTTCAAATGGTTCAAGTGGCTCTAACCACTATGGACTTAACATCTGACTCAGATGCTAAGTCCCATAGTGCTCAGAGCCATTTGAACCATTTCAACTTCACATCTGAGGTCATCAGTCCCCTAGACGTAGAACTCCTTAAACCTAACTAACCTAAGAACATCGTACACCTCCATGCCCGAGGCAGGATTCGAATCTGCGACCGTAGCAGCAGCGGGGTTCCGGGCTGAAGCACCTAGAACAGCTCGGTCACAGCGGCCGGCTGGAGGGAGGTAGTTGCGTGATTGAGAGGATTGAGAGTACGTCGGAGAAGAAATTAACAAGGTATAGAAGTGAACGAAAACCGAGTTACGGATATCGCGGTGGGTGCTTCAAATAGAAATGGACTGATATTCGAAATGCATAAGGAATGTCTTCCACAATGTGCATCTGTAACATTGGTTGAACATTGCTTCTAGGCCTCGAGCGGTCGTTTATTATATTCGACGCCACCAAGGGACAACAGATAACTTCGCATAATCGAAATACAGACGCAATGAAACGCCACATCCATGTTCGCAAAAGTTATAAAACCAACGTCACGTTAGCGAATGTCGTAAACCGTATGTTTCATTAACAAGGTACGACAGCGACTTCTAGTTTGGAACACAGTAAAACACAAATACAACAAAGTACTTGTAGCACTTCGAGGAAATGAAATGATGGCATGGCATTATTGGCCGGGAGACCTCATCTGTGGTTGTTCGGCCGCCTAGTAAAAGTCTTTGTTTAACGCCGCTTCGCCGACTTGCACTTCTTCGTGATGGAGATGAGTTGAAATAACTAGAACAACTCAAACACCCTGCCTCCGAGCGAAAAAAAATCTCCGACTCAGCCGAGAATCGAACCCAGGACCCCACAACTTGCAGGCATTGACACAAACCACTTTTTTGTCTTTTTCTGTTGTTTCTTTCCTTCATTATTCTCCTCATTTGATCTTAGAGAACTTCACAGTGAAGTATTCAACGATGAACGGGTGTTCAAGTTCATCGTTGAATACTTAATCTTTTTTTTCCCAGCCCTCTGACTGAACACACTGAGCTACCGTGTCGGAGACACTAGGCCACGAGCTGCGGACAGTCCCTGCCTGGTACATCAATGCCAAGACTCCAAAGTACACACAGCAGTTACGTTGCCACTTGGTACCAGCGCATTGCCCGCTCCCTCCAGAGAGCGTTGGTTCAAATGTTCAAATATGTGTGAAATCTTATGGGACTTAACTGCTGAGGTCATCAGTCCCTAAGCTTACACACTACTTAACCTAAATCATCCTAAGGACAAAGACACACACCCATGCCCGAGGGAGGACTCGAACCCCCGCCGGAACCAGCCGCACAGTCCATGACTGCAGCGCCTTAGACCGCTCGTCTAATCCCACGTAGCACAGAGCGTCGGCGACGGCCGCTCCTCAGACCTTGTATTGGTCCGCTGGAAGACAGGCAGTGTTCTGGTTGATGGGTGATAATCCAACCAGCCGTGACGTAAGCGGATACGGCGCCACAGTCAAGGCTGGCCGGTGTGTCCGCATCGTTATTTTAGCGGTCTGATCGCACCCGCCTTAAAGACAATGAGGGGTTTTTCTGCCGGAGCTTGCGGTCGATGACCGGCAAAGCCCGCACCACTCGTCCTTCTACCTGACCTTCTCCCTTAAAAGCTCGGCTTTAGGATGAGCTATGTGCAGCAATGTCCATTTCGCAGACATCTCTAGTGCTAGCACCGCTATCACTCTCAGATGACCATCACAGCGCTTTACAGAAAATGAGTTGCAGGATGTGGGGTGTGGGAGAGGGCGAAGGGGAGGAGAGCAAGGGATGGAGTACAGTCGAGAAGTGACTCATTCCAAGATGTGTCGAAGGTATTAAGATATCTGCACTACTGGGCTTCGGTATATTACCAGCTAAGAGGGCAGTAAAAAAATCGTTAACAGGTTTGATTCGCTAAATAAGGAAGTTAATAACAATCTTATTCCTCACTGACAAACATTTAAACAATATCCCCGGAAATGCTTGCTTTTGCTCGTAGATGTATGATTGCTGCTCGTTCTACATCTACATCCACACGCATACTCCACAAGTCACAGTATACAGCATGACACACGGTCTTTCCCATCGTCAGTATTAATTTTTTGAGCGGCGCCAATAATCACCACATGTTAGAGCTGACGTCAGTTGATAGGCTCCTTTTCTTCTGCAAAATGTTAAGTCAGAATTAACTACAGACTTCCGAGATAATATATGTATTTCTGAGACGTGCAGTATTATTCTCGTCTAGTAGTTAACAGTTTGAGAACTCAATCTCAGATAAAAAAAATAGTACTCGACCCGAGCGGAACTCAAACTGCATTAGACTATCGTGTTTTTAGTTCTCCATATTGTCTGTGTAATCACTTCAATCGACTCTCTGGATATTTACTTTGTCAAGGCTCTCGCGGGTCATCCTTACCCCTTTTGTCACGTTGACCAACTGCTTCTTTAATTCTCTCGACAATGTTGAATTCATCACGAAGCAGTTGGTTCGCTATTAATAACGCGTCTCTCCGTTCTCTTCGAGTTATTGTTTTTTTTTTTCTTCGCTTCAACTCTCCTCGAAATGCTCTAACAAATTATTTTAATGATAACACAGTGTTGCGCTCTTTAAACGAAATGTTTTAGTCCTTCAATATTAGACAGTGTGTCTATTTCACACCTACAGCAAGTTAACTTGAGAAGAATCTTATGAATATCAGTAACACGTGTCCTCTACGTATCTCTTGCATGAAAACCGACTAAAGGATTTTACATATATCACGACCTCGTCAACGGCATATTGTTCCGAGTTACCTGCTGCATGCTGGTTTTTATTGTTGCTTTGATGAAGCCTATGTAAATGGCAGCAAGCATATGTTATGCTGTCATGGTCTCATGTATGAAGATACATTGTTCCCACTAGGATAATGGTAATGTCAATGACACCTTGGATTACGATCTGTGACTGTATACTCGCACGACTCATATTTTTGTGCATAGTGCACAGTATATGTAACGTTTTTGTGACTTTGTCTCGTTGATCAGCTGGACTCGGAAGTTCTAGTGACCTCGCCCTATAATCTTACTTTGTTATTCATGATGGATGGCTGCCATGGTATGTAAAGCTCAACTATATAATTTCTAATGGATTATCCAGTAAACAATGTGGAGAACGAAGACTCGAACTCGGGACGTTAATCATTCGGGGGCATGTGCTCTATCGAATGAACTACCCTGACACGAGTCAGGACTAGTCCTCACAGTATTATTTCTGCCAGTACCTCACATCCTTCTTTCCAACCTTCGCGAAAGTTCTCCTGCACAACTTGCAAAACTGATGGAAGCACTCCGGGAGGCAAAATATTGCGGAGAAATGGCTTTGCCACAGTCTGTGGCTGTGAAATTTGGAAGGTAGGAGATGAGGTACTGACGGAAGTAAAGTCATGAGGACGGGTCGTGAGTCATGCTTGCGTAGCTCAGTCAATAGACCACTTTGTCGCGAAAGGTGAAGACCTCGAGTTCGAGTCTCGGTCCGCCACACAGTTTTATTCTGCCATAAAGTTCCATAACAGCGCAAACTCCGCTGCAGAGAGAAAATTTCATTCTGCGAACGTAGACAATATGTGGGTGCACAAAGGTGAAAAGAAGTTACTATAGCAACATGAATACTTTACACGTATTTTAACGAAGACCATGCAAGTTAGCTTGTGTCTGCATAATACAATTAAAGTTTAATTTTACGACACAAAGTAGAAAAGTCAGATATATTAGTAAATAAGTTTCCTCTCATTGATACAAATGAAATGAAAGTATAAACACTTGCACAGGTAGAGTAGCATGGAGAGCTGCATCAAACCAATCTCTGGATCGAGAACCACAACAACAACAACAACAAAACAAATACATTGTGCAAGACACATAATGTGTTCTAACAACCACGTTTCAAAATACAATGCCTGTTTGGTGTTCTAGGTATTATGCTTGCTAATAAACCGACCAGAAACTTATATTTGAAGTTTATCAGTTTCATAATGAGTATTTAAATCTAAGTTAATTCTTTATTTGTGACATAATTACTGCATCTGGTAATACATTGTTGGTTCATTATTTATAAGTTAACGCCATTAGTACATAACATTAAAGCATTGACCATGTGCCACATATGCCTATTAACGGAAAACATTCTAACATGTATTGCAGAAATCACTGCAATCTGTGCACAGTTTTTTTACTAGTTTTTAAATAAGACATGATTAAGACAGTTTTATAGTGTAAAATTTTCGTTGTAATTTTGTACCTTACTGTTTTTATAAGACACTTAATTTGTATTATTTCATTATTAATTGATAATTTATAATAATTATTTTCTGTCATGACAGAACGTACCTGTAAATTATAATTAAACATGTCGAGAATATACTAAATGTGTACATTGTAACCCTACAAACTACATAGATTGACAAGGTGGCCTGTCACATAAGTAGAGTCAGAGTAAAGCCCTCGTTGTCGTCGCTGTCGGCTGCAGCATGATTCCGAGTGTGTCCGCCTGCTTAGCTGAGTGCCGGCACGAGAGCTCAGCGTGGCCGGTCAGGAGGGTAGCTGCCC
Source organism: Schistocerca piceifrons (assembly GCF_021461385.2). Taxonomy (NCBI): domain Eukaryota; kingdom Metazoa; phylum Arthropoda; class Insecta; order Orthoptera; family Acrididae; genus Schistocerca; species Schistocerca piceifrons. The sequence continues at coordinate 856,932,073 of NC_060138.1, forward strand.
TCTGTAATAAAAAAAAAACTGAGGGAATGGATCAACAATGAACTTAAACGGTTCACAAGGGACGTCCGCCCCGAACAAATGCAACGTATAATAACGAACAAAATGAGATTTTTAAAAAGTGCTAATGTGCTTGCCTCCTATGCAGCGGGCCAGGGTTAGATTCCCGGCCGGGTTGGAGATTTTCTCCGCTCGTGGACTGAGTGTTGTGTTGTCCTCGTCATCAATTCATCGTCATCACCGGCACACAAGTCGCCCAATATGGCGTCGACTGAAATAGACTTGCACTCGGCGGCCCAACTTACCCGCATCGGGCCTCCCGCCCAACAATGCCAAACGATCATTTCGTTTTCTTTTTCGAGTGTGCATAACTTCTTCCTGCATAGACCGAGCATTTCATCTCAGCTTAGGTATCCGTTTCCGATGGCGGAACAGATCAATCCTGCCATAAAACATGCGCCCACACAAATCGCACTGAATCGTTGGAGGAGGGAGGGGTTATAATTGACGGAGCTTTCCTGCTTGTCGCTTGGCCTCTTCATGTCTACGACGTTCTCCCTCAAACAAGTTGACCGCGGTGGATTTAGTGTTCTTCAGCAGTAAACGGTCCACAGCACATTCTTTCCATGTTTGTCTATTTGTACTGGTCGCCTTCATGATGTGTTACAGCAGGTCCTTAAAGCGCATAAGAGGGACTCCGTCATGTCCACTGCCAGAGCTTGTAAACAGAATGAGAGTATAGCCCTCGCTGTCGTCGCCATAAAGGATTTGGTGGGAAAGCCTGATATCACTCACGACGTGAAAGTGGCTTGACCATCTGAATTTATGAGCGATGATGATTGCCTCAACGCTGTTTACGGCAATTTTATTGTTTTTTCTTTTTCAGCAGACAGCAGTATAAACAAGATTGATGCTCGTTTCACTAGCGTCTGTTAGGTCCTTCCATAGTCATATTCTCTAAGATTGTTACATATTGGTAGAATATTGGAAACTGATTTTGATAAACAGTGCTGTTTACACGATTGCTACATGTTTCACTCGCAGCAATTTAAGCTGTGTTATTAGGTCTCTGTCCAGTCACATTCCCTAAGATCGTGGCATATTCACAGAAATCAGGAAATTAATTTTGACAAACAGTACTGGAAATAAGATTGCTGCTCGTTTGACTCGCAGATGCGTTATTAGGTTCCTGCATAATCACATCCTCAAAAATGTAATGCCGTAATAGTCTCACAAATAAAGTAAAAAAGTGAGAAATATGAAATGGAAGAGGGAACAGAAATTTATTAGATATTGACAGTTCTTTGCAACTCCTTTACGTGAAATGAAAAACATGTGTATCTTCTAAGTGAAATAAAAGTAACATTATAAGAAATTGAGAAAAGAACACATAACTTCACAATGATTATAAAATCTTTTCACAGTTTCCAGAAAACTCAAAAAGAAGTCTTTTTCGTGGCTCCACCTCCTTCTCCACATTTATTCAAATGAATATGAATCGAAAGTGTTCTTGAATTTATTAGGACTCCGAAATGACCGTTTTATGGAAGACCAGGTGCCCTCAGTGTTATTGGTATGGGCAACTATTTGTGGGACTTTCAAATGTAGACTATAATTTACAAATAAATGAACAAAACCTTCATCGCTTAGGAGTTGTACGAAGTGAAACTATTCTAAAAAGCAGTACTTCTAGGGACAACGAACTTTTTCAGAACTCTGACATGTATAGACTTCAAAGATACACTTATTAAAACCTCTCTCGACCACACCGAAGACCCACTGCCAACTACACACCTCCCCCCACGAAATGTGCGTTTGCCACATCTATCTCAACTACTTTTCCTACGCCACCCAGGAGATCACCACTGCGAACACAATCAAACACACAAACTTCTCGGCAGAAGCTACTCCAGTCTACGACTGTGTGTCTCGGCAAATGTAATTCTGTTGAGATGAAAGTATTAGAACATGTGTTGGCCCACAGAAATGCATCGTCAAGATGTCACCGATAGAGAGTCTATTACCAGTGAACCAACTACGTTGCCGTATGCTGAAACGACATCTGTGTGATCCCTCTTTCCTGCAACAGCACTGGAGTCCGCGTGTACCATCCTTTCTTGGAACAAGGATCATATACATTCTTTTAGATCCAAGCAGTCACTGGTCAAAACATCGCTCTACGATTTCTCCCTGTGAATTAAACAGCTCTAGATCAGCTACCATCAATCACGAAAACTCCTAAAATATTCCCACAACTAAACAACATACAAACAAAGATGTACATGACTAACCAGCCTTGTTGTTGACTAACCAGCCTTACAAACCATAATAATCAAATCGGCGTACGTAATCTTGAAACCTTCTGCCTCGAAAGAAACGAAGCAAAATTCTAACAAACTATGATCTTCTACTGAAAAAAGCAGACGATTATAATTGGAAACTGCAGAATATTCTGTGATTTATTCTCTTGTCTTGATATACAACCATCTAAAGAATTTTCGGTATGAAACCTAATACCACATCGCTAATTGTATAAATCCTAAGTTCCTGCGAGACATCAGCTAACTTTATCTACGAAACGAAAGAAATGATGAACGACATTCTCATCGATTATCAACATGTGCGTGATCATGACAAAAACAAAACATCAGCTGACTGCATTCCAGAAACGAAAGAAAGGAAGAAAAATTTTCTCAATGGCTACCTGCATCTGACTCTGGACTGGCCGTCTCATCGCTCCGTTACCACCATTTACACGTCGCGGAGAAATCGCCGACACTGCAACTACACTTTAACCGTGAGTTAAGGATTTTCACTAATCATAAAAAAAACTAAAAACTAAGGCTTCTGCTACTCTCTGTGTTTTTCCTGCAGTTGTCTGTCACAAAAGATCATAACTGGTGTGCCTCTTGAGGTTCAGATATCACACTTAGATACGGGCAAAATGATGTCTGAAATAACTCGGAGCCGATTTAACAGAACTCTTGAGAATTTTACTTGCGACTGATAATAGCGACGTACCATCGCAGTTCCCACGTGTACTATGATCGACGTTCTTGAAGATACTGTAGTGACGATAGTAGCACTCTTGAGGTCGTAAGGTGCTTTCGAATTTCCCAAAATGAGAGGATGAGTGTGAGAAGTCTATCCTTAAAGTTTATTCCTCCATTTCGTATCAATTCCAAAGGAACGTTATCAGGACCAGGAGCATTTCTTCTTCTTACTTGGCTGAGTGTTTTAGTAAAGTCTCTGTATTTGGATGGAAATGCTAGCCACGGGTCGTTGGGGTTGCTGAGAATTATTACAAAGAAAACTCTCATCAGCATTGACTGCATGATTTAGAAGCGCAGATAAATTTACCTTCCAACGCTCTAAGACTTTATCATTACCTGTTAAAGCGATGAAACTGCCAGCAGTCTTCAGTGTCCATGATGAGGATCGAATTAAACCGTATATCGCCCTTAAGCATGCATAAAAGTTTGGCAGGTCACGAGCATCAGTCAGAGTCTTTGCAGTATATGCCAAATCCAGTGACAAACTTGACGATGTAATGCTCTTGGAAGGTTTTTCTTTTTTTTTTGTTGGGGGGGGGGGGGGGGAGTCATCATTTTTCTGACTGGTTTGGTGCGGCCCGCCACGAATTCCTCCCCTGTGCCAACTTTTTCATCTCAGAGTCTCAGGGTAGCACTTGCAACCTACGTCCTCAATTATTTGCTGGATTATTCCATTCTCTGTCTTCCTCTATAGTTTTTGCCCTCTACAGCTCCCTCTAGAACCATGGAAGTCATTCTCTCATGTCTTAACAGATGTCCTATCATCCTGTCCCTTCTCTTTATTAGTGTTTTCCACATATACCTTTCCTCTCCTATTCTGCGCAGAACCTCCTCATTCCTTACCTTACCAGTCCACCTAATTTTCAACATTCTTCTGTAGCTCCACATCTCAAATGCTTCAGTTCTCTTCTATCCCGGTTTTCCCACAGTCCATGTTTCGCTAGCATGCAATACTGCACTCCACACGTACATTCTCAGATATTTCTTCCTGAAGTTAAGACCTATGTTTGACACTAGAAGACTTCTCTTGGGCAGGAATGCCCTTTTTGCCACTTCTAGTCTGCTTTTGATGTCCTCCTTGCCCCGTTCGTCATTGGTTATTTTACTGCCTAGGTAGCAGAATTTCTTAACTTCATCTACTTCGTGACCATCAATCCTTATGTTAAGTTTCTCACTCTTTTCATTTCTGATACTTTTCACTACTTTCGTCTTTCTTCGATTTACTCTCAATCCATATTCTGTACTCATTAGATTGTTGATGCCGTACAGCAGATCACGTAATTTTTCTTCACATTCACTCAGGATAGCAATGTCATCAGCGAGTCGCATCATTGATATCCTTTCACTTTGAATTTTAATTTCACTCCTAAACCTTTCTTTCATAGCCATCATTGCTTCTTCAATGTACAGATTGAACAGTAAGGGTAAAAGACTACATCCCGGTCTTACACCCTGCTTAATCCAAGCACTTCGGCCTTGGTCGTCCACTATTATTATTCCCTACTGGCTCTTGTACATATTGTATATTGCCCGTCTCTCCCTGCATTTTACCCCAATTTTTCTCAGAATTTCGAACATCTTGCACCATTTTACTTTGAAGAACGCTTTTTTCCAGCTCGACAAATTCTATGAACGTGTTTTGATTTTTCTTTAGTCTCGCTTCCATTATCAACCGCAATTGCCTCCCTCGTACCTTTACCTTTTCTAAAGCCAAACTGGTCGTCATCTAGCACACTCTTAATTTTCTTTTCCATTCTTTTGTATATTATTCTTGTCAGCTACTTGGATGCATGATCTGTTACGCCGATTGTGCGATAATTCTCGCATGTCGCCAGACTCATACATTATACACACTAACGTGAATGGTCGTTTTGTTGCCACTTCCCCCAATGATTTCAGAAATTCTGGTGGAATATTATTTATCCCTTCTGCCTTATTTGATCTTAAGTCCCCCAAAGCTCTTTTAAATTGTTATTCTAATACTGGATCCCCTATCTCTTCTAAATCGACTCCTGTTTCTTTTTCTCTATCACACCAAACAAATCTTCCACCTCATAGAGCCTTTCAACACTCATTCCTAGTACCAAGCCCATATTCTTCTGTAACCTTTCCTTCTATTCCTCCGACTACAATTGCGTTCCAGTCCCCCGTGACTATTAGATTTTCATCTCCATTTATGTACTGTATTACCCTTTCAGTATATCATATACTTTCCCAATCTCTTCATCTTCAGCTTGCGACGTCGACATGTATACCTGAACTATCTTTATCGGTGTTGGTCTGCTGTCGATTCTGATAAGAACAACCCTATCACTGAACTGTTCACAGTAACACATTCTCTGCCCTACTTTTCAATTCATAAAGGATCATACTCTCGTTATACCATTTTCTGCTGCTGTTGATATTACCCTATACTCATCTGACCAGAAATCCTTGTCTTCTTTCCGTTTCACTTCATTGACCCCTACTATATCTACACTGAGCGTTTGCATTTCCCTTTTCAGACTTTCTCGTTCAAGCTTCTGACATTGCACGCCCCGACTAGTAGAACGTTATCCTTTCGTTGGTTATTCAATCTTTTTCTCGTGGTCACCTCCACCTTGGCAGTCCCTTCTCGGAGATCCGAATAGGGGACTATTCCGGAATCTTTTGCCAATGGAGAGATCATCGTGACTCTTTTCCAATTACAGACCACATGTCCTGTGGATACACGTTACGTGTCTTTAATGTAGTCGCTTCCACTGTCTTCTGCATCCTCATGCCGTCTGCTCTGATTTCTTCTAGTATAAAAAGAATGAGTGTTCTTATTTGTGTTTTGCATTCAGGTTCAGCCTGAAGATAAGCGTTGCGACAAAAATAGTTGCAGAGTAATATAACAAAAACTTAAAATAGCTTGGTGTGAGTATAAATGTATTTCATGGAAGATGTGACGCACAATTTGAAGAAGATCTTAAACGCGACTGCGAATCAGCAACTGTATAAATGTGAACAGGTTGAAAAAAAAATCTGCCAACTAGCTGTAAAACAAAGGTTTATTAGACCTTGACGTAGGTTTCGATATTTTTAAAAATATCTTTTTCAGAAGAAGTGGGCCTTGTTACACCACATGGTGGTAAATTACATTAGCTGAAGCCAAGTGGCTCTTGTCATATATAAAATTGATATAAAAACCAGAAACATCACATGCCATGGCCTAAGACAGAAGGAAGATTACATTCACTGTACGTCAGAATAAATGTGCAAATGTATTTGCCCACTGGTAAAGGCTCTTTTCAACATAAAATTATAACCGGAGTCAAAGGATAAAATATTTGTATAAGTATACACTTTACCAGAGAAAAAGGCCAAATTACTTGGCCTCTGTGGACTGTACGGCTGGTCCCGGCGGAGGTTCGAGTCCTCCCTCGGGCATGGGCGTGTGTGTTTGTCCTTCGGATAATTTAGGTTAAGTAGTGTGTAAGCTTAAGGACTGATGACCTTAGCAGTTAAGTCCCATAAGATTTCACACACATTTGAAAACACTTGGTCTCTACCAGAGACAAAGGCCAACACAACCTTTGTTGGTGGGCTGATGTTTTCAACTCTTCAATTTGAAGAAGATAACTCGTTATTTTCGCTACACATTTTTGTGCAATGTTTCGCTTTATTGCGACACTGGTAGTTAGTGAGTGTATATTTATAGAAGAGCAGTGTCAAATGCAGCGATGTGCTTTTATGTAGAGATCGCCTCGAGGTAAAAGTAATTACGACATGCGCGGCAGCTAATAGACACTAACTTTTATTAGTTTTCTTTGACGTTAACATGATAGCAACAGTAAGTGTACTGTTCCGACACTGACAATGTTGAGTGTTTATGGAAAAAGTTCAAGGCAATCGTAAAATGCGTTTTAGACAGGTACGTGCCGAGTAAAACTGTGAGGGACGGGAAAAACCCACCGTGGTACAACAACAAAGTTAGGAAACTACTGCGAAAGCAAAGAGAGCTCCACTCCAAGTTTAAACGCAGCCAAAACCTCTCAGACAAACTGAAGCTAAACGATGTCAAAGTTAGCGTAAGGAGGGCTATGCGTGAAGCGTTCATTGAATTCGAAAGTAAAATTCTATGTACCGACTTGACAGAAAATCCTAGGAAGTTCTGGTCTTACGTTAAATCAGTAAGTGGCTCGAAACAGCATATCCAGACACTACGGGATGATGATGGCATTGAAACAGAGGATGACACGCGTAAAGCTGAAATACTAAACACCTTTTTCCAAAGCTGTTTCACAGAGGAAGACCGCACAAACGAAAAAATGGCTGACATCGAAATAAGTGTCCAAGGAATAGAAAAGCAACTGGAATCACTCAATAGAGGAAAGTCCACTGGACCTGACGGGATACCAATTCGATTCTACACAGAGTACGCGAAAGAACTTGCCCCCCTTCTAACAGCCGTGTACCGCAAGTCTCTAGAGGAACGGAGGGTTCCAAATGATTGGAAAAGAGCACAGATAGTCCCAGTCTTCAAGAAGGGTCGTCGAGCAGATGCGCAAAACTATAGACCTATATCTCTTACGTCGATCTCTTGTAGAATTTTAGAACATGTTTTTTGCTCGCGTATCATGTCATTTCTGGAAACCCAGAATCTACTATGTAGGAATCAACATGGATTCCGGAAACAGCGATCGTGTGAGACCCAACTCGCTTTATTTGTTCATGAGACCCAGAAAATATTAGATACAGGCTCCCAGGTAGATGCTATTTTTCTTGACTTCCGGAAGGCGTTCGATACAGTTCCGCACTGTCGCCTGATAAACGAAGTAAGAGCCTACGGAATATCAGACCAGCTGTGTGGCTGGATTGAAGAGTTTTTAGCAAACAGAACACAGCATGTTGTTATCAATGGAGAGACGTCTACAGACGTTAAAGTAACCTCTGGCGTGCCACAGGGGAGTGTTATGGGACCATTGCTTTTCACAATATATATAAATGACTTAGTAGATAGTGTCGGAAGTTCCATGCGGCTTTTCGCGGATGATGCTGTAGTATACAGAGAAGTTGCTGCATTAGAAAATTGTAGCGAAATACAGGAAGATCTGCAGCGGATAGGCACTTGGTGCAGGGAGTGGCAACTGACCCTTAACATAGACAAATGTAATGTATTGCGAATACATAGAAAGAAGGATCCTTTATTGTATGATTATATGATAGCGGAACAAACACTGGTAGCAGTTACTTCTGTAAAATATCTGGGAGTATGCGTACGGAACGATTTGAAGTGGAATGATCATATAAAACTAATTGTTGGTAAGGCGGATACCAGGTTGAGATTCATTGGGAGAGTGCTTAGAAAATGTAGTCCATCAACAAAGGAGGTGGCTTACAAAACACTCGTTCGACCTATACTTGAGTATTGCTCATCAGTGTGGGATCCGTACCAGGTCGGGTTGACGGAGGAGATAGAGAAGATCCAAAGAAGAGCGGCGCGTTTCGTCACTGGGTTATTTGGTAACCGTGATAGCGTTACGGAGATGTTTAATAAACTCAAGTGGCAGACTCTGCAAGAGAAGCGCTCTGCATCGCGGTGTAGCTTGCTCGCCAGGTTTCGAGAGGGTGCGTTTCTGGATGAGGTATCGAATATATTGCTTCCCCCTACTTATACTTCCCGAGGAGATCACGAATGTAAAATTAGAGAGATTAGAGCGCGCACGGAGGCTTTCAGACAGTCGTTCTTCCCGCGAACCATACGCGACTGGAACAGGAAAGGGAGGTAATGACAGTGGCACGTAAAGTGCCCTCCGCCACACACCGTTGGGTGGCTTGCGGAGTATCAATGTAGATGTAGATGTAGATGTAGACCTTGTTTACAGTTACCAATCATCAATGAGACTCACGTGGTTTTTAGCGTAGGGAGTTAGGGTGTTGCAGAACACCTCAAGGAATGTACCCCCTCGAATGGGATCCATTTGCAGATGACATAAGAAGGGTTTCAGAATGACATCTCGTCGATGTCGACGTCGTGTGATACGGAGCACTAACATGGATTAGGCCAATAAGGCTTTCGAGACCTGTTTAAGAAGCCTAACCGAAAATCAACTGTAGGGATTTTGGGAACTATTCCAATATTCGCCTAATGGAGGGTAGAACATCTAGTCTGATCACAGTTCCTTGTGAGTATGCTTAGGGTTCGTCGACCACTGCTCCACGTGTCTGTGTAGCTGGAGAGCATGGATGCTACGCTTAGGGCCGGCGCCGCTGTCACACACAATGCCCTAAGTTACTTTTTTCAGTTGCACGTAGTTCACGTAACTGCCATCGTTCCATTTCATTAACAGCACAAGCTGTTATTGCTTGCTAGTTCAGATTACCCCGTGGCCGAGCGGTTCTATGCTCTTCAGTCTGGAACCGCGCGACCGCTACGGTCGCAGGTTGGAACCCTGCCTCGGGAATGGATGTGTGTGATGTCCTTGGGTTAGTTAAGTTTAAGTAGTTCTAAGTTCTAGGGGACTGATGACCTCAGAAGTTAAGTCCCATAGTGCTCAGAGCCATGGGACTTAACATCGGAGGTCATCAGTCCCCTGGAACTTAGAACTACTTAAACCTAACTAACCTAAGTACATCACACACATCCATGCCCGAGGCAGGATTCGAACCTGCGACCGTAGCGGTCGCGCGGTTCCAGACTGTTGCGCCTAGAACCGCTCGGCCACCACGGCCGGCTTTCTGGTGTGGTTTACCATTAAGAATTATACCAAATCTGCTCTCAATGCAAGTAATAAATTGTGTCTGGGAATGTAGACACATTAACATAAGCGTAATTAACCCGCTAACTGTGTATCAGAGTCGTCCACAGCTCTTGCGTTTCGCTGCCCGTGTTTGTAAAGGCCCGAACAGTAAACAGAAGTGCCGGCAACGATTAGCGCAACACGTAATCTTCTCCAGCGGTGACGTCAAAGTGGGTGCGGAGAGTGGGCCGGCCTGGAGCAGTAAACACTGTCTGCGTGATGGCGCCGAAGCAATGAGCGCTGCTAACTGCCGGTATCCGGTCCGTAGCCAGCGGCAGCTTCTGAAAGCATACGCGGCGGCAAACTTTTCCTAAGTCCAGGCATGCGGAATTGATTGCCGCTTTGTGAGAGGCATGCTTTTGGAGACCAGACTAAGCGTCCAGCCTCTGGTCTGTGGATGCTTAAAAAGCAATCATAACCTGTATTTCCTTTCTCAGGTAGATTCCGCCGGAGCGATGCGGTGATAATGCAAATAAACACACAGCAGCGGTCCGAACGACTGTCGTAGTTGTTGCGCTTTAGGTCTAGGAGTTTCTGGGATGTGGAAATATTTTAGGCACGTATTTTTTATTCAGTACAGAGGTATGAACATTTATTTAAAAAAAACGGTTTTACTTGCTCTAAGGAACCATTGCTGTGAAGCTGGCTGCTGAGAGCAAATGAAACTGGTTATCTTTTGTGGCTGTGTTGTTTTACACTACGATATACAACAGTCAAACGTTGTGTATTTCTCCTCTAAATAATTGAGTTAGCAGTGAATTAGCTAAGTCAAACAAGTACAGAATATAACGTTAAAATTCCATTGCTTAAGATGAAAGTTATGGCTTTATTTGGTAAATCCCCAACAGAATCGAATACAGTAACTGACTATTTACAACAAAATAAATGAACAGGTGTCGCATTTTCAATACCTGGGCTGTTGTGATTACCATAATGATGTAGATTTTAACGGGCAAGTGAAACAATAAACAGAGCACTTAACTACAAAAGATACAAAAAATAAATTTTATAGAACTGTGGAGATACTATTTCTGTTCTATGCGTGCGAGATCTGGATAAATAAAAACAAAGATGATGAGCTAGAAGCAATAGACATGAGATTCTTGATCAGAGTGAACGACTGTAAAAGAAGAGAATAAAAAAAATGAAGATATTGGAAATCAGTTGAATGTGCAAGCCATCCATTAATGAGGAAATAACTGAATACAGAGATAGGTGGGAACGTGTGAGTGGAATGAGATTCGAAAAACTACACCCAAGGAAATCCTGAATGTAACCCCCAAAAACAAGGAGGTACAAAGGTTTGGCATAAATTTTCTGAAGACGACGACAAATATAACAAAAACATTGTTAGAGGACCTGAAAGGAGTAGGGACAATTCAACATGAAATACAAGACATAGTTTGAGGGGAAAATTTCAGGTGTAGGCAGTTGGTCAGGTACAAAAACCCAATAAGACCGAATTACTTGGTCTAATGTTCGGAAAAGAGACCATTGTCGATAGTAAAAGTAAGTGGGTACCAAGATAAAGTAAAAGAACATTATGAAACGGTCTTTTTATACATCGCGCGAGTAGCGTTCAAGTCTGAATAACAATAACAAAAAGTATTTTCCGAAAATTAAATTCCTTTTAGAGCAATTGTAGCACTCCTTATGAACACGCTTCACTGGAGTTCACCTTAAACAACAATATCTCTCTAAAGATAAATTTTTGAACATGCTGTAGTTGCTGTTCAGCTATGGTTTTTGTAAATGAATGATTTAAGGAGATAAGCCAACCAGCTGCAGATAGCTGTTAATAAAAGTTTATACCCGCAACTGGCTCGTAGATTTTCTCAAATCATTCTCAAAAGTTATTTATATTCTTTTCAAAATTGTTTAAAAATATTTAGCCATGTTATTATTGTCAGAGTTATCAGTGAATGCGTTGTGAAAAAGGTGTATGAACTCAAAGCAATTTAAAGACGACTCTGAAAGACATTCTGAGACTACTATCAGATATAAAACGTATTACAAGTTTCTGTAAGTTTCATGAAACAGACCAGAAATCTGTAGGCGTTGTAATAATCTTAGCTCATCCCGTACACGCTTTATGTTGCTAAACAGAATAAATTTTCGTGAATGTTACTTTGAGTAATCCACAGAACCGTACGAAAGCACCAGTAGGGCTTGATGAAAAATATGCACGCCACCTCCTCACAGGTACAAATAACGATAGAAAGGCTGACGGAACGAAGGCTGTAAAGCAGATTCATGCGAAGGACTTAAAATGTCCGTTAATAGCACAGTAGGCGAAAGATATATATATTTTTTGGGAAGACAGTTTTCCATAATTCATTTCTTTCAATACAGCTGAACTCCGTCCGAACAGGTCTTGGAAGGTCCAACGGTACCGACCGGCCGTCGGAGGGGCATGTGGTCAGCACACCGCACTCCCGGCTGTATGTCAGTTTACGAGACGGAGCCGCTACTTGTCAATCAAGTAGTTCCTGAGTTTGCCTCACATGGGCTGAGTGGACTCCGCTAGCCAACAGCGCTCGGCAGACCCACCCATCCAACTGCTAGCCCAGCCGACAGCGCTTTAACTTCGGTGATCTGACGGGAACCGGTGTTACCAGTGTGGCAAGGCCATTGGCATTTCAGTACAACATTGACATTATTTGCAGTAACGATTGATACCGTTGTTGATACAGGGTGAATAGGATCTCTTGCGAAAAACTCTCAAGGGGTGACCACTGGTGTACGCCGAAAGTTTTGATGTGAATGTGTGGTCTTTACTGGCCCGTTACAGAGTAACTAACAAGGAACCCCTTGAGTGTAAAGTTGCAGAAGGCCAATGACGTTTACAGCATTCGACGCCCTACATATCGTCTACCACGCAACCACAATATTGGTTGAAAATGGCAACATGGAACGGACGGGAGATATCCAATGTTGAGCACAGCACGAGGCTACAGAGAGTAGTTGAATTGCAGAATGGGCTAGTAACTAACAACATTGTTACAGTGCTATTGGTGTTGATAGAAAGTAGAGCAATGGCAAAGATAAACAAAGCAAACATTGCACTTTATCTAAAACAACAGTTGCCGAAGTTGACACTTCGCCTGAAAGGTACCCAACGAATTTCTCAGAGTGAGAAAGAAGTGGCAGATGAAATATTAGCGTTTCTGCAAGGTGAGTCAGTGGAATGTGTGGAGTCGTGTGCGCTCGATTTTGCGGATAATGTACATGAGGAGTACTATGATATGTGCTTAACAAGTGAAAATGATATTGAAACAAGTTCCGAGCCATGCAGTTCATCATCCTTGTCGGACAGGGAGCCACAAATCCCGTCTCCAATGAGACGTAGCAAAGGACAATCGTTGTCCAAGGAGCGGGTGCTAAACATAGGACATGGAAGACCATCCGAAATTTAGTTAAAAAGCAATTATGAATGGATTTCGAATAAGTCCACAGTAATATGACCGTGTAGTGCATAAGAAAAACTACGAATATTCAGGGGAGGACAAGCCGCAGTTGCGTTGCGTGTTTGCGTGTTTCAAGAATGTTCGATATAATTTACAGGATTTGCATGATAGTGACCTACTACGTTATGAACATTAAATTGCGTGTGACATAGATTACAGTGATTTCAAGGAAAGCAGTGGATGGCTGCATAGCTTCAAACAGTGCTACAGAATTGGAAGACGTAAGATAACGAAATCTTAAACAAAGCATTAATATTACGCTGCACAGCTAGCTGCGGAATCGGCCCAAAAATTTGTAGATGTGATAAACAAACTTGTCCCATCGTTCAGTGTGGAATTTGTATTCAACTCCGACCAATCGAAATTTGAAGAGGAAATACACATGAAAGGAGCCCTGGAAATTAGAGGTACCAAGAGACTTGTATCAAGATCAGCTAACATGAGCGCCTTAATGCAATCGTATACGATTATGCCGACTGTTAATCTGGACGGTAAATTTGCTGGGAAGTTATTTATGTGCTGTGAGAAGATGGAGGTGCTCTGCCCCCTACGATTCTTTCTAGTCTGCGTGATTTTGCAAGGGCAGTAGGGAAAATTTACGTCACACAAAAAAAGAGTGAAGAAATGGTTGTAAGAAAACTACAACTAGGGTATGAGCACTGCTATCAGTCAGTACCTGGTCAAAATAACTTGCTTTTGCTTGATTCCCGGTCTGCGTATAAAAATCATAATCCTTTAGACCAAACTATCCCTCCTGAAAAGTGTGTAACATTGTAATTCATACCACCTGGAACCACTGGACAAATTCATTCGTACACATGAACCATATTATCACACTATCGGCAGCTACGCATTCAAGGAGAGCCAGTTTCGCGATAAGCTCCATGACAGACTATTGCGTTCGGATGCATGCATCATGCTCTATCAGTTACACCAATATGATTCTATGTGCATTCTTTAAGAGTGAATACCTTTTTGAACTTCCTGCACTGTTTGTAGACTCATGTTCAGAAAAAACAGAACACATTGAAGGACTGGAGATTGGACGTTCATATTCACAGGACTTGTACATCAGTATGTTCTGTAGAAATGATAAGCGTCTAAACCATGTCAACCGGCGGGTTCAGGCACAACATCGATATCGCGGTGCAAAACCACCTACAGGTGAAATGTGCCTGCGACTCTCGTCGTCGGTATAAACCGAAGGTAACGGATCAGTGTGACTTGAGAAGACGTGCAGGATGCCTCGCAGACGTATACACGAACCGTACCGTCAAATCAATGAGTTCGAAAGAGGGCGGATTATTGGCATGAGGGAATGTGATTTTTCTATCCGGGAAACTGCTGCTCGTGTGGAACGAAGTGTTTCGGCAGTGCAACGGGTGAATGCAGATTGTTTTGGGTCAGATCGCATCAGTCAGAGCCCCCCCTCCCAGAGAAAAACGACATCTCATCCTAATGGCATTGCTGGACGGATCTGCGTCCTCTTCGGCTCTGGGGCAACAGTGGAACAGTGGAACGCGCCGTACACTATCAGTGGTGACAGTCCGTCGCCGTTTATTACGGTGTTTATTACTGGCGCCTACCTTTCACGAATGTGCAGAAACATGCTAGACGGCAGTGGTGTGTGGAACGACGTCTCTGGGGACAGGAATTGCATCATATAGTGTTTTCGGACGAATCAAGGTTCTGTTTATTTGAAAATGATGACGCCAGCCGGAGTGGCCCAGCAGTTCTAGGCACTTCAATCTGGAACCGCGCGACCACTACGGCTGCAAGTTCGAATCCTGCCTCGGGCATGGATGTGTGTGATGTCCTTAGGTTCGTTAGGTTTAAGTAGTTCTAAGTTCTAGGGGACTGATGACTTGAGCTGTTAAGTCCCATAGTGTTCAGAGCCATTTGAACCATTTGAAAATGATGGCCACATTTTTGGTTCGCGGTAGACAAAGGGAGCGGCATCACAGTGAGTGCATTCACACAAGACATACAGCGCCAACTCCAGGCTTTATAGTGTGGCGTGCTATTGAGTACAACGACAAATCACAGTTGGCGCGTGACTAGGTACTGTGACCAGTGTGACCTATGTCCGTAGCCATACCCTTTCTGCACAACACTTCAGGCGCCAGTTTTCAGCAAGGCAATACACGACCACACGTTGCTGCACGAACGCATGCCATCTTTGTGTCACGGGATGTCAGCCTTTGGCCCTGGCCTGCCAGAACACCAGACATGTCACAAATCGAAATTATGGGATATGGTGAAACGACGGGTGCAGCACTGTTACTCAATGCCACCCGCCACAGATGAACTTTGGAATCAGATGAATGCATCATGGATTGCTATACCACAGGACACCGGCCATTCGCGCCTTATACGTGTCGAAGCCATCACGCATTGAACAAGTTATCAGAGTCCACGGCGGACTCCGTACCTATTAGGCAACAGGACACATGCTGAACCGAGCTGAGTGAAATGCTAATCATTTCTGCAAAATATACTAATGTACATGCCCTGTGAACATGAACGTCCTATCTGTAGTCGTTCAAGATCTTCTGTTTTTCCTGATCATGAATGTATCTCTCAGGAAGTTCGCCTTCGATAATGATGGTGGGAAGCTTTGTGACCACTGTGGTGCGCCATTTTTCATTCGGAATTCTTGGTACAAGTTAATGGTTCGCTTCGCCCTCCCGATGCACATGGTGATTCATCAACATCTATTACCTTTCCTGTCGTAATGGGTAACACACACTTTCAAACGAGCCTCACTAAAGATTGGTCGGCCGTTGTGACCGAGCGGTGCTAGGCGCTACAGTCTGGAACCGCGCGACCGCTACGGTAGTAGGTTCAAATCCTGCCTCGGGCATGGATGTGTGTGATGTCCTTAGGTTAGTTAGGTTTAAGCAGTTCTAGGCGCTACAGCCTGGAACCGCGCGACCGCTACGGTCGTAGGTTCGAATCCTGCCTCGGGCATGGATGTGTGTGATGTCCTTAGGTTAGTTAGGTTTAAGTAGTTCTAGGTTCTAGGGGACTGATGACCTCAGAAATTAAGTCCCATAGTGCTCAGAGCCATTTGAACCACTAGGGACAGATCAAAACCATTCAAAGAAATTTGAACGTGATCCTAAGCAGCAAAAGGGTCTTCTGCTTTTTCAGCGTTCCTGGTTCACACCCTCTTGTGGCGTGACATCATCTCTTAAGGGTGGAGCCCTTCCACGACGACAGAGACGTTGTGACCATCAGAAATGTTCTTCGTCTTTGTTAGTTGCTAATCGAGGACTTCACGGGATGTGGGCCGTGATGTTAGCCGTACGTCTGGGTAGGATTATCCACTAATACGGTCGCATCGATGAGACAGACAGTGGATGAAAAGCGAACGAAAGGTAGCGGTTTCAAGGGCAGAGGGAAAGAAAGTGCCAAGGCGAGAAAAAATAAATAAATAAAAACTCTGCGTTAGTCTGGTCGGATAGTCAGAGCAGTAGCGTTTTTCTTGCAGTCTGCGAGGTTGTTGTTAGTTTCCAGTATCGTTCAATGCTCGGTACCCTTGTCATAGCTTAGGTCGTCATAAAGAGGAGGGGTACTACTAGGCTGAGCACCTCTGAGTCTCCTGAACCAGCTGCAGCGGCTGTATATGTAACAGCCAAGGTCGTTATATGACTGCTCGATTCACCATTAGTCGATCGTACTGTGTAAGGATTTTAGTTAGCATTGTTTGCGTTTTAGTGTGCAGTACGGCTTCCCTGCGTTGGCTGCTGGTTTACAGCTGGCAATGCCAGTAAGCTTAGCTGTGCTGTAGGGATTCACCAGTATTTGCTATGTCTGTGTGTTGGTGCTACCCATACGTGGTTAATTGTCCCTAACTAGACGGAGGTGCAATATTGGCACATCCGTGAACCAAACGGCAAAGGGTCCCTTTAAATGCCTCAGTTCGGCAATAATATGTCCTTACAGAGAAAACCTGCAGGATGGCGACTGGCACCGAAGGTTTATCGAGTGGTTGCCTTCCTGTAGGCGCCTAGCACTACTTCGAAGGTTTTCTCTGTAAAGGCATATTTTCAAAATTCTCAGTATGTTGGGGCGGGTGCCTCGGAGATTATTGCTGAACTGGGGAGTCTTAGAAAAAACTTTTGCCGTTTTATTTATGCATGTGTCAATTTCGCATCCCTCTTTGATCACTCGAAAGAAGGGCGTGAAACAAGAGCACTAAAACAGCTCAAGAATGCCTCGGGTGGCGTTAAAATTTCGTCGAATACATGAAAGTGAAAATTGCGGTCACACTGAACTACAAAGGGGTGATATTACTTTCATAGGGCTTGCTAGGCCACAACGTCCTTAGAGAAGCGTTGCAGCGTCAGGGAGATGCCAGCACTATGAAAATTTGCTCGTAACGTCTTTCTGTCGCTCATACTACTGCAAACTGTCGGATACGACCATGAAATGTGTGGGAATCAATGCCCCAAGGAACGAGGTAGTTCCATTGACACCGTTTTCGCCACTTCCTGAGGCCTTTTCGAGACGATTCTGAACGGCGATGTGTCTGACATATTTTCCTCGGCCACTCATAAGATGATGCGTGATTTCAACACTGGGAGCACCCCCCACCTCCAGACGATCCAAGCCAAGGCAGGCTCCCGGCTCCACCTCCTCAAGCTGCTTTCCGCCTGTACATGTCGTCAGGACCCCTCCACAATCCTCCACACCTGTAAATTCCTCATCCCCCCCATCGTCTGTTATGCCCATCCTGCCTGAATCTCCGCCCCTCCTACCATCTACAAGTCCCTTCAAATCATGGCATGCCATGCGCTCTGCCTCGCCTATCGAATCCGCCTCCCATCCCCCATTCGGATCCTCTATGACTTAATTCCTTTCCCACACCTCCTCCTCTTCATTGAATGGATACGGATTGTAAGTAGGCTGTTTAGGTTTTCTTATTGGTAACGCCACCTCTGTATAAAAATCACTGGCTGTGCTGTGTGCAGTCTGTGTCTAGTTTGCATTGTTGTCTGCCACTGTAGTGTTGGGCAGCGGCAGCTGGATGTGAACAGTGCGTAGCGTTGCGCAGTTGGAGGTGAGCCGCCAGCAGTGGAGAATGTGGGGAGAGAGATGGCGGAGTTTTGTAATTTGTCATGAACTGCTATATATATTATGACTATTAAGGTAAATACATTGTTTGTTCTCTATTAAAATCTTTCATTTGCTAACTATCCCTATCAGTAGTTAGTGCCTTCCATAGTTTGAATCTTTTATTTAGCTGGCAGTAGTGGCGCTCGCTGTATTGCAGTAGCTTGAGTAGCGAAGATTTTTGTGAGGTAAGTGATTTGTGAAAGGTATAGTTTAATGTTAGTCAGGGCCATTCTTTTGTAGGGATTATTGAAAGTCAGATTGCGGTGCGCTAAAAAAATATTGTGTGTCAGTTAAAGCACAGTCTTGTATAATTGTTGTAAAAAGGGGACGTTTCATATGTCGACCCTTAGCCGAAGATATCTCACTGGAATCTTCTGATTTTTTCTTGTAGTTTGTGTAATTAGTGTAGCTTTTGTTTATTGCTAGCGCGTAATTGTAGAGACAATCTCCTTTGTAGTTGCAGTCTTTCATTGTGGTACAGTAAAACAGTTGTAGCATGCATGCAGTTTTACACCAAGTATTTCTCAGCAGCGCGTGCAATTAACTAGATATTTTTTCAGTGCTATGTTAATGTGTTCTCTTATTTTTGCTCTTCAAATTGTGCTTTTCTGTGTTATCGTGTGAAATACTGTGGCAATAATGGCGTGTGAAAAACGTAACACTAGGCTCCAAAGTAAACTGAGATATAATAGTGACGACGAGCGTAGCTTATCAGCGCCGCCGAGTAATGAATTTACTAATGTTCAAAGTAGTAATTTGGTAACTGTGCATAGGGAAATGGAGCGGGCGTCAAATAATGGTGTAGACAGTGAAACAGGTAGTGAACAGGGAAGCATTATCGATCGATCGGTCGGCAACAGCTCGCCTCAGGAATCGGGAACGACAGAACACAATATTGCAAATACTGTAGACTCAGGTTTTAGGTTCTCACCGTTTTCTCAAATGAGTCAAGACACATTTTCCGCTTGTCAAAATGTGAATGTTGCCGGTGCAAATTCACTGCCGAAAAGCACTGAGGAACATGTTTCAGACACCAATGCATTGTTATTACAATTAATACAACAAATGGGACAAACACAGCAAAAGCTTCAAAAGTTAGACACAATGGAACAACACCAGAGACAAACACAGCAACAGTTAGACGCAATGGAACAAAATCTTCACACCACGCTTGAACAAACACGTGAAGATTTAACTACTGAGTTACATAACATCGAATCGAAATGTCAAAAAGTCTGTAATGACGTAATGAAAGGGTACAGTACCGCCCGACATTGAAAATAGGTACAACATACTTCATTATTTTTGTCAGAACAACATATTTTTTTTGTAAAACTAACTCAATTTCAATTAATACAGCGAAGTCGGATACCAGTGTGGGAAAGAATGACAATTTATTTATTTAATTGATCACATGTGCACTCCCACAAAGTAAATTCCTACATCCAGTTTGGTGAGATCTGTGAAATGAATGAATGTATGGTCGTCTGCTAACCGCAGATAGTGAATGTGAATATATGATCATCTTTGAGTCGATCCTTTGGCCACCTTTGGTGGGACCAAAGAGATGAAATTTGCCTGAGCTTTGAGCGCCTGAAATGTGGCTGACCAATACGGTAAGAAGGTGCTCCCCCCACTTCGACAGAGGTGTGAGAGCACCTAGAGAACGGCCATGTTTCAGCACTCTGCCGCTGGACCCTGTGCTGTTAAGACCTGTTTTAGTTGTGCTCCGTAATGACGAAAGAGTGGAGACATGGTATGCATGTGGAATATTTAAGAGTAGTTTGAAATATTAATTTCTCTATTTCAGGAACTTTTGTGGGGAGAATTAAATGTCAGGCAGGTAATATTAATGGGATTGTAGGAATCTTCGGAAGTGACCAACAGTCACAATGAAATCACGTGTAGCATTAAGTTGAAATACTTCCGTGTGCTTAAGTTAAGCCGAATTACTAGCGTATGTACAATAAGTTGAAATATTTAAGAAATAGCGTGTGTACCATAAGTTGAAATATTTAAGAAATGGCGTGTGCAGGACTTGAAATTAGAGACGAGTACTTCCACGTGGTGAGTACTGTGTGAGTCTCAATCTGTGTATGAGACAAAGGATAAAGAGAAGTACTCGTCCATGGTATCAGTTGAAGACTCGCGTGTGTGATGTTCTTAATATTACTTTGTGTGATATGATTCCGTGTGACGCTTCATTCAAACTCTGAGAGAGAAGCAAGGTGAGTCGGCCGTCTATCCAGCAACGCCACTTGGCTTGCATTGCACAGGAAGACGTGCAAATATCTCCAGAGTTCATAGTGGGAAAGTAGAATTATGAAGTGGGGCAGTGTCGTGTGAAACTGGGATAAATATTAATTGAAGTGCGAAAGCTGAAAGTGATAGTGTTGTGACTATTTAGTGTTTTATATTTCTTTTTGCAGTCTGATGTATGGCATGTAATTTGGGTATGTGTGGTTTGCATGGGAGAGTAGCAAGGTAGTTTCAAAAGATAAGTGGGTTATGCTTGTTCCTTCTGTACCGCTCGGTCTGGAGGAAAGTTTAGTGATGATGATTGTGAGAGTCGAAGTGTGAGGTACAATAAAAGATCCACCATCCTATCCAGAAAGTGCACTGTAGCGTTAAAATAATTACGAGACCATAATATAGAGATTCACCGTTGTATAGCCATGCCCACTAGGCGGAATTTCTCATGTGTTATTGTTGTAGGTTATAGAATTTGTGTGTTTAGGTTAGAGAATTTATCGGAATAAATAAGATAGTGAAAAGAAAAAGATTGGTGGACTTTCCTTCGAATTGTATGTTGTCATAATGTCCCAAATTTATAATGTGTGCGCCATTCATATGCAGTGCGGTGGCCACGTGTTGACAAAAGCCGTTAAATGAAAAAAGAAAGAAAATGTGGTATTGCCAGTGCGTAGTGTACAGTCAGAGTTCTGTAAATCACTGATAGTCAGATGCGTGTTTCCGTCGCGTATTAATCATATAGGAGGATAACTTGTAACTTAAGTGTGAGTACTAGAGTTAATGTTACGCGATAAATAAGAATGAATCCACTCACTTGGCAGACCACTCATCTTGCAGGCCTGACTGCTTGATGCCACAGTATGAGTAAGGCATGTGGGTGCCTCTCATAATTTCGACCCTGCCAGGATTTTCATTGTCAGGATATTTTGTTGCCAGGATAATTTGGCCAGGATATATTTTGCCAGGATATTTTTTTGCCAGGATATTTTGCTGTTAGGGTTTGCTGTTAAATGTTTTTATTTTTTTTTTTGATGGAATATATTGTGATAGCGCTAAAAAGTAAAATTTTTTCTGTTGCAATTTCTTTCTGGATTGATGAGGATCTTTTATTTATTTTATGTAATTAATTGCTATATCGTCCAAGGCGGGAAGATCGTTGTATAATTTTTTTGCGTAATGTCCGTAGTAACTAGGTCACAGTCGAAAAGTGTAGTCACCATGGAGAATAGCGATTCTGGCGTGAACGTAGCAGTGCAGCAGGAAGCAGCTGTTGACCATGGGTTAATGAGCGAGAAAGACAAACACTCCGAAGGGGCTGTATTGTTCAGTGGACCGCTGCTGTGTGATCCTTTATGCGGCGGGCTTTGTTCACAATCGGGGGCTTTTCTCGACGACGCGGGCGAGCCGGGACTAGGTTAGGTATGCAGCGAAAGTGCAGCTACCCTTAGCGAGGCTACGGTTTCTCAGGCGAACGAGGTGAGCACGTCGAAAGTAGCAAATGACGATGTGATACTACAGTTTTTACAGAGGATGGATAGAGATAATAGGGAGAGAGATAGGGAGAATAAGGAAAGATTGGAAGCAATGGATAGGGAGTTTAAGGAAATGGTGGACGCGATGCGTAGAGGTAATAAGGAAAGATGGGAAGCGATGGATAAAGATAGTGAGGAAAGTATGGAGGCATTGGATAAGGGAAATAAAGAGGCAATGAGGAAGCTACACACAGTTATCGATGAGCGTCTGCCCACAGTTAATAATCGGTTAGATGAGGGGGAGAAGAATCTGGGTGCGTTGAAGGAAGTATGTGATGCTGTGAAAGGAAAAGATAATAATTTGGAGGTACAAGTATTTGCAATAGAGAGTGATACTACTGAGCGTAGGGACGTGTTGCCGGATGAGCGAATCAAAGAGGTAGTGGTCAGAATGAATATGATTAGTGCAGATGTAGAAAAGATCAGTATAAGAGGCGAGACAGGCTCTGACAGTACGCAGCCAGAGGTTTATGCCAACCGGGGGCAGATACAATCGCTATTACAGCTTAAAGAGGCGCAATTAGTAATAAGTAGGAAACATAGTGAAGAACTAGCACAGTTGCAATTAGCGTGCAGTAGCGAAGGTGACACACCACCAGGTAGATTGCAGAGGGAGATTGAGATAAACTCAAAAAGCGAAAATAGGCAGAAAGAGGAAGACGAATTCAGAGAGTCAGAAGAACGGTTGTGTCGGATAAAGCAGGTGGCAAACCCAACTGGGTATAGTCCAAGGCTGTCTCAATTACCTTCATCGTGGGGACCGCTCCTCAAAATGAAGTTTGTGTGTAACCATTTGAGGGACGAGGCTAGAGCGAAAATGCAGGACGTTATTAAAAACTGTAGTAGCTACAAGATATTTTGTGACAAGTTTTTAAATGAGTTCTGGTCGAAAAGTAAGCAGGACCAGGTTAAGCAAAGCATATTGATGATGCCAAATTGTAACGAAGGTGGTATAAGAGATCCGGTGTTGTGCTATCAGGAAATGCTGAGACTAAATAGGTATTTGGATGTGCCATACGAACCAGGGGAGTTCATTAGAATCTGTATAACTAAGTTGCCAGTGAGATTGGGCAGAGATATAGTGATAGCATGGGAGAGTAGCAAGGTAGTTTCAAAAGATAAGTGGGTTATGCTTATTCCTTCTGTACCGCTCGGTCTGGAGGAAAGTTTAGTGATGATGATTGTGAGAGTCGAAGTGTGAGGTACAATAAAAGATCCACCATCCTATCCAGAAAGTGCACTGTAGCGTTAAAATAATTACGAGACCATAATATAGAGATTCACCGTTGTATAGCCATGCCCACTAGGCGGAATTTCTCATGTGTTATTGTTGTAGGTTATAGAATTTGTGTGTTTAGGTTAGAGAATTTATCGGAATAAATAAGATAGTGAAAAGAAAAAGATTGGTGGACTTTCCTTCGAATTGTATGTTGTCATAATGTCCCAAATTTATAATGTGTGCGCCATTCATATGCAGTGCGGTGGCCACGTGTTGACAAAAGCCGTTAAATGAAAAAAGAAAGAAATTGTGGTATTGCCAGTGCATAGTGTACAGTCAGAGTTCTGTAAATCACTGATAGTCAGATGTGTGTTTTCGTTGCGTATTAATCATATAGGAGGATAACTTGTAACTTAAGTGTGAGTACTAGAGTTCATGTTACGCGATAAATAAGAATGAATCCACTCACTTGGCAGACCACTCATCTTGCAGGCCTGACTGCTTGATGCCACAGTATGAGTTAGGCATGTGGGTGCCTCTCAGTAAAAACACAAATTTGTGAGCATTTCCAACCTATTTTTTCGCGTCATGAAAATGCATTATAGAATCATGAAGCAGCCATAAAAGAACTGCAAACTATTGTTCATGAAAATCACAACACCTTGCAAGCTAAAATTGACTCAGTTGCTTCTACCGATTCGGTTACGCAACTTGCAAAAACTCAAGAAAACTTAAAGGACACAGTAGATACGATTTCAACGCAAATGGACACTCTGAAACTTGGTTCAGAAAAACACACTGAGGAAATAAGTACACTATCGGAGAAAGTAGCCGAATTTTCGGATCAGTTCACTAACTTATCTGCAAAGGTAGATGATGACCTGAATGACACAAGACCTGTAGCCATCACTGACACAGAAGAGTATGAACAAATTAAGAAATTCAGACAAAATCAGAATCAAATTAATACGCAATACAAAAGAGAAATCCGGGAAGTACAAGATCAGTTGGCACAAGTAATACAAAAATTTCATATTTCAGAGGACACTCGCACTTCAACACGGGAAGAGGAACTTAGAAATATGGAAAAGCCACAAAATAATAACACAGGGCATTTCGGAAACTATGAAAGAAATTGGCAAGGTGCACCGAATTTTGAGATGGAACCGCCGACACGACGGAACAATGACCGATATGCGACTCGCCGACATGATGACTTTGACTATAAGCTGTTCATTACTACACGTAAATTCAAAACATTTAAGAATTCTGGCAACGACATTCATCCACAAGTGTGGCTCCATCAATTCTCTCATTGTTTTCCTCCCAACTGGTCATTGGAGCACAGGTTAGAATTTATGTGTGGCTACTTGGAGAATGAACCAGCTGTAAGAATGCGATCGGTCATTCACAATTGCCACAATGAAGGAGATTTTTATCATGCCTTCCTCTCAGCATATTGGTCTCAAGCTACACAAGACCGAGTAAAACATAGCATCATAATGATGAAACATTTCGAACAATCTGAATTTTCCAGTCTTGTGAAATATTTTGAAGACATGTTGCACAAGAATCAGTACCTGACAAACCCATACAGCCCCTCAGAACTCATCCGCATTTGCTTAATCAAATTACCTGAACATTTACGACATATTATTTTAGCAGGACGTTGCAAAGAAGACATTGAGGCTTTTCAGGGACTGTTACAAGAACTGGAAATTGACACTGACAATCGGGGAACGCGGAAACAGGAGCACAACAATTACAGATCACATCCGTCACAATTCCGCGATTACAGAAATAATATACGACAAGGCTATTCTTTCAACGTAAATCGTGACCGAAACAGACACCACCCGTATGACAACCGTTGGCAGAGTAGTAACAATTACAGGGAAAGTTCACCTCTTCGCGGTAATGACTATCACAGAGACAATCAGAGAAACAGACAATATGGGAACCAAAATAATTATTATCAAGGGAGACAGAATAACTTTAGACGCAACGGTCCAGCGCGCAGTTACGATTCAGGGAGAAATTCTCCACCACATGACCGACAAGAAAGAAACTATGGCATCTACCGACATGACGACAGACGATATGATCGTAACGACAGACCTGAATTGCATCAGAACTGGCGGGATTCAAACAGAGCAGGGCCCTCTCGAGGAGGTGAATTTGTAGAAGTCAGGTCTCCAAATCCCAATAACGACGCGCGCCAACAAAGAGACAATAGGCAATGAATCATACCGCTGGCAGCCACGAAACGTACGTATGAAACTGGCGACGCAGCTGCCGTAGCTAGTAATTACGTAAAAATGGAAGACATTAGGGACATCTTACTCCAGGAACACGACATAAAACATAACAACATTGCATATCCTGTGATTCACGTTACAGTAAATGATGTAAAATTTACGGCAGTACTTGACTCTGGCAGTCCCATTTCAGTAATTAGTGAAACAGCCTTTAGCAAATGCAACAAATCGAACGATTGTCCCACACTTCCGTTACGTAAGATTAAATTACAAGGTGCAATCTTTGGAAAAAGTGTAGATGTACGCCAACAAACCAACTTAGAATTCTTTTGTCAAAGCCACAGCTTCTCTATGAGCTTTCTTATTGTTCCATTATTGTCGACGGAAATTATATTGGGAGTAGACTTTTTGAATGAATACAAAGCAATCTTAAACTTTCACGATGCTGAAATAAGTTTAGAAAAAGAAGGTAAGTCAGTAGCTTTGAAATTTGAAGATTGGCTCTCAAACCATGACGAAGAAATTAATCGGCTTTACCTTCTGGTAGACAACAGTTCGGATTCTACGGAACTAGACCCTAACAATCACTCTGCAAGTACTGACAGGGATGATATCGACAGCATATTTGAAATTAATGAGTTAATTCAGAATAAAATTCAAACAATTGAGAATTGTAATGACACTGATAGGCGGGACCTTTTTGAGATTTTACAAGCACATTCCACAGTTTTTACTCACAAAACAGGAACAATCAAGGGATTTCAATACCAATTTCGTGTTCGTGAGCATACTAAATTTTGTGTTAGACCATACGTAATTCCAGCACATTATAGGGAACGTGTTAGAACAGAAATACAATCTATGCTTGACGAGGGCATTATTGAGCCTGCGGTAAGCTCATACAACAATCCATTACATGTTGTTGAGAAGAAGAATGGATCGATCAGGCTTGTCTTAGATTCGAGACAAATCAATACTATCATTATTCCTGAAACACACAGGCCGCAGACGATGGAAGAACTTCTTCAAAATTTTAATGGTGTAAAAGTGTTGTCTTCCATTGATCTCAGATCCAGCTTTTATCAGATCGAACTTCATCCATAATGTAGAAAATACACAGCTTTTCTTTGTTTCGGCGTTTGTTATCAGTTTCGGAAACTTCCTTTTGGTTTGAACATTTCTTCGGCAGCATTCATTCGCGGGCTAAATTCCATATTACCTGAGTTCTTAAAACGTCACATCACCTTATATGTAGACGATATTCTGATAGCAGAAGCCTCATGGGAACAACATAATCGCATCCTCAACAGTTTGTTACGTATTTTTGCAGAATCTGGAATTACAGTTAACTTGGAAAAGTCTGAATTCGGTAGGTCAAAGGTGAGGTTTTTGGGACATATTATTTCTTCTGAAGGAATTCAGCCGGATCCTGAAAAGTTAGAAGCAATCAGAGCCATTCCAGTTCCATCCACAAAAAGACAAGTCCGCAGTTTTCTAGGTCTCGTAATTTTTTTACCGTCGTTTTCTGAATATACAAATTCTTGTTACACCAAAACTTTGTTCTCTCACTGGAAAGAATACTATTTGGAACTGGGACGAACAAGCACAGTTGGAATTCAATTCTTTGAAAGAAGCATTACTTCACGCACCAATACTAGCTCATCCAGATCTGTCACAAGATTTCTGCCTTAGCACGGATTCTTCTAAAGTCGGCCTTGGTGCCCATTTATTTCAAGAAGCCATAGAAAATGACATTACTGTTCAGAAAACCATTGCTTTTGCTAGCCGAGTGCTAACAAGATCTGAAAAAAATTATTCCGTTACTGAATTAGAAGCTTTAGCTATCGTTTGGGCATTTAACAAATTCCGTTTCTTTCTTTCTGGTAAGCACGTAAAAGTATACAGTGATCATCGTGCATTACAATTTCTTATGTCTTCAAAATTAAATCATGACAGGTTAAAACGTTGGGCATTGTTTCTGCAAGAATTCCACTTCACAATAGGCTACATTCCCGGCAAGGAGAACATTGTTACGGACGCACTGTCACGCGCACCGGCTGGGCTTGAGAAAAGTAACACAGAAGGCAACCTCGAGAAAAATTTCAGTATTCTTTACATTCAGAAAGTCGCCTTTGAAAACTTCATCACCACATCTTTAAAGGACATTGCTCATTAACAAGATAAAGATCCGATTTGGAAAGACATCAAGAGCAAATGGTATGAAAAGACACACACACTGATTCGGCATTATTACCTGGTTAGAAACAACATACTCTTCAAACGCTGCACTGTTGATGACAAGCTATGGGTACTTTGCATTCCAGACGATTTTCTTAATAAGCTCATTTGGTACATTCATTTCAGCTACGCACATTTTGGTCCACGAAAATGTTATCATATTCTTCGAACGACTTGTTATTTTAACAATATGGAAAAGACAATTCGAAGAGTCTTGTCTATTTGTAAACTTTGTCAAAAGGCGAAACCATCTACTGTCTCACATCGTGCTCCATTGTTTCCTATTATTCCTTCTAAATTAAAAGAATTTGCTGCTGTTGATCTCTTGGTACCGCTTGTCAGAACATCTAATGGATTTTCGTACGTTCTAGTGGCTGTTGAGCTTACTTCAAAATTTGTTTCTTTCACTCCGTTACATAAAGCCACTGGACGGTCTGTATCCAACGCCTTTGTTAAAAATTTCTTACGTGAAGTTGGACACGTTAGTAAAGTCATTTCAGATAACGGACCGCAATTCAGATCTGCTGTTTGGTCACGCATGCTTCGCAACCATAAAATCAAACCTGTTTTTATTTCATTGTACTCACCACATTGTAACCCCTCCGAACGGATTATGAAAGAAATCAATAAGTTTTGCAGACTTTATTGTCACAGAAAGCATCAGCATTGGGACAGATATTTACACTTATTTCAAAACGTGCTGAATGAAATGCCTCATGATTCCACTGCTTTACCACCTACTCTTGTACTAAAGAATGAAGAACCACCGAACAGAATCAGAGAGTTTGTACCTTTCCCGAATACACGTAAACTTCGACACGAAGACATAATTGATTTGGCTCTTAAAAATATAAAATCTGCAGCAGACAAAAGGAGAAAACTACACGGTAAAGCAAATGCAAAGAAATTGTATATTGGTCAGAAAGTTCTCATTAAAGCTCATTCATTGTCACATAAGAAGAAACACTTGAGTCACAAATTCTTTCTAGTTTACAATGGACCTTACAGAATCCGACGTATACCACGTGATAATTGCGTTGAAGTTGAAACTCTGCGTACTAGGAAGAGTAAAGGTTTACACCACATTTCACATGTAAAACCATTTATTGAAAAATAATCTGTTTTTTAACTTTGCCTTTGCCATATAACTTTTCACTTTACATTACTAGTATGCTTTGTCAGACTTAGAATCTGTTAATATGCAACAACGTTTGAAGTTAAATATCCAGTCAAGAACCAAGAGAACTTATTTAAACAGAAATTACGAAAGCATTGTTATTGTGAACAGATGACACAGTGTTATTGTGTGTGTACATTCTTGCTTGTTAGTTGCACGTTTACGTAACGACTATAAGGCTCACATACTTAGAACATTTACCAGTACTGCTAATGAGATTTTAATGCAACATTTTGGTTTACTTGAAAATACATTCTGGATTTAAAGTACTTTCTGTGGAATTAATGATGACTTAGCATTTGGTTTCTTTGACAGATACACGATTATATCACGACGCTACTAATGAGTGACAATTTACAATGTTGTTTTTGCGGTGTATCTGTTTTATATCCGCACAGTTTTTCTGAATTCTTCTGGAAAGCAAAGCATGTTTTAGTAGTAAGCTACAATGTGAGGGCCTTTTTCGTAGCACAACAATACTTTACAGTATAGTACTTTCTTGATCACAGTAATGTACGTAATAACTACGATATCTATACACAAAGCATTTCACTTTCGTTTATGATGGGGTAAGTACATTGACTTCCGCAGAACTTAGCTTTTGGAGGACGATAATTCCGACACTTCCACAGAATTATCTTACAGCAAGACGCACATTTAGCGCTACAGGACACGCATTTGAGTGATTAATTTTGTACTTAAAACATTTATTTTTAAAGATATTTGAAGTACAATGATACGAAGTTTTTCCGTGATACATTTCATTCCATTGCTGTAATCTGTAACACCTGAGGGTATAATTACATTGATCCTCAGGGGGGTACACGTTTACTTTGTGTACCATGTGTTTGGCAAGCCCTAGCTAATATGGTATTTGCTTATAAAACTTTACACATCGGTACCATATTTCTCGAACACAGAATTACACAGCTATCTGAACATTTATAGAGAAAGAGACTTTTTTTTACTACATCAGTGACAGATGTTTACGTAATTACACAGTTGGATAACTTCACACTTATGAAACTGTATTTTGTCTGTACTTTGTAAACTGTTCATATTTTTTCAGAACCATTGTGATACTATGAGAGCTTTGAATGATGTATTTGGTATGGGATCATGATTTTTAAAGTACATTTGAGGTAAATGACACTACTGAAATGAGCAGAGGTTTTTTACTTAGGTTTTGACATTATTGCAGAAAGCTACGACGATTTTGAGATTTGGCTGAGTTTTTATGATGTTGTTATTATGATGACAGTGTGTATTATGCTGTTGAGGTATGTTTATGATCAATAAGCTGATGCTATATGAGGAATTTGATTATGATATGTATTTATTATGATGAAATATTCAAGAAGTGTCGACGAATATATATGTGTAATAAGGTAATGAATAATGAGTAGTGGTTAGGGACTCTGACTTGTGAAAAAGGATGTTGGAAACCAAGAATCGTACTTTAAGAGTTATGAAATGTGTGTAAATGCGTGAATGTATCACAATGCCGACGAAAACTTTTTGAACACTGTTATATTCATAGGATTTTATTTCTACACATTTGCAACGCAAATTCTCGACCTGTGAAATATTTTTATATGAGACTGTCACTGTAGCGGAAACTGGTGTCGTAAATATTTCGGTAAGAAAGTTAAGTGACCACCTGCACGTAATGCGTCGTGGGCACCCAGCTGGCGACAGTCGCCTGAAAAAAAAAAAAGCCATTAGCGTATACCTTTCAGAGGTACAGGTGGAGAAAAAAAAGGGAGGCCATTATCCTCGCTATTGACATTCCTTTGTAGAAAGCATCGCAAATACGACACGCTCATAACTTGGAAACATTCTTACATCTGCACACCTGATTAGGACAAGTGTCTATCTACGAGAATTGAGAGAATTTCTACTAACTTATGAAATGCCTCATGACTACTGAATGATTATTTTATGCTTTACTTTGTACATAGTTGCTTATTTCATTTGATATCTGGTTTCCAGCTGTCTTGCAGCATTGGTTTCATAAAATAAAATTAAATGCATTTGCTAATGTGAACGCTTTCTGTCAACAGATCTATTAAATAATTATTTTATGATCCACATTCTTCGAAAAAGGAGCTCTTGGAATGGAAAGAACAATAAGAAGGGACTAATAAAGTAACTGCATATATCATTTTCTTTTCAAGTACTTGGTAATTTCTTTTGTAGAAATAGTTGTAGTGCACCACCTTTAATTACATAGACATTACGATGTGAATATACATTTCCCTTGTCTGCGTTGTTGTCTTTACTGTAATATTTTTCTGCTTGAGCGTTGTCATGTTTAGATATAATTTATTGCTATTGCTTCTGCTGTTTGCCAGGCATAATGTTACTGAATTTGACTTTGTATTACGCTGTTAAGCCAGTTTACTACGTATTTATTTTTCTTGTTTGCTGCACAGTGCCTTATATTAGTGATAATATTGCAATTGCTTTGCCAGTTTGAATTTTTTGTCATTGATGTTTGTGTTAATTGTTTTGTGCTGCTGCATTGCCTCGTTCCTTAGTTTAGCATCTGAGCTCAGTAGATTTAAGTTAGCTTAAGAGGTGGTAGACTACATAAGAAACTGACTATGGACAATAGAGAAAGAATGCATTGAGAAGTCATACAAAAAGATTTGGGCCAAAATGAGTATTGTACACTGAGAAATAATTATTTTGAAAGAAATATGAATAGAATACAGAAAGCAGGTATAGATGGGACTTTTTGAGAATAATGATGAACCAAGGGAGATCTCCATGCAAAATACTGCAGTAAAACAAACCCTGTCCTTTCCTTTTGTGTTATCCCACTATATGTTTGTGTACCCTTGTGTATTTCTTTTCTTCCTGTCTCTGTGTACTGTTTCATAGAATTTTTTTCTTCTAATACTAAGCTACATTCACTATGATGAGGAATACTGTTATCCTCAAATATAATTTGCATTAATAATATGTTATTTACTTCGTAAAGATGTTTAGACATTATTTATTCTGTTCTGTTTTAATGCTCATGTGTGAAATTAATGTTTCGAAAACTATTTTCATTATTTTATATATTCACTTATGTCATAATTCCTGTAACACTGATGTATCTGTTTATTTCTATTCTTTTATAAAGCCCCAAGTACTACAAATGTTATCTGTATTGTTGTGTTCTTTAATGATGTATTCTGTATCTTTGTAATTGTATTTTCATGTTGTAAATTTAAAATTGTATAGACACCAGTTCTTCAAATTAAGTTATATTTCACTGCACACGTTTCTGTTGGTCATAGTATATGGACAATATGTGAGAAGTAGGGACTGTTAGTGTTTGCACGTGTGTTAATAATTCAGCAAGGGACTGGATAACAGCATTGCTGGTTCTAAGGACAATTCCAAACACTTTGTGAATGCACAAGTGGTGGTTATGGACTTGCTATATTATCTGCAAGACTCTTCGATGGTGATTGTGCACCTGTACAGTCGGAACAGATGGCTGCTGGCCGTCTCTACAAGGACTGAAGTGGGTCTGCACCTTCGATGACTCACCAATACAATTATTTCTACAAGGACTGCAGTGGGTCTGCACCTCTGGTGGCCCACCAATACCATACTCTCTACCAGGACTACAGTGGGTCTGCTCTGTGATGACCTACCTACCAATATTCTTCAAAACTTCGAATGACACTGTTGTGGGTTTGCTCTGTTGTGACCCATTACCTGTCTGCATGCCAAGAGTCAGCGCTGTCTTTCCATTGGAAGGACAACACTACTTCGTCAAGACTGCATGGAAATCCACTACTTCCGTGTGCATTTTCTTTTACTGCTCATCCTTTGAGAAAAACACTGCAATTTTACTGTGATAAATGATCAGGACTGTCTTTATGGACTGTGAAAAAATTTTAGCTTTTGACCAACATTGTATCAATAAGTGTGTGCATTTGATATCTTTGTAATTATGAAAAATTTTATCAAATCATTATTGGCCACTGCCTAAAACAATTTGTAAAATTTTTTGTGGGGAGCATGGGGGCTATGTAAGTAGGCTGTTTAGGTTTTCTTATTGGTAACGCCACCTCTGTATAAAAATCACTGGCTGTGCTGTGTGCAGTCTGTGTCTAGTTTGCATTGTTGTCTGCCATTGTAGTGTTGGGCAGCGGCAGCTGGATGTGAACAGTGCGTAGCGTTGCGCAGTTGGAGGTGAGCCGCCAGCAGTGGTGGATGTGGGGAGAGAGATGGCGGAGTTTTGTAATTTGTCATGAACTGCTATATATATTATGACTATTAAGGTAAATACATTGTTTGTTCTCTATTAAAATCTTTCATTTGCTAACTATCCCTATCAGTAGTTAGTGCCTTCCGTAGTTTGAATCTTTTATTTAGCTGGCAGTAGTGGCGCTCGCTGTATTGCAGTAGCTTGAGTAGCGAAGATTTTTGTGAGGTAAGTGATTTGTGAAAGGTATAGTTTAATGTTAGTCAGGGCCATTCTTTTGTAGGGATTATTGAAAGTCAGATTGCGTTGGGCTAACAAAATATTGTGTGTCAGTTTAAACACAGTCTTGTATAATTATTGTAAAAAGGGGACGTTTCAGGATCGTTTACACCATCCTTAAACTTAATTCCCCTCACCTGCTTGTCTCTCCCATCCTTTCCCACCCCCATCCACTGCAGCGCCTATACACCTGCATCCCACCCATTCTCCATCTTGCCACACTCCATACGCTTGCCCAGTGTGCTACCTCCTGGATGATGCCCTCGTCCCCTCAAATCTACCCCTCCTATCAGACTTAATCCTCCCCTTCCTCCTCCTGTGTTTTTCCTCCAGGGCACCCTCTTTCCCTTCTCTCCCCCCTCACTTCCTCCCTCCTCCATCTCCTCCCCTTCCCTGGGCTTCCACACCCCCCATAACATCTCCCCTCTCTCTCCCATCTTCTCTCCGCCTGGCATCCTTCCCCCCTCCCCCCCCCCCTAACCTTCCGTGTTTCCCTGTGGCAGGCCCCCCTTATTTTCTTGCAACAGTGTGTTTATAGTGCGCTGAAGATCGCCGTCATTGTGTTAGTGTTTCTCTTCGTCTTAGTGCAACGGTGTTTCATCGTCAGTGCTCCTATGTTCACAAGTTCAACCGTCTGTCTACTTTTGTGCACTGAGCTGAACTTCCCTGTGCGACCAGTGCCTTCCGTGAACGTCTTCGTTTCTTTTTCATTTGTCTGTCTCCTGTTTTTACCCTACATGTGCAGTTGTGGACAAAACGAGCGAGACCCCTCGCCTTTTCGTTATGCTGATCCGCACAGCTTTAAAGTCTGCTACACAGCATAACAGGCAAGGCGACGAAGTGCTACCAACATACTATGCACAGGCGTGAAATTGAAAAACTGTCCTAAATTTATCAGACTGTTTTCAATCATGTGTAAGACTATACGAGGGTTGGAACTTAAATAGTGGCAACTATTTATTCACAACCGATAGAAAAGAGTTACATGTTTGCACCTGTTGCTGTCCTTCAAAGTAGTCACCAGCATTGTGTTGATCATGTTGCCATTGATGTGGAAGGCGTAGTATACCGTTAGCAGAGCCTGGTCTGCATGGAACTTTCTGGACTCTAAAACATGAGTTTTGTGCCTTTATGTCACCGCTTATGTGACAATCATTCGGGATGTTTATCAAAATAACAAAATAATGTTATTAGCGTGTAAATTTAGTAGGATAATTCTCCACCACCCCAGGAAATAAACGGTTTTTTTAGGCTTTATTTTGTGATGGCTAAACAGTGCTACTTCATGAGACATGTCCACATGTGGATAAACATCAGTGGTGTAAAAAATTTTGAGAGGTGCCGAAGTTCTCTGGAACAGTAACGTGTTTAGACAACAAGATTATTTTTAGTTCATTTCATTTTAACCATTCACAGTATACTTTGAGATTCTAATCTATGATTTCATTTTATTATTATGTATCTTCTCTTCAGTAAAAGTGAACGGTAGTGACTTTCAAGATATAAAGAATAACTGGAAGTTTTTAATTTGTGGAATAGCGTATTTAACAGTTAATATTTTCAACAAATCTGTAGTTATAGGACATTTTAAGAAGCAAGTCAAAAATGGCATTGTGGAAAGATCAGGTTGGTCTCTAAAGGGTGACGACGGTCAAATAGCAAATACGAAACTATGGGTAACAACTATTTTTGATGATGAG
The DNA here is from genome assembly GCF_021461385.2 of Schistocerca piceifrons. NCBI lineage: Eukaryota > Metazoa > Arthropoda > Insecta > Orthoptera > Acrididae > Schistocerca > Schistocerca piceifrons. The sequence goes on from NC_060138.1 coordinate 856,967,341, forward strand.
GAGCCATAATCGATGTGCCACTATTCTTTAATTGTACTTCTGAAGTTTATCGTCGATCCTAGGACTGAAACCGATACTCTGTTTTACGTAAAGAATATAACCCTTAAAATTTATGTAGCAGAGCAGAATATTAATACACAGTATATAGATCAGGAACCTCATCCCACTACCTTTAATTTTATTCTCACGAGTGACACTGAGACAGTAAATAACAAGAGGAATTACAAAACTCTCAGAACTAATATAGATAATTCAAGTGTCCAGTGGATTCAAAAGTTTGCTATAATAGCCAATAATTGCTTTCGCTGATTCCTTCATGCCTACGTTTTTTCAGTCAGACAATGTTTGAAACTAGGACTAGCAAGATAAAAAAATTTTCCACAAATTATCAAATGGGAAGTCGAAGAGCAAGTTACATAAATTACCATGACGACAAACGTTTATCAAGAAGACTGATCACTGTAGGCATTCAACGCTTTTATTGTGTGTTACATGCGCAGTATGTAAACTGGCAACGCCACCAACACACAATACCACTAAGCTATGAAGCACCTGTAGCAAAACAGAGCATCCTCGTTGTCCATGTGATGGGTAAGACGACTAATTCGCAACATAAATGACAATGTAAGCAGCAATTTCTGTTGGAACGTCCTTCCTGGACCAAATAACATACATTTCCTACGTCTTCAGTGCGAATAATGTAGCAAATGTAATTTAAAGGACATAAAAATATCGAGTGGATTTACTAACATAATTATAAACCACTGAAGAACGTAAATCGATGGTCACATAGTTGTCAAACGTATTCTACGGTCTTGCCATTGTCCTGTAGACTAGTAGCAGGAAGAAAACGTTCGCTCAGCTGATGTGCTGAGATAGCACTGGCGAAGCTCGCGCTTCAGAGGCGCCACAGCATCGTCTGCCACCACTTCGTGGGAAACGAAATACCTCAAGTATAAGCCAATGTGTTGTATTCGCATATCTGTGACTATGACTTGGCGCTAAAGTATGGTTATGGATAGTACATATGCTCAGATTGCGAATCTAACATCATAAATAAAGACAAGTGGAAATGAATTACGCGTCCTTCCTCTTTCGTAACATCAAATATAATTTAGTTATTCTATCTTAAATGAACTGCGCAGAACATCATTCACCAGAAGTGAATAACTTTTTAGTAACACCAGATGATATTAACAGCTTGCCGGCGCGGGTTAGCCGTGCGCTCAACGTCATATCGCGGATCGCGCGGCAGCTTGCGCCGTCAGTTCGAATCCTTCCCCGGGCGTGGATGTGTGTGATGTTCTTATGTTAAGTAGGTTTAAGTAGGTCTAGGGGACCTGTAGGTCTAGGGGACTGATGACCTAAACAGTTTGGTCGCATAGCTGTTAGAGCCATTTTTTGACCTTTCGCATAAATTTTCTTTATATACACGGCCGTATCTTTAGATTGCGTTGACATAGAAGCTCACTATTTCACACCACCGAGAGGCCGTATACCGTAGGAAGTGCAATACATTTTCACTTATTATGTCTACCCGTACTCGAGGTAAACGGGTTTTAAGGGTTGGGTAGACAGATAGACGGTCAAGAAAGTGAGACTAGTAGCGTTTCATTTTTACCGATTTAGGTGACGAAATCCTAACAACGAAAATAGCTACGACAGTTACTCAAGATGAGGGCCGCATAAATAATTCTCCCTACTCTTTATTCGAAATGTTCTAGTTGCAGTCGATACATCAGCATATTACTCGTAGCTACGCTTTCGATCCAAATCATGTTTGCAGGAATTGAAATAAAATCCATCTGCTTACACACGTGGTAATTCAGATCATAATATTAATGCCACCGCGTTTTAGAAGTGCGAGCATTCCCACTGCTAGGTAGCTCAAGAAACACTTCGGCTAATGAACGTTTTCTGGCTGTGGCGAGTCTAACGGAGAAATCGAAACATTGTAGAATACATTTGGCAGCTAAGTATCCGTTTATTTCCAGGGGTGGTGTAGAATTATACTACTAAATTTACTTGCTAAGAACAGTATTTTGTTATTTCGATAAACATCCCTAATAATTTTCACATAAGCGGTGACGTAAAGTCCAGAAAGCTCTATGCAACAGAAACTGCAGATCATTTTGCCATTTTCATTGCGAAATTGCCGGCTTATTCATGTCTGGGGTAATAATAGAGGGCTGTTTGCCTGGGATGTCTGCTAGCGTAGTGAAAGGTGTTTGCTACTGCAAGGGAGGTCTGGTTTGTTTTCGGTTCTAATCTCGATGGAGGCAGATAGAATATCAGTAAAGCACTTTTAAGAAATTCTCGCTGGCCGCTGGTGGCCGAGCGGTTCTGGCGCTACAGTCTGGAACCGCGCGACCGCTACGGTCGCAGGTTCGAATCCTGCCTCGGGCATGGATGTGTGTGTTGTCCTTAGGTTAGTTAGGTTTAAGTAGTTCTAAGTGACTTATGACCTCAGCAGTTGAGTCCCATAGTGTTCAGAGCCGTTTGAACCATTTAAGAAATTCTCGCGTCCCTAATACGTTTCAGCGCTACCTTTACTCTGCACTGGCGCCCTGTGGATGCCAATATGAAACCCTTGTAGAATTTAATACTCGTCACTCCCTTCCTTTTTCCGCTTCTGTCAGTAATTGAATTGACTTACGTGTGGCACTGAATGATTTTTAACTGAATTTCGTTACGAATCTTCAAGCATTGCTAAATTTGCACACTTTCATGGTAGGCCAGCAACGGCAATCCACTATGACTGTTCTGAACGTTGACACAAACCGTTTCGCGGCCGAATGCGCATATTATTTTGCTAATTCGTAACGATCTGGGGTACTTTGTCTCACTCGAACAGTTGTGTTATCTCGATAAGCTGAAATTGATTTTTATTAGTACAGTTCATACTAATTAGCGTTTCTTCTTTCATTTGTATATTATATTTACGTGTTGTGTATAACACACTAATCAGCATTAATATAGTCTTACACATGATTGAAAACAGTCTGACAAAGTTCGGATGGTTTTTCAATTTCACGCCTTGCCTGTTATGCTGTGTAGCAGACTTTAAAGCTGTGCGGATCGGCATAACGAAAAGGCGAGGGGTCTCGCTCGTTTTGTCCACAACTGTACATCTGTTTTTAAGTCTTCGTGCTTCTTGTATTTTTTTCTGTGGCCAAAGAGCGGCGTGGATAGGCCGCTCCCGGCCTACCTTCTGTAAAGGTTTAAAATAATAAAGACAAAAAAATCAACACTGGGCGTCGCGGCTCAACCCTCCATCGCAGCGGTGTCAAACGAAGGAGTGAAATGTTGGCAAGAGGGGACGTGGCAACCTTTCCATCATGTGACGGGTCCACGGCAGCGTTGGAAAGAACTGCCAATGGGACATCATTAATTCACTTTACACGTCATGTGAACTTCTGAGCTCGTACCTTCTCTTCGTGTGTCTCTACACCTTGCTGTTTGAAGCGTTGTCGAGTCCCAGATGACGTCGCATGGCGCCATGTTTTTGCACCAGTAAAGAGGGAATTTATAGATATCTTTGAGTTAAATTTCAAACTTATGCGTCGTAGTCGGAGACAACTGCAGAGTTTCAAAAAAGTTATACACTCCTGGAAATGGAAAAAAGAACACATTGACACCGGTGTGTCAGACCCACCATACTTGCTCCGGACACTGCGAGAGGGCTGTACAAGCAATGATCACACGCACGGCACAGCGGACACACCAGGAACCGCGGTGTTGGCCGTCGAATGGCGCTAGCTGCGCAGCATTTGTGCACCGCCGCCGTCAGTGTCAGCCAGTTTGCCGTGGCATACGGAGCTCCATCGCAGTCTTTAACACTGGTAGCATGCCGCGACAGCGTGGACGTGAACCGTATGTGCAGTTGACGGACTTTGAGCGAGGGCGTATAGTGGGCATGCGGGAGGCCGGGTGGACGTACCGCCGAATTGCTCAACACGTGGGGCGTGAGGTCTCCACAGTACATCGATGTTGTCGCCAGTGGTCGGCGGAAGGTGCACGTGCCCGTCGACCTGGGACCGGACCGCAGCGACGCACGGATGCACGCCAAGACCGTAGGATCCTACGCAGTGCCGTAGGGGACAGCACCGCCACTTCCCAGCAAATTAGGGACACTGTTGCTCCTGGGGTATTGGCGAGGACCATTCGCAACCGTCTCCATGAAGCTGGGCTACGGTCCCGCACACCGTTAGGCCGTCTTCCGCTCACGCCCCAACATCGTGCAGCCCGCCTCCAGTGGTGTCGCGACAGGCGTGAATGGAGGGACGAATGGAGACTTGTCGTCTTCAGCGATGAGAGTCGCTTCTGCCTTGGTGCCAATGATGGTCGTATGCGTGTTTGGCGCCGTGCAGGTGAGCGCCACAATCAGGACTGCATACGACCGAGGCACACAGGGCCAACACCTGGCATCATGGTGTGGGGAGCGATCTCCTACACTGGCCGTACATCACTGGTGATCGTCGAGGGGACACTGAATAATGCACGGTACATCCAAACCGTCATCGAACCCATCGTTCTACCATTCCTAGACCGGCAAGGGAACTTGCTGTTCCAACAGGACAATGCACGTCCGCATGTATCCCGTGCCACCCAACGTGCTCTAGAAGGTGTAAGTCAACTACCCTGGCCAGCAAGATCTCCGGATCTGTCCCCCATTGAGCATGTTTGGGACTGGATGAAGCGTCGTCTCACGCGGTCTGCACGTCCAGCACGAACGCTGGTCCAACTGAGGCGCCAGGTGGAAATGGCATGGCAAGCTGTTCCACAGGACTACATCCAGCATCTCTACGATCGTCTCCATGGGAGAATAGCAGCCTGCATTGCTGCGAAAGGTGGATATACACTGTACTAGTGCCGACATTGTGCATGCTCTGTTGCCTGTGTCTATGTGCCTGTGGTTCTGTCAGTGTGATCATGTGATGTATCTGACCCCAGGAATGTGTCAATAAAGTTTCCCCTTCCTGGGACAATGAATTCACGGTGTTCTTATTTCAATTTCCAGGAGTGTAGCTTAACTATGTTGCGCAGTGTGCTTTACGATAGATACTGTTTCCAGCAAATTTGTTGTCAATAGTGCAGGAGGACAGTAATGATTTCTTTTCCTACGTATGCACAATAGGTTATGTTTATTTGCCCTCAGAATCAACTACGAGATCCTGCACGATTCATTCGTCCTCTGTAGATCATTCTGCAACTCGATACTGTCTTCTGGCTTGCTATCTTCGTATAGACAACCCCGTCATCTGCGAATAGTCTCAAAGAGCTTGCGATGTTTTCTACTATATCATTTACGTACGAGTATTGTCGACGGGACATTAAACACTAATCTCCTCCAAATCCGAGTGTGCCGGCCGAAGTGGCCGCGCGGTCCTGGCGCTGCAGTCTGGAACTGCGAGACCGCTATGGTCGCAGGTTCGAATCCTGCCTCGGGCATGGATGTGTGTGATGTCCTTAGGCTAGTTAGGTTTAACTAGTTCTAAGATCTAGGGGACTAATGACCTCAGCAGTTGAGTCCCAAAGTGCTCAGAGCCATTTGAACCAATCCGAGTGTAAACAGTACCGGTCCTATTACAATCCATTGAGAAATTACCTTTACGTCTGTCGATTTTGTTCTATTAAGACTTACGTGTTATTAAGAGCGACGTGTTGAGTACAGTCTGCAAGGAAGTCTTGAATCCACTGCGTTAGTACTTTCGTTCGTGCAAAATTTCTGATCTTACAGCATTTCCTCTATCGACTGTAATTGCTTTTGACTTTCTACTGTTTGCAGATTTCGGCTGTTACGCCATCGACAAGCGTGAAGATATGTTACCAAACCGTCCAGCCACTGGCAAATAGCGGGCAAACATAAAACGCATGGCAAGTTGTCGTACGTAAAATTGGTGTAGAAATAGTTTAAAAGCAGCAGTAGATACGGTAACACTGCTCAGTGTCAACTCATTCGCCTACAACGCCTCAACGTACACTCAGCTCCTGATACCTGTTTGACGATTGTCGCTGCAATGAGAACGTATTTTATCACAGTTGACTCGGACTCGACAGCGTTCCTCTCATGCTTCTAGATTGTTTTTATATCAGATGTATGCCTGACTACACGTAAAAAGTCTTATGTTTGCCCGCTATATGCTATAATCACTAGGCAGCTTGATGACCTGCCATTTCTCATGTAGGACAGCTACCGCTTGGCCGAAACTGCCCAACAGTGGAAAGTAAACAATAAGTACATTGGATGGCGGAAATACTATCATTCCAACAATGATTAAACTGTGGACAAATTTCCGAGAAGAAGACTGAAAATATTGACTAATCACAAGTGTTTCGCTCCAATTCTGGCACAATCAACTTCAGCAGCTTGTATATCATCACTATTGTTTCTTTATACAAGCAGTTTCTCGTGGGCTACAACAATGGCCAATTAAGTCCTGTTCCAGACATTCTGGTTTCCTGTAAGTCTGAAGTAATCATCTGGAAGGGAAACCATGACATTCGAGTCGGCAGGCAGCGGTACTAACTGCGAGTACTGAACGACTGACGAATTAAAGGCGGAAAGATTCAATATGTTATTTCGAACTAGAGAAATAATATATCAGCAATATAGTGTTGTATAAGGCACTGTATGTCGTTTGGATCGAGAAAAAACAGCTACGGTTTCACACACATCTTCGGAGGACGAGGTTTCACAATTTTTGAGCAGTGTGGTGACGTCGCAGATTGTATAAGTCACGGCATCAGAGAGCTCTTCTTCATCTTAGCATAAATCGGGGAGCCTACTTTGTCAACGGTTTGTTCGCTGGCAGAAAATGGTGATGTCATAATGTTTTAGATGAGGAATGGCCTATCATTTAGCTGAAACCACAATAGAGTACCTGAAAAAATATTAATCCATACTGGCTTAGAGAGAGATTCCCACAACTCCTACAAGGGCTTTCAGTGAAGAAGTAATAATGGTCTAGTTTAGAATGCTCTATACAGTGTTTCAGCTGGAACACTACATAAGGTTCAGAATCACATATTTTCTGATATCGGGTAGAAAACTGAAATTTCTAAATTATTTTTGTGAATACAACAAAACGAAGTCGTAAGGCATCTCGACTGAATTCAGGTGGAGGACATAAAGTGAGGCCTCTTTAAGAGTATCGTTTATTCAGGAAGATGGAGGACCTTTGAAAACAGCTTGTTACCATTATTCTGCTGCTAGCTCTAGCGATTCTAGGTAGCCTTGAACCTGAGCGTCGCGTTTGCTGGAAGAGTGATCTTCATAAAGTAAAGCAAGCTAGTTTTCCTGAAAGCGAAACAAACAAATGATTAAACACTAGGATTGGATTAATCAAAAGCCTACTACTGATAACCTAAAATGGCAGTAATCCGCGTTATTTTGTCCGTAACGCATTGTTAATACAGTCATCTCTTGTCTGGTTTGATGCTGCTGTCCATGAATCCGATCTTTCGCTAATATTTTCAGCGCTGTGGGAAGGGTAGCAAAATCATCAAACAAAGTCTGCATGCTTTCCACTTACAGAATATGATACATGAATGTTTGATGCCAACAACATGCATTATGTTACCATTAATTATTGAATTTCCTAAACTTGGCCCGCATCTCGTGGTCGTGCGGTAGCTTTCTCGCTTCCCACGCCCGGGTTCCCGGGTTCGATTCCCGGCGGGGTCAGGGATTTTCTCTGCCTCGTGATGGCTGGGTGTTGTGTGATGTCCCTAGGTTAGTTAGGTTTAAGTAGTTCTAAGTTCGAGGGGACTGATGACCTAATATGTTAAGTCCCATAGTGCTCAGAGCCATTTGAACCATCCTAAACTTGTTAGCTTAGTTCTGAAACAGACATTGACGTGACACTGTATTGAACTGTCAGCGTGAAGATAAAATTTTATATTGAAATTCCAACTGAGGAGAAAGTAAGAGCTTAGAGTTTTCATTACAACATTCCTTGCGCCTTGAAAAGTAAATCTCTTGCGCAAAAATTAAAGTGAAAAAGTTTCTGATCTGCAAGGATAACTGTGTCAGTGAAATGAACACCCTTAGCTGCTTACAGGCGTTGACATACATCAACGGGGACAGATGAAAATGTGTGCCCCGACTGGGACTCGAACCTGGGGTCTCCTGCTTACATGGCAGACGCTCCATTCATCTGAGCCACCGAGGACACAGAGGATAGTGCGACTGCAGGGATTTATCTCTGGCACGCCTCCCGCGAAACCCACATTCTCAACGTATTGTCCCGCACTACATTCGTAGTGCCCCCGCCCATTATACTCGTTACTCGCGGCGCGTTGCCGATTCCCGTAAGAGTTCGGGCACTGTTTGTGCATTCGCACAGAAGAAGAAGATGGTCAAGTGGCCGGTGAGCCTTAACTGTATATATCAAGATGGTATCTGTTCTTTCGGGGGCCGGTGAGCATTAACTATATATATATATACTAAGTCCGTAAGAACAGATACCATCTTAGTATAAATAACTGTGTCGGGTTTCATCAGCTAAATATTGTATCTTGGAACTAAATCAATAGCCCTATAACTAGAAATAACGTTAATCTTAATCAATAAGGTTTTTAGCTGTAGCGACATAATAGTAAATCCAAAGTATCTGCTTAGTCTTATTGCCAAAACATGAAAACCACTAGACGTGACAATCGAGTCACAAAATCTATTACCATAAACTCGGTTTATCTTATGAGAAACATTCGCCGTAGAGACTACAATGTGTCTTCTCACAGATGAAGACGTGGCAGGAACTAAATAACATCGGTATATTTTTTTCATTTGTTAAAAAAACTTAGAAATCTTCAGAATGTAACTGTATGTACAAATTAATTGCGATGTGAATGTAAAATGATTCGTTCCACATCACTGCGATCTATCGTGTAAAACGATCCATGGAACATGTAACTAACTAACTAACAAAACCTATCCTTACTAGGCGGTGTTGTACAGCCCTTAGGTATTAAATGCTATTAAAATTGAAAAACAGTCGATTGTTAAAATCAAGAATAAGTACTGCTATGTTATCATAAGGTGAAGTTACTTAAAAATCTAATCCGTTGACATATTTTGTGACTTTGTATTTTGTTTTTGGTTTTATTTAGAACTTAATTATTGGAAATAAAGTCTGTACACTGTTTGGAGAACCTTGGTATCATAGTTTCGGTTGCTAAATATTGCAGCTTTCCTCGAAAGTTGAATTTGCACATGACATCGAGTAAGACTGAATAATTTTTAGTTAAATGCAATAAGTGCCAATCAATATCATCAGTTACATTTCTCTAGTGTATAACATAACGCGTTATCTTCTCTCCCCTCCCCCCCCCCCAGAACATGGTGCTTGCTAAAGTGAAATATTACTAAAAAAAACTTGAACAAAGTCAGGTAAATGCTGACATTCGTTCTGACAATCACCAATAACATAGCATCAGATTGAAATGTCAGCACCCTTTACGTATTTTAGATGTGAAGATACCATTGTAACACTTGACATGAACATTGTGTGTGTTGCTGACACATGTTTCTGACAAGATGTAGAGCTAACACTGCCGTAAATATTATGTTAATGATGTATTTTTGGAGACATTTTATACTTTGAATTGACATCGTGACACTTGACAAGAATCATACATCACTTTAGATGTGGAAATATCTAATTTAGGGCGGTAATTCAGACCGCCTGTTTCTATGCTTTCTTCCTTAACATACTATTTCAGCCAACGTGTTTTCTGCAGTTACAGGCTTGGTCAAGTTAGTTTTGCTGCATGAACTATAAAGTTGTATTTCGCATATTGTTTAGTAGCCACATTTGTCTTGTAACTAGTTATGCATGAAAATAATATTGCGGAACTTAACTTGAGAGTTCACGATCACGTTTTAGGCAGTAGTTTTGAAGGATGTGTGTGTGTGTGTGTGTGTGTGTGTGTGTGTGTGTGTGTGTGTTTTGTGTGTTTCTGATGTATTTTAGATGAAGGCATCAGCATGTTACATCCTTTTCATATTTTTTTGGAAAAAATGCTTTTAAATGTGATACAAAAAATTCTGGTCATTCAGATTGTTTTGAGTACACCCACAATGGCTGCTCTGGGACTACATTGTTACTGCCTGTTTTATTTTAATGAGCGCTTAAATATCACACTGAGATTGGCTAGTGTAGTGAGGAGGAGATGGAAGGGAGGAAGTACAAAGTGCAACTGGGTTAGTTCCACCATCTTGGATTTTTACATTTCCCACTAATTCCATCTTGGATTTTTAAATTTCCCACCACAGCAGTCTTGCATTTATTAAATTTCCCACCATCATCACCTTGCGTAATTGAATTTCCCACCAACGTCACCTTGAATTTTTGGTGAGTACTGCGTCAACTAACTGCCGACACCTGAACTAAACCACTACTAACAAATTAGAATTAGACCCAGTAAACTTGCAAAATGTGGAAACGTAATTATGCATCCAGTTCTTTTGGAAAAGTGACAGGTGTGAACGGCGTTGCAACAGCAGTACATCTAGTTCTTCAACAACAACAACAACACAAATGAGAACAACGAAAGGGCAGATGTCTTTGCAAGAGCGGCACTTAGAGTAGTTTATACAGAAGAGGGACAAACCATCATCAGAAGTCACCTAATCCACCTTTCCAACCGGATGAGGAAGCCTGGGAAAGCTTTCATCGTGGGATACTGCTTCATTTAAAAGAACACAAAGTTATAAGTTTGTCTTACAGCGCGATTGTGTCTTATATGGCAACTCAAAAAAATCATTATTTTGGAAATTTCGATCGTTACCACACACTACAACGTTTGAATTTTCTTAATTTGGTACCATTATCATATTACGCGCAAAAATGACAAATTTTTGCACTGTGTTTAGAACTTTTCAAACACCACAGATTGGAAATTCAGTCATACTCCGAATGGGCGGCAGAGCTTAAAGGTTTGTCTCGATATAGCTGTTTTACGCAGAAATCCTACTGACTACGAATGCAGTCATAAACCGAATCACGTGCCAGAAATATCGTAATCCGCTTTGCTGATGATTCTGAGGTTTGTTTACAAGTGTTTACAAGCACTGTAGTTGGAGGAGCCCACGCATTGTTGTGTGAAAAATTGTTATGTTACAAAAGGTTCATCGCCCGGGAATTCATTCGATGATATTACAAGGGACGCCGGTATTGTAACAGCCCAGTTTTTTCTTCAACAATTTCAGGGTGGCTGAAAATAAGTGTCAGAAAGTGTCTCTATACTGTGGTTTATTTGGGCGCCTTGATTGAGTCTCTTTGTGGTATTTTTGTGTTGTAGCTCTGAAACTTCTGTAGCTCACTCAACAACGTCTTAATGCGCTTTCTGAATGAAAGCGCGAACGGTGGAACAGTGCTTGTTTATTGTAAAGATGTATATTCAACAACACATTTCATCCAATAGCAGCACCACTTCTCCGTGCGACTACAATACTGTAAAGAAGTCCAGTTGTGATGACAAAATTGAAACATCCTTTGATGTGGATTTAGTGTAACGTTTTCTTTTTTTTTTTACGGATTGATGAAAGTTTCTGAAAATATTGGACCCCTACATGATCCAAGCTAGGACCAGGTAAAATCCTGGAGAACGTGAAACGCATAGGAGTACAGCAACTCGGGGTGTACGACTGCCTCTACTGAGGATAATAAAAGAGAAACTTAACCTTTTCCCTGACTGAATTCAACTATGACAACTTTTGAAGAAGACTGAGGGGAGCAGCGATATTCTTTTGCCACTGAGGTGATTGATACCTTTGAAAATGGAAGAAGAGGCACACTTCCATCTCCACGGCTACGTCAACAAACTGAACGGGCTCCACTGGGGTACTGTGAATATTCACGTTCCAGGACATGGTATGGAATGACCCCCTTATAGCTTCGCTCTCAATCCTTATGATTATTTATTCTGGGATTATCTAAACGACAGAGTCTTCGGAGATGTACCTGCAACACTCCAGGATCTTCGTTCTGCAAATTGCAGAAAGATCCGTACATTTGTAGATGATGATCTCCAGGTATTCATCACGGAATTCAGTTCAAGACTCTGCATACTTGTTACTCCAGAGGTAAAGCGCCTTGAAAATCTTTTCTATTACTTTTTGCGTTGTCTGCTATAGCATAACTATGATAACAAAAATCTGTCACCCTATATTATGTCGTAGACGACAAAAAAATTTTAACACCTATTTTCCGCCGCCTTGTATTTATTCCACATAATGAAAATCACACGCGTGAAAGAGAGATGTTTTATCTACACACTCTATTTTTCCTGGTAATATCCTTCCAATTGTGTCTCCTTGCAGCGACACAGAAAGGCGTGTACGCTTTGCCCTCGTTTTGGTCATGAATCCATTTCATCACTGTGTAAATGATCTCCTCGACGTTCTCAAGATATCTTCCAAGAACGCCATCCTCAAATGGCTCAAACAAGTTAAAGTCCGAGGGAAATAGAACGGAGCCTTAGGATGGATGGGCTAACACTTTCCAGCTTTGTTTCGTGATATTTTCAGAAGTCCTCAAACATTTTGGATAAGATTACATCAGATTCAGTTTTCACTCCATAGACCCAAAAACGAGATCATTCTCGTGGGTGTGGAACAAGTCATAAAGTATAAGATAAAAAATATAAAACGTTTGAATATAATACTCTCTATCCTGATTATTTGTCAGGAAAATGTCAAAATAGGTGAATGTATTACAGTACGCTGGAACTGCTAATATTTACAGAATTAATACCCAGTCAGAATGAAACATAGTTAGGCACTTCTAATAAATTTATCATACTCAAAATACCTAATATTGATTCTTGTGGTTCTTGTGTCAAAACTGAACTCTCAGACATTTTTATTTAAGCTGGTCTAAAAATCCCTGTTAAGATACTCATCTACAGAGTAGATGGACTTGCCTATCCAAAAGTCTTTCAAACTCTGTTTACACTGTGCTTTATCTGAAAAAGGTTTTTAATGGTTGTTGGCAATTTACTGAAAATGGGTGTTCCTGAATATTGGACCCTTTTTTGGACCAAGGTAAGTGACTTTATGTATTTACGTAGATTGTCCTTAATCCTAGTATTGATACTATGTATTGAGCTATTGGATGGAAACAGAGATATAAGACTTGCAACAAATTTCATTAAGGAATAAATATACTGAGAAGCAGTGGTTAGAATACAAAGTCCCTTAAACAGGGTTCTACGTGATGTTCTTGAATTTACACCACAAATGAGTCTTATTACACGCTTTTGCACACTAAAAGCTTTTGCTAGGTTTCTGCTATCCCAGAATATGATCCCATATGACATAATAGAATGAAAGTGAGCAAAGTATGCAAGGTTTTTTATGTTTGTATCTCCTACGTCTGCCATCATACCCACTGCAAATACAGACTTGTTTAGGCATTTCAGCAACTCTTTGGTATGCCCTTTACAACTGAATTTATTACCGAGTTTTAATTCCAGAAATTTTATACAGTCAACCTGTTAAATTTGCATGTCTTATATATTATAAATATACTGCAAGGAAATCTCTTACACATTCTGAACTACATACATAGTGGGTCTCTTCAAAGTTTAATGACAGTGATGTAGCTTGAAACCATTTATTAATGCCAATGAAAATTTGATTAGCAGCCATTTCTAAATCTGTACTTGACTTGCTACTTATCTTAATACTTGTACCATCTACAAATAAAAAAAACTTAGCCTCTGGCAATGTAACAAACGAGAGGTCATTAATGTATACAATAAAAAGCAACAGACCCAAGATGAAACCTTGAGGAACACCACATGTAATTAATTCCTAATCAGATGAAGACTGAATGCTTCCTGGACAGGTATTTCGCAATGACACCCTTTGTTTCCTGTTACTTAGATAAGACTTAAACCATTTTGTAGCACTGCCAGTGACACCATAATATTCTAATTTACTTAAGAGAATGCTGTGATTCACACAGTCAGAGGCTTTTGACAGGTCATAGAAAATGTCATTAGCCTCCAATTTGCTATCTAATGAATTTAGTAAATTCTCATTGTACAAGTAAATAGCTTTCCTCTATATCAGAAATCTTAATAAACCCAAAGTGTGACTTGGGCAGTATATTATTTTGCAAATTATTTTGCAATGAGATGCTTAAGGAGACAGTTGAACACAATCTTTTCAAATATTAAAAAAAAAGGCGGCAAAAGTGGAATTGGTCGATAGTTTGATGGTATCTCTTTATCCCTGTTCTTGTAAAGTGGCTTAACTTTATCACATTTTAGCCAGTCTGGAAATGGTCTGCTGATAAGAGATTGATTACACAAATAACTGAAAACAGCACTCAACTCTCATGAGCACTCTTTGATTAACTTCCTAGATATATAATCATAATCAGTAGAATACCTTGATTTTAAGCATTTTATGATGAATGCTTACTTGAGTGTCATTTCCATTTTACTGAAGTTATTTTTAAAGACTTGTCTCAGATACTTCATGGCACTGTTTAACTCCAAGCTGTCAGTAAGAGAAACAAAGTACTTGTTTAGGAGATTTGCAACACTACATGCCCTTTTTACTAATGTCTCTGAGATGTGGGTCACACGCTCAAGTATACTTCAACTCAGTAAAGCCGAGGCAACAATTACCAATCAAAAACAAATTCTCTCTTGTAATTTCCAACAGATTTTACTTAACTACTGATGTAATGTCCCTGCTCATTAGCCTCATTACTCATAACATTTCGCCGGTTCCCTTAAAGAGTTCGAGCGTGGTGTGCATCTGCACTAAAGGGATCATTGACCATCATAGCCTTAATTAATTAGATAAGTTGTGTCTGTTCTTTCAGATATGTAAGAAAGAAATATTGTCACATCATAACCAGTGTCATGCCGAAACCTGAGTGCAGATTCATCAATGAAGTACAATGCTTAGAGCTGAAAGCATGTGTACCATTGTACAAAGAGAACAGAACTGTCCAGTGATGGTTAGTACGGCTGTTTATACAAACATCGAGTATTTCAGAATATTCGAACATTACAAACATAAGAAATTTCGGGAACCAACTATAAATGAAAAATACTAAATGACAAATATTTGCTTTTGATCAGATCTGAAATGGGGTCCCACAGCATTCAAACCACCGAAGCTAACAAATCACTCCACATTGGACGCACTCCAGTTCTTAGCATTGATCTGTCTCCTGGAGCAACCACAATTTCCGGTTTCAGAAACCCTAGTTGGAGATATGTATGTCTTGTCATTGATCCTCTGTGTGGTAGCATTGGAAGACCCTAACATTCGAATCGTGTTGTCATATAATCTTCACTATTACGAGCACAGAAAGTAGCCTCTCCCATTGAAAGCTTCGCGATTATCGAGTGAGCCTTCAGTTTCCTTGCATGATAAGCACCATCATCTGTCTGCACTTAAAGCCTGTAGTGGGGCTTCATACTGAGGACTTGGAAGACGTATTTGCGTTTTTGACTTCTTAATGAAGGATCATCAACCTCGATTTCGTGTGTGACGGTCCACAAGAGACGAAGGATAGCAACTTTTCCGATAGTAACTTTTACGATGTCACACTTTCCACACAAACGTAAAAGTTCATACTAACCCTCATGGCCCGTATCTCATGGGCCGATGCTTGGCAGTACAGCGCTGTCGGCCTTTCTCCTTTTTACAGTTTACTTGATTACTAATAGAACCTTCACTCGATTCCCATGTGTTCTGCTACTGCTTCCTCTCAATAGAAATCTTTAGAGGAACAAAAACGGTTCGATACCTATCCAATAGGCACAATCGGGCTCAAATAAATGTCCTTTCACAGGAGTAACATTATGGGTGTATTACTAATTTAGTAATAGCAGGTAGTGTTATAAAGCGTTTTGTAAGGCCATTCATCTCTAGTTGGTAGGCAGTTGTCATCCTGTGGTTTACATCGCAATGTCAAGTAACTTCTGCTACTAGTCTCGACTGGAAAACTTTCCCACGATCAGGGCCCATCGCACATAGCGCTCCGTGTTTCAAAATGATTCCTTCTTCACGGAACCTAGCAATTTCCAGAACTCCAGCAGTCGGCACAGATTTAGTTATAATGTAGAGGGTGAGGTAGTCAAGGCAGACTATTGCCCATAAACTCCCATTTATCGACTTTGGGATCCTATCTAGGACGTTGATTCTAATTTGGTGGAGTGGCGCTGCTGCAGACTAAAGTGGTGCCAGATGTCCAAGAGGTAATTTCAGCATGTGTTTCTGACTCTGTCATTCCTTGCAGTGGCTCACATAGTGTCTAACAGGCTGGCAGAGACTTGACAGATGATACCTACGTCTGATTCTGTCTAGAGTCTTCATGAATCCCAGGTGATCAGATGTTGGAGCATCATGGAATCAGTCCGAAAGATTTGGAGACTAAATTAACGTAAGTTATGAAAGAATTAATGTAGTGGTTTTAATGCTTCAGGCGTTCTACATTCTCTGCTCCCATTAGAATACAACACATAGAACGTTCATACAATCATGTGAAACTGTCAAAAAAAGTCTTTTTATAGGTAGTTGTTCAGCTGCCACATCACACTGGATTGAATATCAGTTACGCTGTCGAAGTGTTGACCCTTCATACGAATTTCTGCACGTTGTCATTTTGTGGTAGACTGGCACTGAGAACATCAAGCTCATCGTGCTTTATGATTTTCTGCAGAAAAGAAGTGTCCGTGTTTTGCATTTCAATCAACTCAGATGTACAAATGTTACTGTTTCTGTTCAGAAGTCAAACATACAGGATAGACTCTGCAAACACTTTTCTCTTCTTCAAAACATTCTTGAATGTCTTGAGTACTTGATTTATAGAGATGCTACTACATTACAGCAATGACACACCATTGTTTCATTCTAGATATGGGCAAACTCGTTCATCCTTGGGAACTAGTTCACTGGTGATCGCTCTTTTTTGGGAACCGTTGATTTTTACTCGTTCACCGTTCATTTGTGCTTGATATATGGCTCATATGAAAAACTGAAAATTAGTAGCATAGGTGACTGAAGATGCAAGGCGCCAAGAGGAGGCACTTGCCTCCCGCCTGGAGTACACAGTTTTTATTCACAACAGAATTCTCAATCACTTGTAATTTTAGTGATTTTGAAAAACCTCTCGTTTAGCCAACTGTAGCGTTACGTGGCTGATCGCAGTGAAATAATATAAGGTGGCGCACGAAAAACCGGCCCCGAGTACAGACTACTCGCCAATTAAACACGATTTGTTGACCACTGCGAGCAGAATAGATAAATTTGTAATAATTAGGCAGTGAAGAAATAACAAATAAGCTAATACAAACAACAACTTCGAAACAATAGATGGCGATTGGTGGGCGACAATGAGCAGTCTAGTACTAGGGGCCGATTTTTCGTGCGCCACCCTGCACCACTGAAATAATATTGTAGAAATCATATTCTCTTTATAACATGTGACACCAGACACTCGATTATGGAGCGCGGGCTTCATTCTGTTGTAAGTCTGTCTGCCTTCCATAACAATGAACATGCCCTTGCACCTTGGATCAAAAAGAGACGGAAAAGGACCACTCGTGTGTGCCGTGTGCTGACTTCCTTTGCATGTGTAATAACAAAAAAATCTTGCCTTTTTACTAGTATTTCTTCTACTGTTTATCGAAATGATGAAGTAAGCTGATATGCCGTACTGCTACCTGAAAAAATGTATGTATTACATACCAAGTAATTTTTATGTAATTTACGTAATTATAAAATACATTTTAATTACCTGTCGTGGACGCTCAATAGAATAAGAAAAGAACCAGAAGTTTAGAGTTCAATAAAGGTTTGAAACAGATCTAAAATGGGCGTGAGCTGCAAACGAAAATAACGACTAGATACTGAAGTAACTATGAGCAGTCGGCAATGGAACTGCGACGAGTGGCCAATATTACAAGTAAAGTCCGGATGAACTAGACCGAGACCGAGACAGACGGCATCGGGACCGAGGCTGGAACGAGACCGGCCGACGAGCCGTTGCTGGAACGAGAACGACCGTTTCCCGTTCCCGGGAACTATAAGTAGAAAGCCGCGACCGAAATGAACTATGAAATACCGTTCCTTAGAATTAGTTCCTGGCTTCTTCTGTTCATCTTGGTGAACCGTTCCTTTGGACGCGTTAGTTCTCGAACGACCTATCTCTATTTCATTCCATCACTTAACACATTCCACTCACAACTGACTGATCAAATGCATACTTGCTATTTGCAGTTGTTAGTTGAAGCTGGCATTGTAGTTACTGCACTGATATTGCTTGTACGCCAGGAATAAAATCAGTCCCAGAACTTTTTGGACTAATAGTGCAGGTGAGCAGGGATGATGAGTAACCATTTCCCCCACTGGATCATAGTTCATCTTACATAACGTCTCTTTAATTAAATGAAATTCTCCTTTGGCTGATTCCTCCTTCTTTAAGGTGTCTGTGGTTTTCAGCAATGCTGGAACTTCTCTCGGTTCAGCAGTGCACATCTCGCCAATCGACCTGGCAGGTCCTTCCAGCTAGTCAGCCAACATACAAAATCGTGAGCAATCACAACAGTGAACAGTTTACCAGATAAATATTGACAGACCTTGTTGATTGCCCAAACAACTGAAAAACATTCTTTCCTGGTTGTAGAGTAGTACATCTCTAACTTGGAGATTACTTTGAAAGCATGAGCTATCACTTTTCCAGCATCTTCCTGCATTTGCACAAGAACTGCACGTATCACTTAACCACTAGCAGCGATATAAAGATCTGTCTTGAAATTTTTGTCGTACAGTGCTACGACTAGAGAAAATCTTAGTGCCCCCTTAAGGACAAGGGAAGATCCTTCTAGCAATTCGTTCCAGGAAAATTTGGCGGCTCCCTACAGTGGTTCCTGTAAGAGGGATGTCTTCATACAGAAGTCCATGTATCACCAGTAATATGATAACATTCAGAGAAAGTTTCTTACATCATGTGTGTGCCGAGGAGTTGGAAAATCTGTGACTGTTCTCATGTTCTTTGGATCGGGGAAAACTCTATTGCTATTCGCAAGGAGACCAAAGATTTTATTTCTTGGGTGATGAAGAAGCACTTTCTGAGATTCTTGTGGTGACCTGCAATCTAAACACTCTTCGATGCAGCTGTCAGACAGTTTATACGCTTTTCAAATATCTTCGAAAAAACGACGTCATCCAGGTAGCAAAGAGACATCGTCCATTTAAGGCGTCGAAGTAGGCTATCCGTAATAATCTTGAAGGTGGTTTGGATGTTATGTAGTCCAAACGGCACAATTTTGCACTGATAGAACCGTCGGGTGTTGCAAGTCAGTCTCGTCACTCCCGATTTACTGGTAGTCTGTTTGCGTATCAAATGGTTCAAATGGCTCTGAGCACTATGGGGCTTAACAGCTGAGGTCATCAGTCCCCTAGAACTTAGAACTACTTAAACCTAACTAACCTAAGGACATCACACATATCCATGCCCGAGGCAGGATTCGAACCTGCGACCGCCGCCTGGTTCCAGACTGTAGCGCCTAGAACCGCTCGGCCACACCGGCCGGCGTTTGCGTATCCATGGCTGAAAATACGTTGCCCTTTCAGTCAGTCTAGGTGTTACCTATGTTTAGCAATAGATGAACATATTTTTATTGTGATGTAGTTCAGTCGTCGCTAGTCGATGCAGTAATGCCATGTATTGTACTTCTTCGTCACAAGCACCAGAAGAGAAGAGCATGGACCCTCTGAAGGTTCAATGATGTCATTTTGCATATCTATATGAGTGCTGGCCAACTAATGGATGATACAGTGTTTCACCATGGTTGCTTGGTCTGTCTTTTCCCCATTCTGGATTTCAGAGCATCCGAAAATGGGTGCAGAAACGCTCTCATCCACCGTGGTCAGGCCAGATCTACCGACAGTTCGATAGCAGCTTCCTGCACTGCTTTACCCATGGTGTTAACAAGGCATGATTCTTCATTGATGTCACTGAGATGACCATCCTGGGCTGGTTCAGCTGTCCCTAGATATGAGTTGTGGCTGCTCATGAAAATTAGTGATTCAAAATCTCCCTGACTAATTGCAATGCTCATTATTATAGCTGACGGGTATTTCTGTCTTTTTGTGAGCCTGAGTAGCTTTTTGCAGTCAAGAAAGCTTCACAGTTTAACTGAGCACCTAAAATTCATCTCATTGACGGTGGCATGAAAATAACGTCCTCAGTGGCATATAGTTGCCCATAGCAATCTTTGTTATGCGTGCTTGTTGGAATAGCTTCATCAAGCTCTAATCTTCCACGGTCTATGATTGCTGGTAAGCCTGCAAGAAATACCATCTGAGAATAACATTTTGATTACATTCTGTCAGAACGACAAATTCTAAGAGCTGAGTTCTGTTATTGATAATTATTCTTGAAATACATTTCCCTGTCAGCTGGATGTATTTCCCATATGTGACGTTCGTCACAATCGTTTTCACATCTTGGAACATTGTCTTCTTTAGCTGATGACCACATGCATTCGACATTACAGGAAAAGAAGCCCTTGAGATGAATAGTGTCGGGACAGGTTGGCCATCGATGAACTACCTGGTAACTTGGTAACTGTCATCCATGGAAGATTTTCGTCTATGGGGTCTCCCCTCCACAGATGGTTGCTTTGCTTAGTTTTCCTGAATCTGGCGGCATGAAAGCAGTTGGAACCTCTGTACGGCGACAGGGAATGGCTACAACGTGTTGGGGATAGATGTCTTTTGCGGTATGACGATGGGCTTCGTCCCAAAGGGCCAGTCTAATCGTCTGCAGACGTCCGGCGTGAATAGGACTGTTGCCATGTGTGACGTATTACAGCATCTTTCTCTGCAGTAGCGTACAACGTGTCCTGGACGTCCACGGTGCAAGCCTACTGGCATGTTGTCGTCCATCTTCTAAATGACTGTTCTTCTTTGGTTCATTATATTTGGCAGAGGAGTTGGTTGTACCTACATTTGCTGTATGCTAGGATGTTAAACGGCTAAAGCATAGTCAAAGTTGGCCAAGGCCATTCTTCATAGCATGTTTGACAGGTGGGAGACGTTACTACCAAAGATCAGTACAATGCTTCTCAGTATTCTCTGTTACATTGTAACACAGAGGTCGAGATTCTTAGCTGCTATTTCTTGTGTATTCGGTCTGATATTTCTGCAGTATCTGTTCTCTTATTAATTGCTGTACGAGAGAAACGAGGTCATGATGGTGTTATACAACTGCGATAGAGGCCCAATTTGGGAGTGCCCTTCATCCGATTCTTTCCTGTTACACTCCTTCGATACGCTGACACCACTTGAAGATTTCCTTCGTTGTTGCGACATTCTTTACCTGAAGAGCTTGGTACATGTCTTCTGTGACTTCTTTCAACAAACGTTTTTCTTTGTTTTTTTCGTTTTGGCCTGGAATTTGTCCCAGCTGTCGAACTTCTGTTTGTTGTTCTCAAACCAATGTTGAGCGACGCCATACAAGTAAAAGTACACATTTGTTAAACACATCATCTCATCTCATCTATTATGTCTGGTGATTTAGTCGAGTCTTTTCAGCTGTTTCATAGAACCTTGACCAATGTCTCCAGAAAACACTGATAGATGCTGGCGTGCAGCTTACTTACTGCTGTTGTGGAATCTACTGGTCTCCTAAATATAGGGACATCAGGGACGATATTCTATTTGCACTCTGGTTCCAGTCCTAGTAGGCAACGGCCTTTATGTTGCCTACTTCGACCCATGGTCACGTACATGGGGAGTTCTATATGTAATGCAACACTTTTTTTTTAAGTAGGTTGGTTTTATTCAGTGTTCCAATACACTGCATTATTCCTGCGGCTTCCAAGTACCAGAACATCCCGACTTCCCTGCCTTAGGTTGGATAACCTGTTGGGGCTCCAGGTGGCATAAAGCCGTCGCACTGACTGGAGATTATGTTGAAAAGCAGAGTTTTATAGGCAAGAATGGATGACCGCGTGGTACCATTCTACTGATCGACATTGGAGACAATGTCGTGCTGCATCAATAACCTTCCCATCATCCACGTACTGATCCCTGTGGAGTGCATCCTTCAATTGTGCAATTCCACATAGATGCCATTTCGACTTTTTTTACAGTCTTCTGTTAGGTTGGGGGGAACCCAGTGGGCACATAGGTTTGAGTAGCCCAACTTGTAGACGATTGTGTCAGCCCAACCAACAGAGACGTCCAGCTACGCATTGAGGTATTTTTTGTCATCTGCCAGTCACCTCGAATGAAAGTCTTTGAATGTTCTAACACTGCCAGAGTCACCGCGACCTTGTTGTGATGATGACAGATGCCTCGCCCAACGACTCACTGTGCTTTTGTTCACTGTCAAGTCTCCATAGACAATGCGCAGATGTCTATGAATATCTGCGATGCTCTGGATTTCCACCAAGAGAAACTCAATGACAGCTCTCTGCTTGGAATGGAACTCCGTTATAGACGCCATTGTGAAGGTTACGTATAGCGCCACCACTTTATGAATCTACAGGGGCTGAAGCAAGAATATTCCACGACATTCCACAACAAATTCCGAATTTTCCAAGCGAAGTTAGCTGAGAAAAAGAAACTTGTTGCATTACTTACTGAACGCCCATCATAGATGTTTTGAATGACTCAGCGTCTCCTCTAAGCATTGTCACATCGTCATAAGAATCAAATCCAAATACAAAAACTGGTTCGTCAGTGAAGTACAACATTTAGCACTGGAAGAAAGTTTATTGGGACTATTATATAGATAAAAGAGAACTGCTTCCTGTATGGAGAGTGCTGCGATTTACACAAACCTCGCATTTTCCAGAAAATGCTAACGTTACAAACATAAGAAATTTCGAGAACATTCTAGAAATGATAAATACTAAATAACAGATGCATGCTGATGATGTGATTTGAACTGGCATCCCGTTGCAAGCTAGCCATCGGCGGTAACTGCTACCCCATATTAATGCAGCACAGATCATGGGAATATATTTTTCAGTCAAGGGGACAACTGTTGATTGGTGACGAAGAAACTATGTTGACTTCAGTGATCGAAAACGTGGATGGTACAGAACAATTATCTTATAGTGACATACAGATGAGATACGAACAAGGTTGCAAGTATGGTAACAGAGTAAACAAAACAGAAAGGTTTAAATACTGTAGACAACTGAAATGTCTAGAACTCAGGTCTAACAAAGAGAATGTAGAAGAGGTATTGAAAGAGAAACGTGACAATAAAAGTGAAGAGGAGACAGGCTTTAACAATGATGCATATGATTTAAATAATGGTCTAGGTAAAGTGAAAGCATTATTGATTTGTGATGACAATGAGTACTAATGGCTGACGCACAGCTAGAGGAGGAGACACTGCTACTAGAAGAATTGGAGGCTAGAAAAATTGTTAGTTAGAGTTGCAAATTGTCATAGTCACAGAGAGTAGAATGACTGAAAGCAGTGCACAGAGGAGGTAAGCATTCAATGGACAGTGGACTTTATGGATTGGAGCATAGTGTAGCTGTAGTAGTTGCTTTTGGGAGGAAATTAATTAAAGTTGTCCTGCATGTGTTCTCTTACTGCAGGCGTTTCGACTGCCAGAGTTTGAAAGATATAGAATGAAGGGACAGAGGGAGAGCTGCAGATAAGTAACTGACAACAACTTAAATCAATCATAATAAATAGTTCGTCTAAAACAAAATTAATGCTAAGTAGTCTTGTTACACAACTGAAACGAAATACACCCACATTTCTGGATTACTTGGTGCGCAGCTGTTTTGTTGTAGGGAAGGAAAAATGCATTTAAAAACATTAAAATACTATAAAACACAACTGATAATTCAACCAGCCCCTAGAGAAGGCTATTTGGAGAACTGAGATGAACTACTAGCGGAAGTAAGAAGAACGAAAGTGGCTAGCCACGAGGAACTACGGATATGAACGCAAAAATATGGGCAGGGTGACAAATCTTACTACGCCAGGTTTGCAGAAATCATGGTACCAGCTGCAAGTGGTCAAGCAAACGAATGAAATTTAAATTAATCTACAGACTTTTCTTGCTTTCTATTTCACCACTTATTTTTTGTATGGCATAGAAGATAGTCATGTATGTTCAAAGTTAGTGAGACTAATGATTTCACTGGTTTGCATTTTATTGTGTTCAGTTTTTTCTTTTATTTAGGAAGGATGCGGTAATGACGGACAGATTTAGTCAAATAAAAAATTAATGTAATGAATACTCGTAATATCACTTAAGTTTCATTAAAGTGATATCAGACTGCAAAACAATTACTATGCTGTGGTGTTATCCACACAAAGAAACACAGTTCCGAAACTATAAATAATCTAGGTTCTTACAAACTATGTTGGGATAGTCTTCCTGGGTACAACATATTAATTAATCAATGAATTCACACATATGTGTGAAACTGTTTTTCTCTTTTGCATACTTTGTGTTGTGTCTAGACAAGACAGCCTAGACACAATGAGAGGAAGCCGAAAGGCACGCGCTTAAACTCACGCAGGCTGGCGTGAGGTCTGAAACAGGATACGTAATGAATGCTATAAAGAAAAGTACGTAGCTTCTGGAATACTTAACTTTAATCCATAATTGGTGAACATTGGTCTTGTTGATACAGTATTATCATCTCCATTTCACTATACAATGGTAATGGCGCCTTGCTAGGTCGTAGCAATGGACTTATCTGAAGGCTATGCTAACTATCGTCTTGGCAAATGAGAGCGTATTTGTCAGTGATCCCCTTCTGGCAAAGTCGTCTGTACAACTGGGTCGAGTGCTAGTACGTCTCTCTAGACCTGCCGTGTGGTGGCGCTCGGTCTGCGATCACTGACAGTGGCGACACGCGGGTCCGACGTATACTACCGGACCGCGGCCGATTTAAAAGCTACCACCTAGCAAGTGTGGTGTCTGGCGGTGACACCATATTCCTCCCCCGCAAATCGGCGTACGGTTGTGTCTTTATTGATCAATGAAACTGCAGCTCCGGTATCGAGCTGGAATGGTATTACGTTGCCATTAATGTCCAAATCTACAAAAAGTTTATTGTCCTGCTGACGACAAGAGCGACTGTCTCGTGCAACGTGAACGGACACTGGTACAGAATCACTTGCGACTTGACGTGATTTCCGTCGATGTCGACGCACACTATGTGTGGGACGAACACAGTCACTGTTAGAGAGATTAGCACTGGGCGGAGTGGAATTAACTACATGAATTTCCATGGGTGAAGGTTCACGAGCCTGAGTATTCTTGGTTCGATTCCGATTCTGGCGTGAAGCAAAGGGCCTGGAATGGCTGTGAGTGTCCGATCGGAGCTTTTTCTGGCAAACACTCTGAACATGTCCTTTTTTATTACAGAAAAAGCAAATAGCTTGGCGTGACGAGCAATTCTCACGCAAATGTCTGGTTGCACACTGCGGGCATGATTTTAGCACTGCATTTGCCTGCATACGCGGCACACGTGGCTGCGCGGACGTGCACGAGGGCTGTTTACAGTTCCGTGCAGCTTGCCCGGCGGGCCGGTTAATGTGACACACGGCTGGCGAAGTTTCAAATGATTCCTGAGTAAAGTCAAGTGTGGCTTGCCTATCCAATATGTCCATCACTTGTTGAAGGGAGGGATTGACTAGTTTCAAAATTTGCTCCCGTATACAAACATCAGAAACGTTCTGTGCAATTGCATCATGTGCCATAGTATCTGAATAAGGGAGTCCACATTCACAATCAAAAGCACAATCCCTAGTAAGACCTTGCAAAGTTGCAACCCACTCCCGATTAGTTTGACCGGCCGTACGTTTTGTATGAAAGAACGTATACCTTTTTGCAACTACATTAACTGATTCCTTGAAATATGCATCTAATGCTGACAAAATTTCTTCGTAAGACAGAGTTGCTACGTCGCGGCAGGGAAACAATTTCACTTTCACACGGTACGTCTGCACCCCTATACACGCCAATAAGTGAGGCTGCCGCTCGTTACCTTGAATTCTGTAGGCGGCGAGATGGAATCCAAATTGGCGTGACCACTCCGTCCAGCTTTCCATGGCCGCATTAAATGAACGAAAAGGTGGTGCAACTGCGTGTTGTGGCTGCGGTAGCGGTGAAGCGGCGGCGGCCGCATCATGTTGCATTGCACGTTGACCCTGGACGAGCTGTCCAAGGGCATCCAATAACGCCTGCGTCTGCTGATTCTGCAAGCAATAAAATTCGGACAGTACATCTGGAGATTGTGGCGAAGCCATGACACAAGTAAATTAGAGCAATACGACCGTTTGTATCCGAGTCGCCAAAAATGTTGTGTCTAGACAAGACAGCCTAGACACAATGAGAGGAAGCCGAAAGGCACGCGCTTAAACTCACGCAGGCTGGCATGAGGTCTGAAACAGGATACGTAATGAATGCTATAAAGAAAAGTACGTAGCTTCTGGAATACTTAACTTTAATCCATAATTGGTGAACATTGGTCTTGTTGATACAGTATTATCATCTCCATTTCACTATACAATGGTAATGGTGCCTTGCTAGGTCGTAGCAATTGAATTAGCTGAAGGCTATGCTAACTATCGTCTCGGCAAATGAGAGCGTATTTGTCAGTGATCCCCTTCTGGCAAAGTCGTCTGTACAACTGGGTCGAGTGCTAGTACGTCTCTCTAGACCTGCCGTGTGGTGGCGCTCGGTCTGCGATCACTGACAGTGGCGACACGCGGGTCCGACGTATACTACCGGACCGCGGCCGATTTAAAAGCTACCACCTAGCAAGTGTGGTGTCTGGCGGTGACACCACACTTTGTTCCTATGGACACTTTTTCTAAACCCTGTAATTCTCCCATTGTGACGACTAAGTTTGAAATTTGGCTCAAAGGTGCCTACAGCCTTGCTCCATAATGGTGCAAAAGCGTGGCGCTCTCCAGCGTCACCCTCTCCACATACGGAAAAAGGCCACAGCTCAGAAGTTTATCTGGCATGTAAAGTGGGTTAATGATGTCACATTGACACCAAACTTCACGAAAATTCTGCCCAGCGCACCGCGAACATGTCACACGACACACGATGGAAACGTTGTCACAGATCCTCTTACCCACATTTCACCCCTTCTCTTTACACTTCTGTAATAGAGCTGAGAACCGCGACGACCAGCATTAAAATCACGCGGTTGTTGTATGAATAGCCGTGGAAAACATTTCAATCACAGCCCAGCTCATAATCGTCACGAAAAGGCCTCATGGGGTGTCATAAAGGGCGTCAATGAAACCACCTCTTTCGTTGGTACATTGATTCCCACATATTTCACGGTCGAAACCGACAGTTTGCAGTGCTTTGAGCAACAAAAAGACGTTATCAACAATTTTTCGTACCGTTGACATCTCCCTGACGCTTCAACCATTCTTTAAGGATATTAGAGCATAGCAACCCCGCTGAATGTGGTCTCTCCCCTATGGAGTGCAGTGCGACCCCAATGTTCGCTCTGGTGTCCAGGATGGACGAAATTTGAACACGATCCAAAGCAGCAAAGGGTCATTTAGCTTTTTCAGTGCTCCTGTTTCACACTCTCCTGTGGCGTGATCTTGGAGGGCTGCAACATTAATACATGGATGGAAAAAACTGCAAAGGGTCTTCTAAGATGCTTCCCCCTCCCCCAGTCCGGGAATACCTTCGTTGGCACCTGCCCACATTTACTGAGAATTTTAAAAACGTGCCTTTACAGAGAAAAGCTACGAAGCACTCCTAGGCGCCTGCAGACAGCCAAATGGCGTCAGAGGTGTGTCAATAGTTTCCCACCTTCAGGCGCCTGGGATTTGGAACCACTTTTCCATCTCCGCTCAGCCATTGTCTCTTTCCACATGTGGTCAAGTGCTGGAAGGATGGCGTATCCTGCAGCCAGGTGTGTTGAGCCAATGGAGTGGTGCAGTCATTCAGGGAAACAAACCCATGAACAGAGTGTGCCACTGTTGGCAACTGCTCTCAGCTGGCTAGCCAAAACCATTGTGAATAGTGTTTCAGTGGACAGGCTACTGATTCTCTCCCTAGGAGGCAGCCATTCAGCACCCAGCTGTTGCCATTTTGAGCAGTCTGCACTATTCAGTTGTTTAAGTCCCTTCCACATGACTTTACCATAGTGCACTCTCTGCTTGCTTTGCTGACTACATACAAGCCATTGTGGCTCAGCTGTGAGCAGACTTCTCTCATGCTCCAGGTTTGATTCTGATACATTTTATTGGTAACATCAAAACAAGTATAGAGAGAAAGTATGAGAGGTCTTCCGTATTGATTAACACTTCGTTTTATCCGATCATTCATGGTGCGCCATTTGACTCATCATTACAGTTACAAGTATGTAATGCTTTGGCCTAGCTTTATGTGGCAGCAAAACCACTATAAGAGTAAACCCTGCATCATACAGCCCAATTTCCTACCTGCTGTCGTTACATGACCAAAGATCTATTCAGAACATTGTAAAGGTCTGTTCAGAACACAGAGGATTTTAACTGCTCCATTTGAATACATTTACCAGTCAGTTGTACACATCAAATATAACACTGGTAATTACTGCACAAACAGCCCTGTCCATGACCATGCAACAAGAGATAGACTCAACTTACATTTACCAAGAAAAAATAAACATAAAACTCAAAACAGCATTTTCTACCAAGGAATAAAACTATACAATAAATTTCCAAAGGGGATTAAAGAATTTGCCGAAATACACTAATTTAAAAAGGCAGCTAAAGAGTACCTGTTATGCAATACATTCTACACATTGAAGGATTTCTTAGCTAAAACAGAGTAGGGGTTTGATAAAAAATGTTATACAAATAAATAATAATAATAATGATTTTAAAATATCCAACATTCCACATAACACCTTCACTTTATGTTTTTCCTTCTCTTTTTTCCTTTCTAGAAATACTTACCCCCAAGCTATGTATAGCACAATACTAACACCTCTTTATCTCTCTGAGCTCAACATTTTTCTCATTATGGAGGGATGCTGACTCAGTTTCTCAGTACAGCAAATGGAAGGTTGCGGTACAGGAAATGGCCCAGAGATCACCAGTGTGTGTGAGTGTGTGTGTGTGTGTGTGTGTGTGTGTGTGTGTGTGTGTGTGTAGTGAGTGAAGTGTTATTAAACAATGTGTGCATATTGTGTGCAGTGACTGATAGTGAGATATGAGTGAACAATGTGGCATTACATTATTTAATTAGTTACTTGCAAAAAATTATTATATACCAATAGAAAAACTAATGACTGTGTCTAGCTAGAAGTCTGTAAATGTATGTGTATACGAATTAGCGTATTTAAATTGATCTAAATTTGTAAATACTTTGACATGTCCTATATCCTTGTAAAAACAGATCTACAGATGAATAAAGCTGCTACTACTACTACTACTATTACTACTACTACTACCACTACATGTTGTGTAATCAACAAGGACAGTGCTGGACAATGTGGTTTCTATGGAAGGAGGGTGCAAACACTGTGGATATTCACAGGGTGTGGAGAGTGTGTAACGCCTTGAAAAGTACCCTTGTGTATGAGTCAGAAAACCGTTGCTGCCATAACTGAAATAAGGTTCCAGGTGCTACCATAATCATGGTATTCTCTTTACTTTGCCCCTATAACGTTTTTAGGGCCTCCTTGAACAATATTTCTGGAGTCTGTCACGTTCACCTCAGGACAGGTGCTGCGATTCCTGGAAATTCGTCTTTTCTCTTATAGTGTATCTGGAATGATATGCCTCACTTCATCACTTTCATGATACCATTCACTATGATCAGTGTAGATTTCACCAAATGCCCTAATGATACATGACGTAAATAATGTACTTTCACTTAAGTTTTTCATTTGCTGCGTTTAGTGCTGTCATGGGTGTTATATGGACAGTTTGTTGTTCTGTGACTACTTTCTTACGATTATTATGTGCAAATCTACTCTTTCCTCAGATTTTTACACGATAATTAATTTGTTTATTCCTTCTTATATTTCTAACAACAGGTGCTGTTGTGAACCAATGATATCATACCCAAGAGATTTTTGTAACTTAACATGTTTATTTTCTCACATAGGCAACATTATAATATTTTCAGATAAGGTTTTTCTTCATATTTAGTTGCTTCACGTACTACATATGCTAAAAAACTTTCACATCTTAGCCTCATATGTGCTAACATCTTCTTTTTTTGTTACATTTAAACTGAAAGAAAATTTTAATTAACATATTGAAATATTGAGCATTTTTTTCTTTTCAGGATGCCACCTTATACAAAATGTTGGTTGCCCATCTGGCTCTGATTTGACAGTGCAGCATGAGAAGTTTCTTTCAGTGTACAACTGTACAATCTTCAAATGTTTTTCAGCTTTGATTTTCTCCATCTTCCATTGGCTCTTAGGCATATATCTTTCCTTTAACAATAAGCTGTAATATCACTTTCCCCTTATAACATGACCAACTATGGGGTCTTCTTTTGTTTTATAATATGCAGTAGCTTTTTTGCTTTTCATTTGATATTTTCAATGTCCAAAGTATATGCAAGAGATAGCAACAGCAGTGCATTTCAATGTTTCATATCTTTCCTCAGTGTTTGGGTCCAAGGTCCAACTTCATCCCGATAAATGAAAACAAAGAAGGTATATTGCCAAGTAATTGTGGTTGTCAGTTACAAACTGAGGTCTGATCTCATGCAGACTTTCCATATATTTATGAATTGTTTTCTGATTTGTCAGTTCCGGATTTTATCTTTAGCTTTCCATCACTCTTCTGGCCCAAAATGATGCCAAAATATTTGAAGGAGGGCGCTTATTCCACTGTATCCCTTTTATTATGAGATTTGCTTGGATTTCCCTCTTCCAAAATACCATGGTTGTGGTCTTGGAAGGGTTGCTAGATAGGCTACACTCTTCATTGTGCTGAACTAGGTAGTCCAACATGCAGTGAAAGGCTGGTAGCTTGTGTGCAATGCTAACACTGTAGTTTTCATACTTGATGTTATTAATAAATTTCTCATTTGTAGTGATTCCTCCACAATCTTCTCTCAGGACTTCCTTCAGAAATTATCTGAGAGTAAATGTTGAACAAATACAGAGCTAAGACAATCTTCACTAATACCTGTCATGAATGAGGTTATTTCTCTAGTTGTTTCATCAGTTTTGATATCTGCTATGTCATTCCAGTAAATGCTATTGATTACATGTAGATCACTTGTTTGCTAATGCCAACACTGTTTCACAAATCAAACTGTCTCTGATGTATGAGAGATTTGCATTACTTATGTTTGAAGGTGTGAATGATTTGCAGAAAAAGATTGAGTATGTGAGGCGTCAAACTAATCATATGGTAATCATCGCCCCGAAATGTGTTAAAGTTCCTTGGCACTAGCTTGGACATTGATTTCAACCAATCATGTGGTATCACTCATGAGGTACATGTTTGGCGGAATAACAATGTTAAAATGTTGAGGTTGGTAGATTCCAGTTCTGTCATAACTTTAAGAACATTAACATAAATGGTGTTTGGACCTGTGACTTCACTATTCTCTTGAATCATAGTAATGTGTTACTGATGCAGTTCTTTCTCATATTATTGGGTGGGAGAACAACAAGGAAACATGGCGCATACTTGAATATCGGTGGCCCAGGAATTAGTTGTCTGAACAGGCCTAAGCTACTGCAAGGGGTGCAGTGGCATCTTCATGTCCCAGAAGTCATTGGCTAGTGTCTTTACTGTGGGTGGAGATGAAGAGCAAAAAACTGGTTCAGATGGCTCTGAGCACTATGGGACTTGACTTCTAAGGTCATCAGTCCCCTAGAACTTAGAACTACTTAAACCTAACTAACCTAAGGACATCACACACATCCATTCCTGAGGAGGATTCGAGCCTGCGACTGTAGCTGTTGCGTGGTTCCAGACTGTAGCGCCTAGAACCGCTCTGCCACACCAGCCGATGAAGAGCACACTAATGTTTCTATGTTACTAGTTACCAGAAGCTTTTTGTGTGTAAATCAAAGAACACTGTATAATAGGGAACAACCAAATGAAGCAGTGTAGCTTTTAAGGCACTAGCCTCACGCCTGAGGAAATGTGATTTGCTCTGCACAGCCACCCTAGTTTGTGTTGTGTGCAATTTTCCTACATCGCTTTGGTCAGATTATGGATGGTTTCTTCATCAAGGTCATCACCTGTACTATCGTAGTAGAACGTACTTAAATCTATGTATATCTATATTTCTTGATATTGATTTGTATTTATTACCGTGACAACTCCTGTGACCCTTGGATGAAATAAATAAATAGAGAAATAAATTTTCATGATGTGACATTGTTCTTTGTTACTTCAGAGCTAGTTTTACTTATTTCTCATCTGAAGAAACAGAAACATCTCTGTTGTCTTTGAAAAGACTTTCAGTGTATTCTTTTTATCTTGTGAGCTTGTCTTCTATGCCTAAAAGGGCGCCATTGTCATTTCTCAGAATCTGACTATACAGTATCCGCTTAAGACCTCCACACTCTTTTACTTTTTTATGCATTTCTTGAGTTTCTCTGCGTTTTACAATGTTTAACTTTTGCTTATTTCATTCTTAAGTTCCAGATTTCATCCCTCATCCAATTCTACCTTTTTTGTTGTTGCTATGTACAATAGAAATTTCCTGGATTTCAATCATATCATCTTTGAAAATTATCAAGGTTGACTCTAATTCTGCTGGTTTAGTAGTTTCTGCTATTTTCATCTTTTCTGCAAGAGCATTTCCCACTTCAGTTTTCAATTGTTTGCTCTCCTTGTAGCTTTTATAAAGAGAAGCATTTTAAAACACATTATCACCTTTAATATTGGCATCATAGTATTTTATTCATGGACATCATGTATTTCTCCAGGGATTGTCCAACCAAAATTAAATCAGTCTGGCTACTTATAACGTATGCTTGATTGTCAGTAGGTGGTGCCCATGTATACTGCTACTTACCAGGGAGTTTGAAGAAGTTTTGGAAATGGATAGGCCATGTTCTTTAGAAAACTGTAGCAGCCTGTCTTCTCTCAAGTTCCTTCCACTTAGACCAATACAGCTTGCAGTATTAGTTCCAGCACCAGACCCTTTTTCCTAGTTAAAATTACTTAAAACTTGGGTTATCTCTCCCTTCTTGGCTAATTCTGTTGCTTCTTTTAATGTGTCACAATGCAGTTCTACTCTTTATCATTTTTATTGGCATTTTATGAACAGACATGAATAACAAGCATGACCCAATGCGTTGTTTGCAATTCCAGCAGTATTACTCATTCACTAAGTCAGATAACGTCAAGAGCTAATTTTGTCATAATTTATGTAACGAGAATGGCTGTTATCTTTAGCATTACTGATGTAACTACCTGGGTTACCTGATACACTTGCTATCAGTTGGAAGCACAGATGCAAGTGGGATAGGCCATGGAGACAATGCTCCCTCCCTACCCTCCCTTCCAAACAACATTTCAATAAGAGTGCTTATATTTTTACATAACTGCTAACATTCGAAGACTAAAATAGCATGTAAACCAAGAATCCTAAAAATAGCAAGGAATTGTAGAAAATTACAATGTCTGCTTCTTATACAATACTTTTCAGTTGCTTGGCTGAAGGTTTTTGCAGTGGATGAGTTTGTGGCTTGACTGCGTGCAGTTAAATTCCAGCCAGGAAAAGGTGTAGGCCAGAGGTGTACAACTCCTGGCCTGCAGGCTGCATGTGGCCCAAAGCAAGTATTAGTGTGGCCCAAGATAGCAAAAAAAAAAAAATCCTTTTCTGTAAACTTATGATGAATTGAATATTTTCAATCTGAAACTTCCACAGCATGCTGCTATTCTCTCATTGGTTCAACTTGTTGTTAACATTGCCATCTGTGCTACACTTGAATCCCTGGAGCCTCATTCTTAGCACTGGCCAATCTGTCAGATGTGCCGGTCTGTTATCTTATGGCTACTTCAGTTACAACAGCAGAACTAAGGATCTAGAGATGAATAAAGAAGTTAAATTATGGAAATACAAAGAAATTCTGTGTTGTATCTGAAATTGACATAAAGAACCTTTTTCTCCTTGGTTCTGATAGCTAAAAGTTGGTAGAAGTTTGAAATTTTCATGTGAATTGCAATTACTGCCAGTGTTAGGTCTGTAACACTACTGTAATTCTGTAAGTACTGTAAATCAAATGTACCTTACGCCACCCAGTTTCTTCTTAAAGGTCATAGTAAAAGACCGTAAGTTAAATGCCACATTAACTACAATTTTTAATTACTTATATATAAAATTATTAATGAAATCTCAAATATAAAATGTCAAATTAAATTAATCTCGTTTTTTAGAGTAAATAATCATAAATTAATAAATTCTAAGGTACTTAAATGTATTAAATATATACCTCCAACCAAACTTTTTCCTTTTCTTGGCAGTTATTGTTAGTAGTAAGTATATTGTATATGGCCCAAAAACACTTGTTTTCTTCCATTGTAGCCTAGGTAAGCCAAAACACTGGACAAACCTAGTGCAGACTCTATTGTTTTGCTTTCAACAACAAATCTGGCACAGCTTGTAAGAAACAGGTGGAACCAGTAAGCCATAGAAAACTGAGTTAATGCAAATGAAAAAATAAGCTTCTGATAACAAATAAAAAACACAAGGAAACTTTTTTAATGAAACAGTGACTCTCCTGGATGGAGGTGGAAACAAATTGAAAGAAATTGCATTCCCCCTTCCCTCCCCCCCCCTCCCATTTACTCTCTTACATAACCATAGTTTGTAGACTTTTGTTCTGAGTTGTGCTTAAATTAAGTGGAAAGTGCAAATATTGATTCTGTATCATGGAAATTATAACCTCAGAGCTGTAAGAGTTTTTTGTTTCTATACTTGTTAAATCAATTGCATCATACATTTAACTGTCACATGATCATTCACTTAAACTGAAGAAAATCTACTCATTTGTGAAGCCTGTTAGTGGCATCAAATCTAGAGTCTAGACACTTGTGTGTAAAACAGGAACTGAAATTGATGCTAGGAAACCAA
Organism: Schistocerca piceifrons; assembly: GCF_021461385.2. NCBI lineage: Eukaryota > Metazoa > Arthropoda > Insecta > Orthoptera > Acrididae > Schistocerca > Schistocerca piceifrons. The sequence continues at coordinate 857,002,404 of NC_060138.1, forward strand.
AAGAAGAAATACATATCTTCGTTTACAAGACTTCTCAGTAAAAAAGTTTTGACTGTGTCATTGTCTGATAAAATAGAAAATAAACCTATTTTCGCCACGCTCATTTGTGTTATAGTTTTGTATGTAGTGCTTTTAAATCTTCTTAACTTTTATTTTATTATTGTGTCTTGTTTTCACTGCAGACTGGAAATTTCCGTGACGACTTGTATATTTTCACAAGCATAGGCAGATACCTGAAAGCGAAAAATTATTTGGGTTTTATGTAACAGATCAGAGCTGACACCAGCACTGTAAATGAAAAAGATCATAAGTTAAATGCAGTTGTTTATGACATTATTAGCTACGTAAGAAGCAAAACATAATGGATCAGGTAAATATGTTCTGTTTATTTCTTTATAAAATTTTTTGACATGTTTGTATGTTTGAATTTCCACTAGCAAATAAATACTTAGAAATGTTGTTTAACTTCTCAGTAGTTTGTCACACAAAATTGATCAAAAACTTACATTATGAAGTTTGCTTTAGCCGTTAATATACTTTATAGCTGCTAGTTCCTCAATTCCGATATTCCGATATTATTGTAGCATGGAAGGAACTGATATGTTGAATAGATATATAATGAACATATCATCAATGTTTACTAACGTGAATGAAATTGATGTCAATCTGTTTTTGTAAAGATGTAAGTAGACTAATCATGGGCTACACTTGAACCAAATAGGCAAGTTCATCCTGTGCTAAAACATTGCAACAACAACAGCAAACACATGGAAACATGGTGAAGAAATAAAAACCCTAATAACTTGCTGAGGATGCTGCTCCATACCTAGCTCTCAGGGAAACAAACATGAGTACAATGGATACATGTACATTCGTCTCAGACTAACACTGTTAGACCCAAAGAAAACAGCTTCTTTCTTGGATGCATGGTAAAGCCTTCTTCAACATCTCACAATAGAGAAATAATTTCATCAAAAATATCATCTACAAAAACATTAATCTCTACAATGTGACATCCAAAGAACCTCAAGAGCAAAGTATTTCTGCTGCTGAGTGTGCAAGTGAAAAACCTGCACCATGAATTTCAATGCAGAATTTTTTTGGATACAGGGAACTTCAATATTAATTGCATAACTGATAACTATAAGACTAGCCTATAACATTTAATGAATTCTTGCAACACTAGAGTTATAGAAAATCGCATAGCCGGCCAGAGTGGCTGAGCGGTTCTAGGTGCTACAGTCTGGAACCGTGCGACAGCTACAGTCACAGGTTCGAATCCTGCCTCGGGCATGAATGTCTGTGATGTCCTTACATTAGTTAGGTTTAAGTAGTTCTAAGTTCTAGGGGACTGATGACCTCAGAAGTTAAGTCCTATAGTGCTCAGAGCCATTTTTTGAAAATCGCAAAAGTTGTGTAGGCATTATTTTCATTCACAAGAATGGAATCAACCGTGTAAGTATAACCCAGGCGTTAAATGCCGGGGACTGATGACCTCAGAAGTTAAGTCCCATAGTGCTCAGAGCCATTAAATGCCCTGATCATGATTCCTAACTGCTTAAGGTCAACAACAATTGGTGTAACAAGGGTTCCCTAATCTATCAGCCCTTCAGATATGTAAACACTAAAACTCTTCCTGATTTAATTACCATTTGTGACACATTTCTTGCAGTCCAGTGTATAGGATAATTAATGTAAATGATAAATTTAATATTTTCCGGAATGACTTGTCGAAACAAAACTGTCAAGAGGAACAATGAGGTTTCTTCCAGTAAACCATGGATTATGGAAAGAATTAAAATTCCTTCCAGGTCTAATAGAGAATTACATCGCTCATTAAAAGCGTAAATAAAACCTTTGAAAAATCTTATTAGAAAGTGTGCTGTAGAGTTTTAAAAAGGATAATAAACAAACCAAGAAGCTTATGTATTTAATCTGAAACTGATAATTCTAAGTTCAAAATAAAATCAATTTGGATCATCGCAAATAAAGAGTGTGGCAAGAGAAGTAGGAATGATAATACCATAGAGATAAGCTGTGATGATAAGATGGCAGTACAACTTCTGTAAAAACGTCTAACACATTTAACAGTCACTTTGCAACTCCAGTCGACCATATAGGTTGTAAGGGCTTGTTAAACACAGCCATGAATTTATTACAATGAGCTGCCCACAACATGCATGATCCAGTTTCTATAGTTCCAGTTGCTGTTGAAAAGTTAAGAATATAATCAAGGCCTTAAAAAACGAAAATACCGCACATATTGACAACATTTCAATAACTTATAAAGCACTGTAGTATTATAAAGTCATGTGTCACATTTTCGATGAATCTTTGCAGGGACATGCTGTCCCATAGAGATTGACATTTGCTATTGTGAAAGCGCTTTTTAAGAAAGGTGACAGTTTAATTTATCCAACTACTGGCCAGTACCTCAGCTATGTTGTTTCTCGAATATGTCAGAGAAACTGGTGTCTAAAAGAACTGTAGACCACCTCACAATTCAAAGTTTCCTCAACCAAAACCATATTGGTTAAAAAAGATAAAAAATAAAATCAACAGAGGAGGAAATGAAATTCTTCAGTCCTTGAGTCAGTAAATAACAAAATACCACCTACTAGAATTTTCTATGACTTCTTAAAGGTCTTTGACTGTGTAAATCACTACAGTCTCTTAAGAAAACCCATTTTTTTATCTGAATTGGAGCACTAATGGGTGGATTGAATCATATTTACACAATGGAAACAGGTAGCACTAGTGGGTGGATTGAATCATATATATACACAATGGAAAGCAGAAGGTAATGCTTAATGGCACTGATGGCTGACTGGAGCACATTAAAGTGAGAATGCCACAAGGGTCCATTTTGGGGCCTTTACTGTTTCTTATATTCATCAATGATCTCCCAGTTTGTATGAAAACTGAGAGCAAATGTACTCTTCTTGCTGATGACATATTGAAATGCGAACATTTAATAAACTAAAAAATAAATGTAACACTTTGCTTGTAAACAAATTACCCTGGTTTGAGTATATTGGATTAACATTAAGTATCGAAAAAACTCAAATGTTCAATTTCCTGCATTTCAACAAACAAATGTACTAATCCACTTCAGCTGTGATAACCAAAATATATTACTTGCGAATCTTCTAAGAACCTGGGCATTCTAACAGATGGCAAGTTAAATTGGTCTGTGCATATTCTAGACCTAAAACAAAAGACTGATGCCCGGTCCGTAATTACCCTGCTGGTGATATAAATTCTATTAAAGCTGCTTATTTTGGCTACTTTTCACCCTATCATGCCATATGGCATAGTTTTTGGAGGCAATCAAACTTAAATCAAAAAAATTTTTACAGAACAATAGAGACCAGTTATAATCATGCCTGGCGTTCATCTGAGATATTCTTGCAGAAACATATTCTGTAAGTCTCAGTTATTAATCAGCACACACTTACTTTCTTCGATGATTTTTGCCTTGAATAACTATTCTCTTTTTTTCTCTTACAGTGCATACCATGATCACAACGAAAGGTCAAAAAAATAATTTTTATATGGACCTGAAACCGCTAAGTTTTGTACAGAGAGGTGTTCACTAATCTGCGACAAACATTTTCAATTCTCTTCCCTCAGATATCAAGAGCCCAAACTAATGATCCATCTACATTCAAATCTAAATAAAGAAAATACCTTGTGGATAAATCATTACACTCTCCTGATAACTACACACAGATTAATTGATAATTGTTCTTCTAAGTTTGTTTTGTCGATTATATTTACGTTTTGAGACTTTATTTTTATAATGTGTCAATCATTCTTCGACTTCAATTTTTAAGATGGTCCATGAGTAAATATTCTTTTTTCATTATCGTAAGCTACTCCCAGTAATTTATATCATGTTTATTTGAACTGTATGTTATTGATTTTATTCCAGCTTTTAAATTTACTCAGAAATTTGCTACATTTTTGTTATTGTACATTTCTTTATTGTATCACTTTATTGATGTATACCTGATTCATTCCACATTCTTGCAGTTAATCACAGTATGGAGTCACGAAATTTTTAATAAGTATATAAAACAAATAACCTCACTTTCGTCATTCACTACTGGGGTAAGCGAATTGACATGAAGTGACTTAGCATAATAATCAGTGTGAATTGGTCTTAATGAGATGTCTCGAATACAAAAAGTCCTCCAAGCCATCAGTAATGTGAAACCAAACTCGTGGTTTCTCACATGACATCCTGAAAGCCATGGATCAAGTCAGAGTTTCTTGACTTCCAAAAGTATTTACCTCAAAATCACACATATGTTTATCATCAAAAGTACTGTCATGTTGCGTATCACGAGAGCTTTGTGACTGGATTGAGAATTTCTTGACAAGACCTCTTAGAAAATTTCTAGAACCAACTTTAAGTGATGAATCTAGGGGAAAGCCACATCCCCCTACATATCGCTCCCATGGGGATTGTGAAGACAAGGTAAGTCTAATAACAGCACACAAGGAGACTTTTAAGCAATTATTCTTCTCACGCTCCATACGTGAATGGAACGATGAAACGCCATAATAACTGTACCCTCTAACTTGGACTTCACAGTGGTTCGCAGAGTATAGTTCAAGATGAAACCCCACACCAACGCCGATGTCAAAACTTTTTTCCCCGAAAAACCTTGACTTTAAATTCCCATTGTGTTGCGTCGATGGCGTGTGCGAATACCGCCATTAAAAGCTATTTCACAATAGATGACAACGGAACAGAACAGAACGAAACGAAACGGAAAGTCAGGCGGCATCGTCATCATATAGTGGTATGTTCGCACTAGGTGGGACAGCAACTGGACGTCAATTCAATTAGCCCAGTACCGAAGAGCGAAAGTAAGGTTATCAGACACCACCGGTGAGATAAAAAAAGTCAGAAGTAAGAAACTAGCAATGATAAATTTTATCAACGGCCATAAAAAACTTCATAACGAATTTCCTTGATCAACTTTTTGTAACTGTTGAAAACAGAACGAACAGTTCAAAACAGCGATGTTTGTATACTGACGAATATATATAAACGTAATCAAGTCGAATAACACTTGTGAGGGAATATAAACAGGCCGTTTACCTCATCCATGGTGGTTTTTCACTAAATAGTAAATAACGTCAGAAGCAACAGTATTTTTCTGCTCCAGTAGAGCTGACTTTTTCGATATCAAATTGCTTCATTAATTTATGTTCTTATTTGTATAAAATTTAATTGTCAGCTCTTTTCACTAATTGTATAAACCTACAGTCTTCCGTTTTCATATATCAGGCCTCTCGTGTGTAAGAGCTCGCAATGTAAAGAAGTCCAGGTCGTCATAAAACAAGTGCAATGTGTCTCGGAAACATACATAAAGACTAAGATGACGGAAAAGTGCCAAATACAGCACTGTAAAACTTGTAAGCGAAAAGAAAATACGTCAACTTACGATGTTAGCGGCGACGATGCAATTTCCCTTAGCAACGTCAACGTCAAATTTTTCATACTGAGAAACTTTGAGGTTGACGTGGCGCCCCTTCCTGCCTCGTTTCGTTCCTTTGACAGGCAGTGTAAATGTGGCCCTTTGAGATGTATTGTGGAAGGTATTGACATTCTGTTCCGCTCCGTTCTGTTCCGTCGAGTGTGAATCGAATCTTAATGGCGAAGTTGTAGAGTTTATCTTTGCTAAATGAAAGACTACTGTCTGTCATCTAATAATCTTTGGAGGCGGCAACTTTTCCCGCGTAAATTGGTCATTGTTTGTGATATTGCTGTGTGTGGTGTAGTTTGTTTTGACGAAGTAGTGGGAAGTATTGTTTTTGTTTTACCATGGTAAGTCACCACATCCTGAACTATGCAATTTTTTATTACATTATGTCCGTTACATACGTGCTGTGATAAAAATTAATTTCTCTGCGTGACGACTAAAGTGAACACTCGTGGAAATCGCAGGAGTTTCGCATTGGATTTATTGCGTATCAATACTGATATTACTGCCGACGTATTAGTTGTTAGTAGTTTTTTAACCTGTGATTCGTCAGGAACAACATTCGTTAGCATTGAATTCATTGATCGTTATGTATCAGTTGTATAGTTCTTAAAACGACTCGTGGTATTGAAATTTTTTTTTGAAGTAATAGAGGTTTAGGACAGTAACTTGTGCCATTTGATGCGAAACTGGATTAGTGGTAGAGTTACGCAGTTGCTACATGAAATTACATTTTCAGTTTGTTAGTTAATTGCCAGCCAAATATGTCATTGAAGACAAGTGAGGAGCAAACATTGGTGATGAATTGCATTGGAAGGGCATTTGTTCCACGGTACCCTCATATACGAGTTTTTCCAGCCCACTCTGGCAGCTCACGTGTTCTTTGAGTAGTAAACTTAGCGCATTACATGCGAGTTCGCAGTGAAGTGGAAATTTCTGTGTGTAATCGCGGCAGAGAATTTGCAAAAATCATTTATTGTGGAATGTTGTTACTATTACCTTTATTTAATATGAAAAGGCATCTAAAGTTGTAGTTAGTCAGTAGCTGAGTCACTTACTTTATATATAAGTATGGGTTGTTCATAAATTATTATGTTTCTTTCCCCAGAGTAATCCACCATCGGTTGTTCCACCATCACCTGGTGGCTCAGAAGATGGCTCAGACATTGAAGGCCCATTTCGGATGCGCCCTTCTCGAGATGACGATATCCAGTCTCCCTTCACCCCACATGACGCAAGTCGAGGGTAAGATCCACTTTATGCCATGTAAAATAAATTATTTGATGCCAAAAGTTGCTAACCACACTCACTTGTCAGAATCCAGTGTACCCCTCTGTGTATGAACTAACTTCTGTCATGTCACTCAACTTTGCCGTGAGCGTTTTTAACTTGATTGCTGACTGGTTAACTACAGATAAATGGTTCCTAGGAGAAGATAAAAATGAACCAATGTTGTTGGAGACTTCTTTGAGGAATTAGCAAATATTATCTTGAGCAAAGAACCATGTAGATTCAGTACCGCTGTGTCACTGTTTTTCGTACACCCCAAGAAGTTAGTGAGCATGCCACTGAAAGTCTTCATATTCCACAAGTGTTTATCGAATGTCATTAACTGATACTTTAATTGTGGGGGATCGTGGGATATGGTTCAGATGTAGTGAGAACTTTGCCCTCCTGCACTGTTGCTCATCAGTGGAGGGAGATGAGTGCTTTGTCTACTTGCATTGATAGTATGAACTGTATTACTTGTTAGTGAAATTTGTTTTGGTTGTACACAGATCAGGGCAATATGGAAATGTCCAATTTCAACCGTCTGCTTTGTCACGTGACGTCATGAAGATGTCGGACATACCTATTTCCACCATATGGAATATTGTGACCTTAATGCCCTTAAGGGGCTCCGGAACGCCCTATACTTGCAATGTTAAAATAACTCTTATAAATTACATCTTTCCTCACAAAGTATTTGAGGTAGGAAGTTGAACTTTTTACAGATTATTTATTGGAATATGGGCTACAACTTAACACAGGGATTTTACAAAATTTTAGTTCAGTTATTAAAGATGATTTTTTTTTTTCAGTTGTAATGAAAATTCACAACATTTTTTTGCAATTTTTTATTTATATATTCAAAAATATACAGTTTTTTGGAAAAAGGCTGTGTTAAATTATGCAGAAGGTACAGTGTAACATTTACTGAAAGTTTGAAACAAATATGTTTGGAAGATCCTTAGAAAACATGTAATTTGTATGAGAAAATAAAAGTTTTGGGAATCGAGCGACAAAGATTGGATTAACTTTTTAGTGCATTCCAGGTCCATAGGATGGATTATCTTCATCCTCTGCAAACTCCTCCTCCAACTTCCTCTTGTTCCTCCTCCTGTTTACTCTTGCTTGTATTTCTAGACTCTTTACAGCCCTGTCTGCAGCCCGAAGGCGTTCCTTGTCTAAAGCAAGCATCGCTCGTACCATGTTAGAACCTATCTTCATTCCCATATTTCTAAATACCTTGCACCTTACAATGTTGCCATCATTGAAAGTCGCAACAGCATCATACACACCAAAGTGAAGTGTTTCTATTCCAACAAAAACAGTCTTGGTGATTCTCGACCATATAACACTATTTACACTTTCATTGGGGTTTTGAGTTTTTCCGTGAATACACTTTTTCAACAGTTCAGGTGCTGCTAAGTCTCTGAAAATAGGTTTTATCACCTCCATTATTGCATGAGGCAGACTATGCTTATGAGTGTACACTTCACCAGTTAGCAATCCTTTGTTATATTTACACCATCTGTCTTCTTCTTTGGGACACAAGCTATGTTGGGGATTTTCATCGGTTGAAGAAGTATGAAAAAAAAGAGCCCAAACAGTCTTCTTCATTTCGTCGACACTTTGTGTATTTTGCCTAATAGCCATTCCAAAATAGTTCTGTATTTTGTCAATTACACTGTCAGTTAACCTTCCCTTCCCATCCAACCCTTTACCATCACTGAGTTTTTGTTTTTTGTACGAAGCTTTCAGTCGCCGAAGTCTTGTTCCCATTCGCTTCTGTACGTGTCCAATACACTCAAATTTCTGCACTACAACATCACCACCATAGGGCTTCAGTCCTTGAACATGTTTGAAATTTTTAGAATCACCGTCACCAAGGTAATTAACATATCGCACTTTATCACACGCCTCAGAACGCTGGAATATACTGGCAACACCAGCCACTTCCATTCCTCCACTACTGCCACTATAGTTAGCTTTGCAATTATTTTCATGTGTACCTTTATATTTTTGTGTACATCTACAATACTTTGATATTACTGCTACATCCAAAACTTTCCCTGTATACATACTGGTGGCAGATACTACACCATGAAGAGATGTGTGTCCCCGTTTATGCCAGGTACCATCGAACGCTGCAGTCAAATCTCTGTTACCATTATTTTCCATTACTGCCTCTTCCACAGCGTTCTTCATAGATTCTATAAGACATCTTCTACTTTAGACCCTATTAATTAATTATAGGTTGTAAACTTGGTTGGGGGATTTGGAAGATTCATGATGCCACAGAAAATTGCACCTGCAGTAGCACCCTTACCAACTGAACGCAAGGGATAAACAAATCTAATGTTGTGTTCGTAGATTTTGCTACCATTTTCTTCAGTTGCAGTTACTGCAACACTGTTCCAAAAGGTGGTCATGTATGAACACTTATCACATTTCAGTTGTATTTCACTAGCAAGTCCTACGTGCTTTATTATGGAGAGTTCCAGACCAACTTCACTACAATGAATACATCTTACACTGTTTGAAAAAATTCCTTTGAGAACCGACATATCAAATATTTCATTCACATCCGATTCGCCCATAAAACATTCATAGTTTTCACTCATTGAACCACGCTTTTCTTTCCCACTTTGACTGCTATGGGCAGGTGTACTTGAGAGGTTAGGTTCACTCACTTGGTTATCGTCTTTATTGTTTACGGTAATAACACATACCTTTGCCTTTCCAACATTTCTCCTTTTCTTAAAAGCCTTCAGAGGATTTCTAATAACTTTACTTTTACTCATTATTATACTTCAACAAAACAGAGACTCAAGAAACGGAATTAATTACGAATATTTTCGAGATAATGACAGAGTAAATAAACATGAAACAATCGACAATCACACCAGCGATATATATTGAACCATCACAGGTTAGCCACAACACATACTTTATCTCACATCACTAAAATGTACCTGATGATCACGGACGTTAATAATAACACCATTTGACAGCAGTTTAACAGCGCTACAGTGGGTCACACCCATGTAGAACACATTTAAAAAAAAATTTAAAAATAGTTGTAGTCTTCGGAATTGAATAAATTATATATCTATTAAAAGGTAATAGTCTGCAGATTCAGAAAATGCAAAAAAGTAAAAATTGAACTTTTCATGATTTTGAGCCTTTCCGGAGCCGCTTAAAAGCTCCTGCAAACAAAGCTGTCTATGACTCTAAATATTTCAGTCCAGCAATAAAATGAAACTTTATGGGAAAACCACATGAAGTAGAGGGTATGGTGGGGGCACGCTAAATACACAACAGTAAGATGACTGCCGTATGGTACACACAAAACCAAAAAATAACTCTCATGAAATCCTTGAGAATAAAATGAAAATACACACACACAAAAGCACACATAATTGGAATTGATTGATTTGATCTAAATAGCTCAACCGAAGGCAGCGATACCAAAACCCCCTTGCCTCCAAAAAAAAAAAAATAAGTCTTGCAAAGTTTACACCAAACAAAGCCATTTGTTGCAGTAACCTACAACTAGTGGTGCTATAGCTTAGGGATTATTAATGAATAATATTATATCGTCAGTGATAAAATTGTGTATTTTAATTGGCATGTTTTGGAGCTACAGCACCCTGTATAGCCATAAAGTCCTCGAAAATGGAGTTGTAGCTCCAAATTGTGTTGTCAGCAATTGAAAAATTAAAATGTTTGATTGATGGTGAAATATTATTAATTAATGTTCTTGTGAACACATGCAAACAAAATCTTAACAATACATCATACTTTCACATACTTCAAAATGGTACAGTGTTGGAGATCTCTAACAGCAGGTAATTTCAGTTAAATGTGATGCATGATGCTGCGCTCACACTTTTAAATGTAATCAATTGCCTGTTTGGTGTAGCCTAATTGAGGAAAGCAGAGAACTAGTCTTATACACTGCAGTGCTAGAGGAACTGGTATAGGCATGCATATTCAAATAAAGAGGTATGTAACAGGCAGAATACGGTGCTGCGGTTGGCAACACCTGTATAAGACAACAAGTGTATGGTGCAGTTGTTAGATTGGTTACTGCTGCTAAAACGGCAGGTTATCGAGATTTAAGTGAGTTTCAGTGTGGTGTTATATTCGGTGCGTGAGTGATGGGACACAGCATCTCCGAGGTAACGATGAAGTGGAATTTCCTCACACGACCATTTCACAAGTGTGCTGTGAATATCAGGAATCCTGTAAAACATCAAATGTTTGACGTCGCTGTGGCCAGGAAAAGATCCTGCAAAGACGGGACCAGTGACAACCGAAGAGAATCATTCAGCGTAACATGTGCAACCCTTCTGCAAATTGCTGCAGATTTCAGTTGTGGGCCATCAACTAGTGTCAGCATGCGAGCCATTCAACAAAACATCATCGATATGAGCTTTTGGAGCCAAAGGCCCACTTGTGTACCCTTGATGACTGTTTGACACAAGCTTTACGCCTCCCCTAGGCCCGTCAACGCAGACATTGGACTGTTGGTGACTGGAAACTCATCCAAGTCTCGTTTCAAATTGTATCGAGCAGATGGATGTGTACGGGTTGTTGCTATGGAGTGGCTTCGGGAACACTCTTCCGAGTTTAAACACTTCTGCTGGCCACCAAACTGCCCAGACATGAACATTATTGAGTATATTTGGGATGCCTTGCAACATGCTTTTCAGAAGAGTTCTCCATCCCCACGTACTTTTATGGACAGGGCTGCAGGATTTATGGTGTCAATTCCCTCCAGCACTGTTTCAGACTTTGCTCGAGTCTGTGCCACATCATGTTGTTGTGTGATCGCGGGGGCCCTACATGATATTAGGCAGATGTACCATTTTCTTTGGCTCTTCAGTGTAGCTATGCGTTATTTCTACTTTTTTGTAGCAAAATAATAAGGAAATTGGATGTTAATCGAGGCGAGGAAACTTAGCTGTTTTAAAGAAAGAAGAGTTGTAACAATAAAATACACTACTTCAGTATTACAACAATTATAATGCAGATGTTGAGAGAGAGTTAATTTGTGAAATGCATGGTTTTGAGCCCATACAATTGTATTGGTTAGTAGTGGTAGTGACAGGTTTCTATAGCAATATGCATGCATGGTTTTGCCACCTTGTTGATTTTGTGTATGAGGACTGTGGCATATGGACAAGTATCAGATCCATAAGCACTATTTTTTAAATTTCTTATTCACTTTATGTCTTGACACTGAAGCCAATCATCTTCTTTTGCTTTCCACGGTATGTGTCTTGTCAGCAAGAGAATGGTTGGGTGTCTTATCAACAAGAGAATAGTTGGGAGTATTATCAAGAACAGTTGTTGTTGGTGTAGCTACATAACAAGCAAACAGTTGTCGTAGACTGATCGTACAGGGGAGTCCCTTGGCTAAGAGAACTAGGACCATCATTTCCACCGAATAACATTTGATGAACTTTCTTTCTGGTGTCATTCGGCATTACGCTACAGTAGTTTCTTTATAGTTGAGGGAGGACTAAAAGCCATGAAGGAATTAGAGGCTGAGGCTCGTGAGATAAAGTATGAACCCTGCAGCTATAATGACTGAAAAGCAAAATTTCATTTTGCTCTGAGAGATAACACTCGACAACAAATTGCCTGAAACTACAGCATAGTACAAACAGGAAGTGTCATGGTGAGAAATGATGGGTGGTTGCTGGGACTGCAGGTTTCCTAAGAATGGTTGAATGTGCTCTGTGCCTTCCTTCACCCCCCACTAATTCCTTCACAGCTTTCAGGGTCTCTTGCATGTTATATTGTTGCTCCCTCAACAATAAAGAAACTACGTATTGCCAATGTAGGAAAAGACAAATTGCTACTTACTGTAAAGAAGATACACCAAGTTGCAGGCAGGCACAATTAAATATGTACCTGTCTGCAACTTGGCATTTCTTCTTTACAATAAGCAACAATTTGTCTTTTCCTACACTGATGATATTCCTACCTGGAATTTCCATTGTTTGAGACTGTGTATTGATTACTTACAAGTAATCCAAACAAATTGTTAAGTGATATGTTGTAAAGCAGTAGATATGATGGTTCTTCTGCAAAGCTGGACCAAACAGCAACCTTGGTTGATTAACAAGCCTCATACAACTATTCACATAATGCTAACAGAGTGTTGCAAATTGTACATAGCATGATGTATTTCATTATTTTTTAAGAATGAACCGTAACTGTTCATTGGTACAAATCGTCTTTTGCAAGCATATTGTCCATCCCCTTAGCCGAGTGATTAGCACATCTGACTGCCATGCAGTCAGTTACAAGCTGGACTGGAGATTTCTCCTCTTGGGGACTGTGTATTGGGTTGTTCTCATTGTCATTTCATCATCATTGGCATGCAAGTCGCCTAATGTGGTGTCAACAGAAGAGACTTGCAACTAGGTGGCTGAACTTCCACAGGTGTAGGCTCCCGGCCATCAATGCCACCACAAGCATCTTAACATATTGCTGGCATTTGATTCATGGGTATAAAGCATAATTCTCTGCCTAATGTTTGTCTTCCACTCCTGGAGATTTCATAAGAGGCATTAATACTGAAATCTTAGGTAGATAATTATGCCTTGGATCATGTCCTTACACCCATAAATCTATTATTATCAATATTGCAAACATGGGCATGAAAGCCTGCATTGCATGATCATAGTAATGCAGTTGGTTTTTCAAAAAAAGTTCTTAGAATATATGTCCAAGAGAATTTACTGCCTGCTATTTCACAAATGATCCTTACAGTTCTGAAACAGATGAGATGTGATTCTACACTTAAGTTGCATGTTCGTAACAGAGAAGGTAGTCTCAGGCAAACTTTTTTCCACCAGGAGCAGGGTGAGAAGTATTGTGCAGGAAGGATACTATGACACATGAGAAGCCACAGTGATGACATAAAAAATGCAGAAGCCAACCAGCTCTGTGTGGACAGTGGTGGCCGAATGCAGCCAGTGATGCAATTCTTGAGAAGAATGTCTATGGGGAGATTGGAAAGACATTGTTTGGAAGTAAAGAGGAAAAAATATTTGATTGACCAAACCAGCTAACTGATTGTATCATACTTTCACTCAATCACACAGTAACAATGCTTTCATCAGTATATCACACCCTCACAATGACACGTGTTATGGTCTTTGTTTTTGTCTCATTGGTACATAATGCACAAGCCACTGTGTTCTCTGTTCTGATAATGAGAACTTTTATAAATGTCTTGGTGTTAAGAAAACCATTATATTGCTCTAGTGGGATGCTGTGAGAGTGAGAATATTTGTGGTGTATTATACTAACAAAGTGTTTTCATTTTGAATTTATCACTTTTTCTCATTAGGGGCAAGTGAAGCCAGTCTCTGCGGCATACTACTGAGTGAGGTGGCATAGTAGTAAGACGCTGGGCCTGTATTTCTGAAGGGGCACATGCCAAACAGTTCTTTTGAAGGACTGTGAGCAATTTCTTTCCATATGCTTGTACAAACCTAGCATCCACCTTGTCTGCAATAATTTCGTTGTCAATGGGGCATTTAATTTCCCTTTCATCCTAGACAGTACAATGCGTTGGTGGGTGAATATGCAAGCAGTAGGAACCAATAGTTCAGAAATAATGTGATTATTGTTGTATTCATGTCATTTGTATGGGTGTGGGTGGATGTTTTCTTTTTTTTTTTAAATCCCCTTTTTAGAAATATCCACCCATATCAAAATCATCTGTAGTTTAATAATTCTCCAATGATATTTATCTGTTAAATGTATTTGCATGGGATGGGACAGAATATTTGTCTACTCTTTTATATTTCATTGCTTTTCAGGTCAGGGGCAAGTGATGAAGAAAGTGATGGAGAGGAGCTCTTTGGAGACAATATGGAGAAGTAAGTTTTTAGACTTTTTTAAATTATACTTCAGTTTTGAGAAAATACCTCTTTTGCTGATCTTCTTGCAACATTTTTAAGTAGAAGCTTTGTTTTGGGACAAGCGACATTGAAATGGTTTTGCTTGCAGTGATTATCGTGCAATACCAAAGCTGGATCGATACGCGGATGAAGGCCTGGATGATTTTGACTACGATCCAATATCAATGGCAGATCGTTTGGCGGCTGAAATTACAATGAAAAGACGTGAAAGAGAAGCAGATGCTCGCCGAGATGACTTTCATCTTATTTATGGTATGTCGGTGCCTCTTTGTTGTGAAAGTTTGTCAAGTGGCCTGGCACGCAAATGTGTTATTCTGTTTGTTATCTCTACTTTAGTGTGCTCTACACTTACCTGTTACTTAACCTGCCTACAATACTAATAATCTAATGTAATCCTGAGTCCTACATAACGTTCCCTACAATATTACAGTGATGCTTGACTTGGAATAAAGAACTTTGGGGCCAGTTCTCACGTAGAACATATTTTGACAGCTACTTGTCAGGAGTAGAGATTAAAACTGATATTCCTTACTGTGTTTCATACAGAATCAGATATGTTACCCCTCATAGACCATACCGTAGATTTTTTTTACTTTGGAAACATTGAACTTATAGTACCACTTGAATGCTTACAACAGTTGTGTCATCAAATGCGTGAACAGAAATCACCCAGTGAAATCCAATATGCGCTAGAACAACAATTATATTTATTCTCATGATGTCACACCCTAACTTCCACCTTTCAGCCTAACGTATATGTCGAGCTGTGCTGCACATTATTGTGTCACACCAACCTAAATTCCAGAAAATGTAGGAACCATATAAATACTGTCGGTGTTTTACTTATGTTTGTGCTCATGTGACATTTCATATTATCTTACGGGTGCCAAAGCTGGTATCCATTATCAGTCTATTAAGCCAACCTGTAAATTATACATTTGAATTAATGATAAATCAGCCTGCCACATGTTTAAGGGACTAAAGGTAAAGGATACATTAGAAATAAATCTGTAGGAAACACTGCTCAGACTGTGAAGGGTATATACAGGGTGTTTCAAAAATGACCGGTATATTTGAAACGGCAATAAAAACTAAACGAGCAGCAATAGAAATACACCGTTTGTTGCAATAAGCTTGGGACAACAGTACATTTTCAGGCGGACAAACTTTCGAAATTACAGTAGTTACAATTTTCAACAACAGGTGGCGCTGCAAGTGATGTGAAAGATATAGAAGACAATGCAGTCTGTGGGTGCGCCATTCTGTACGTTGTCTTTCTGCTGTAAGCGTGTGCTGTTCACAACGTGCAAGTGTGCTGTAGACAACATGGTTTATTCCTTAGAACAGAGGATTTTTCTGGTGTTGGAATTCCACCGCTTAGAACACAGTGTTGTTGCAACAAGACGAAGTTTTCAACGGAGGTTTAATGTAACCAAAGGACCGAAAAGCGATACAATAAAGGATCTGTTTGAAAAATTTCAACGGACTGGGAACGTGACGGATGAACGTGCTGGAAAGGTAAGGCGACTGCGTACGGCAACGACAGAGGGCAACGCGCAGCTAGTGCAGCAGGTGATCCAACAGCGGCCTCGGGTTTCCGTTCGCCGTGTTGCAGCTGTGGTCCAAATGACGCCAACGTCCACGTATCGTCTCATGCGCCAGAGTTTACACCTCTATCCATACAAAATTCAAACGCGGCAACCCCTCAGCGCCGCTACCATTGCTGCACGAGAGACATTCGCTAACGATATAGTGCACAGGATTGATGACGGCAATATGCATGTGGGCAGCATTTGGTTTACTGACGAAGCTTATTTTTACCTGGACGGCTTCGTCAATAAACAGAACTGGCGCATATGGGGTACCGAAAAGCCCCATGTTGCAGTCCCATCGTCCCTGCATCCTCAAAAAGTACTGGTCTGGGCCACCATTTCTTCCAAAGGAATCATTGGCCCATTTTTCAGATCTGAAACGATTACTGCATCATGCTATCTGGACATTCTTCGTGAATTTGTGGCGGTACAAACTGCCTTAGACGACACTGCGAACACCTCGTGGTTTATGCAAGATGGTGCCCGGCCACATCGCACGGCCGACGTCTTTAATTTCCTGAATGAATATTTCGATGATCGTGTGATTGCTTTGGGCTATCCGAAACATACAGGAGGCGGCGTGGATTGGCCTCCCTATTCGCCAGACATGAACCCCTGTGACTTCTTTCTGTGGGGACACTTGAAAGACCAGGTGTACCGCCAGAATCCAGAAACAATTGAACAGCTGAAGCAGTACATCTCATCTGCATGTGAAGCCATTCCGCCAGACATGTTGTCAAAGGTTTCGGGTAATTTCATTCAGAGACTACGCCATATTATTGCTATGCATGGTGGATATGTGGAAAATATCGTACTATAGAGTTTCCCAGACCGCAGTGCCATCTGTTGTTGAAAATTGTAACTACTGTAATTTCGAAAGTTTGTCTGCCTGAAAATGTACTGTTGTCCCAAGCATATTGCAACAAACGGTGTATTTCTATCGCTGCTCGTTTAGTTTTTATTGCCATTTCAAATATACCGGTCATTTTTGAAACACCCTGTAGTAGTGAGAGATGTCTTGTTGGAAGTGTATTATATTGCCATTTATTATAATTCCGTGAGATGTTAAGATGTACACTGTGGATTAATTGCCATAAGGTTCAAGAACAATGAATTTATAGTTGTGGTACAAAGCACAACTATTGTAACTGCAAACCTGGTTGTTATTTTCCTGTTTGTGATTGAAAGAAAAGATTATGATGGTTTTCAATTGTGAGATATTGTAAGTCACCAACTGGAAAATCTCAGGTGTGTTAGAATGCTGGAATTACCAGTTTGTAAGGATATTGTTTCAAAAATTTTTCAGGATTTTTGGAAATAAATATTCTGGTGCCTGTGGATGCAGCATTGATGTTAGTGTGAAAACTAGTCTTCATCTGATAGAACAAAAACTCAGGCAATTACTGTTAACAGTATTTCGCTGTTTGTATTTGATAATGTGTTACACTCTTTGGAAAGCATTAATTATATAACAATAACAATGTGCAGCTCTAACAGAACTGAAGTAAAACCTGTTCCGATTGTTGTAAGATATGTCAGTGTAGAGGAAGAAATCAAAGTTAAACTTTTAAATTTCGATGAAGTGCCTGGTGAAATTGCTCAGTGGAAAAATAACACACTTGAAGAAAGGTTGGTTTGTTATGCTACTAATAATACTAATTTTAATGGTGTGAAGGGTAAGGGGAATGAAAACAAGTTTAGAAAAGTTATTTGGAGGATTCTGTGAATTTGTGGTAACAGATAACAAACAAGTATTAGCTTAGTAACACAAGGTTCTTTAGTTAGTTACCTGCAATAGAATCATTTCCATTTTTGATTGCCTAAAATCTTGTGAAAAATACCAAAATTATAATTTGATTTTTGAAATTCTATGAATTTGGATACCGTGGTCTACAATTAGTTACTAAGGTAGTTCTGAAACTGGAAGCTAATTGTATCGCACCAACAGCAGCATTTCAGACATATTCTGAATTAGTTTATTGGTTTTAAGGGGTAAAAACCACAACCTTGTAGCACCTTCTGCCAAAGAATTAGTATTTATCCTAAAAGAAAGTAATTATTTCTGGGAACGGAAATCAGGCTATAACAGTACTGCAGCAGTAAAACAAATGAGAGAAAATAAATACATAAAACTTAAGTTGCAAGGGAAATCTGCTATTTACAGCAACAAAATGCTCTGCAAACAAAGCTCTGTCAGCAACAAAATTTGTCAAAGGCTTTAGGACAACGTCTATGTAACACATCATAACAACAAACTTGCTTTAAATTAGTGTGACGTCACAACTATTTACATTATGTACGTATGAGCAGTTGGTAGCAGGCTCCTGTGCATGCACAATTGAGTCGCGTATGAGCAGTACCTTCTCCCGCTTCTGGTCACTGAAGTGTGGCTGTTAGTTGAGGTGGCAGTAGCATCAAGCAGCCAAATGCTGCCTGGAAAATTTTTTATGGCATACCCAAGCTGCAAGATTCGTGCATGCGCAGAGCAGTCTGGGTTGTAGTGGGAGGGGTTACTCTCTACATGACCCATGTTTACATATAGTGATTTTGCTGTTTCCTCTTCATTTACAGCTTTCGTGGCAAATAAAAACAAAATGAATTTCTGTGGCTGGGAGTAATCAAGTGAATTAAAGTACATCCACCTAGTTACAGAAGGCTAAAATATGTTATTAATTTCAGTTTTGTGACCTTATTTTATTTCCACATTTTTGGCAGTCAGGCAGTAATTGCCTTTCAGAACAATCAAGTTTTTATTTGGTTTGCTAAAGAAATTTGGCTTTTATTAATTTTTTCTGCTGAGGCAGTCAATTTACTTGAAAACAAGTGTTTCGTCCATTATAATTATCCGGGCTGTTATGCCGTGCTCGGTTAATGAATTCTGTGTCGATTCCCAACGTTTCGTCTGAGACGTGGTCGGTTAATGAATTCTGTGTCGATTCCCAACGTTTCGTCTGAGACGAAACGTTGGGAATCGACACAGAATTCATCAACCGACCATGGCATAACAGCCCGAATAATTATAATGGACATCATATTTCCGGCCGTGAAAGTCTACATTTTAGTAACAAGTGTTTCATTCCACACTATTGACTCTTTTCAACTGTTCACTGAATTTCAAGTTAATGTTTTCCTGGCACATATGGCAGTATGCCGTAATAAAGAACCATACATGAGATAATACATTACTGTACTCCAAGGAAGTTCTGAAAAGCTTAGTATCAGGTTGCAGCCTACTTCATTGTGAATCTGGACATACGAGTGTACACTTTAAGCCAAATTATGCATTGCAGTATGGTTTATGAAATTCTGTTACTCTTTGAGTATCATCTGATGTCCTATTTCCTTTATGACATAATGTAAGATCTTTTAATGCTTTATACATATGACTGTATGATTTTCTACGACGTCATAGCTGCGCACTTGCAGTGTCTTCTAGTGCTCACTAGCAACTGCTGAAACGAACCTATTTCTAACACATTGTGGGAAAATATTGCTAACGATGACTTGAAAAGCATAACTTTCAAAGTAAATTCCCTTTTACACAAGATGAATTATATTACTTATGAGAATGTGCGATGATTTCCATAAACCACAGAGCGTTTGACTCTCATTTGAAAGCTAACTCTTTGAGGACCAGCCACTAAGAAGAATTTCAAGCCCAGAAGACCGGAAATTTATGTCATTCCTTAAAATTTTATTGGCACATTTGTGTTACGCATTTTAAAGTGTAACACACACAAAAGACCAATATTATATGTGAAAGCTAGTTTTTCTTGTAGCTACACTATGTGTATTAATTTAAACCAGTAACTTCTTCTATTTGCGTGTTTGCACTGCTTGACAGTGATACTGCTACTGGCTGACATCATCACTTGTCGTATGCTCTGAATATCTGCTGTTATTGGCTGGTGAGATCATGTCACGTGAGCCGTGATTGACTTTCAAAAATGTAACGCAAATCTCGATTTCAATGCTTTGGAAACTAATCTGCTGTGTTTGGTGGAATTCAAATTTGTACTTCCGTAATACGAAAATATCCAGTGTGCATGATGGTGCGCATCAAAGATCTTTTGTATATTTCTGTTTTCTAAAGCACCATGAAGTTCTACGTCGGCGTATAAAACCTTAACCATTCGAAGGATTGATTCTGAGAGCAAGTATGCTGCATTTAACAAGGAAAAAGTGTATTTTTAACCTGGAAAAATCCAGGAAACTTTTTTCTTGTCTGTGTATACACCCTGAGAAATTCTTCTCAAGCGTAAGCAATTATAACCCTAGTATCCAATAATTAGACTTGTGGAGAACTAGTTTTAAAGAAGTTCGTAAATTTCAGTAGATTAATTTATGAACTGAAATCGCATAGTATGACTTAGAAGAGAGTGAAAAAGTTGTTAATGAAATTATAGAAGATCCCATAAATACTGATGAACTATTTGATGAATGTTCATTGTTGAACAAAGTAATTTAGAACAAAGGGATAGGTTGTGGTTAAAGTTCTGAAAAAGAACCAGGTACTATTGATGAGAGGTGGAGAGCAGTTTTCAGGTGTTTCAAAAGACCGAATTTTCATATTGCAGTATTTCAAAAATGGTTCAATATGCAGTGTATATGTCTGAGACATCAGCTCCAGTTGAAGGATTCCATGAATTATGGGGAACATTTGGTCTGCGGAGAGGAGTGGACTTACCGTAGTGGTAAACATCTGGTAAAAGTTAAAATTAATCAGGAGCTTCCCGGTTGTTTAATGAAAACAAACCATTTCTGACAAAGTCTTATCTAGGGAAAAATAGACCTGAAGAAATAAAGTATAATGTTTCAGTAAACTCTAAAGACTTTCAAGAAATTTGAAAAATATACTCTGCATTGGACCCAAAAAAATATGGTAAGCCTATTATTTTCATTTATACTTTAAACAGACGTTTCATTAGTACTTGCGCTCATGAACATTCGTTGCACAATTTTGTGCTACAGTCTGGTTCATAATAGATGAATTTGGTGGTGGTGGTGGTGGTGGTGGTGTGTGTGTGTGTGTGTGTGTGTGTGTGTGTGTGTGTGTGTGGGCTGGTGATGAGCTATAACTGGTATAGGTCAGTGTCAATTTTTAGTTTGCTGATTTCTCTGTATGCCAACACCATTTGATATTTCTGAACATCTATTTTTTTTACATTGTGTTCATTATTCAACGATTTGGATAACATACATGAGTGGCTTCAACCGTGTATCATAAATAATGACAACACTTTATCGCTGTTGTTTTATAAAGTCCAAAGTAACTTTTAAACCCTTAACATAAGACCCTGAGTTATCTTGTTTGTATTATTTTGGCAGAAACTTAAAATCCCAAGTACACTCAGGCTGCTTAAGAACAGACCTTAAACCTTCTTATATCTGCTTCTGCACTAATAGTTAAATGTTAAGCCAATACAGAATATATTATACTAGATTTGTAGCCTGGATGTCATGTTTTGGTTGAGATAGTTGTTACGAGATATTGTCTTCACTGTGTGCAGCTTTGGATACTTGACAACAAAACAAGCACTTTCAGACTCTCCTGTATTGTTTAGCCAATGCTTTCAAAAAAAGGTGGCTATATAGAGACTGAAAGTGACGACAGTTTGTCAGTTGATTGACAAGTGCTTGTAAGTGGTATAAGATAAATATATCCACTTTGAAACTTCGTGGCAGATTAAAACTGTGTACCCGACCGAGACTCGAACTCGGGACCTTTGCCTTTCGTGGGCAAGTGCTCTACCACCTGAGCTACCGAAGCACGACTCATGTCCGGTCCTCACAGCTTTACTTCTGCCAGTATCTCGTCTCCTACCTTCCAAACTTTACAGAAGCTCTCCTGCGAACCTTGCAGAACTAGCACTCCTGAAAGAAAGGATATTGCAGAGACATGGCTTAGCCACAGCCTGGGGGATGTTTCCAGAATGAGATTTTCACTCTGCAGCGGAGCACTTGCCCGTGAAAGGCAAAGGTCCCGAGTTCGAGTCTCGGTCGGGCACACAGTTTTAATCTGCCAGGAAGTTTCATATCAGCGCACACTCCGCTGCAGAGTGAAAATCTCATTCTTTGTTCCAGGCAGTTCCTCCAAGATTTTGGGATTTTGTTATTGGTGATCTTCAAAATTTTGTAATTAATTATTTTGAGCTTTAAAAGCTTTTTTTTGTATCTGTGTGTCATTCATTCATTCTAAGATGTTTTTCATTAATAAACAAAATCTTACCTTCTGGAACTTTATTTGAAAAATTTATGACATAAACTAGTAACCTGAATAATCAGTATAAATTGGTAACAAGTGAGCACTTGATTTAATGTAAGTAGTGATCTTACAAAATTGTATATCTGTTTATAGTGTAAAAATGATGCTAATAACATTAATTCTGAACATTTGTTTGAAAAACTCTTAATATGAAAAAGATTTCGTTTTTGTAAAGAAAGTTGAAGCACATAATTGTTTTTGGTTACTTTAAAACTCTCAGCAAGAGTAATTCAATATATCCCATTTATGCCTTTTCAGATCCAAGTGATGATGAAGATGCGCCTACAAAGAGGAAAAGGAGATTGGCAGAGAAGTCTGCTGCTGGGGAGCTTGGAGAAGATGAAGTAAGAATCAGCATCTTAAGCAACCCAATGTTGGGTACTTTCTTGCCTCGGATGGAACTTTAAATTTTTGTTATAAAACTTATAATTCCTTTCAGATGATTGAATCCTTGGAAAACCTTGAGGATACTAAAGGACATCCAATTAGAGAATGGGTCTGTATGTTAGGTCCACGAACTGAAATAATGAACCGTTTCAGGCATTTCTTGCGGACATATACTAACAAAAAAGGTCAAGCAGTGTATAAAGACCGAATTCGTCGCATGTGTGAATACAATCAGTCCAGCTTTGTTGTTGACTTCCCACATCTAGCATTCAAAGAACAAGTGCTGGCGTTTTTCCTTCCTGATGCTCCGATAGAAATGCTGAAAATATTTGATGAAGTAGCTACAGAGTTGGTGTTTAACATATTTCCAAGTTACGGGAGAGTTACAAGTGAAATTCATGTCAGAATTGCGGAACTTCCACTTAAAGAAGAGATACGTTCATTGAGGTAAATATTAAATCACAATTAAATTATACTTAGTTGTGAACTGTTATTGTTTTTACAAATAGGCCAATTTTTGTCACAGGAAAGTACATCTAAATCAGCTGGTCCGTACTAGAGGTGTGGTTTCAACAACTACTGGTGTTCTGCCACAGTTATCACTTGTCAAATATGACTGTAACAAGTGTGGCTGTGTGTTGGGTCCATTTGTACAGAATCAAAGCGAAGATCTTAAACCTGGATCATGTCCGGAATGTCAAAGCAGAGGGCCTTTCATGGTGAGCATTGATTTTAATTATTAACCATACTACAAGAAATTTGGATGCATTTTTATAATATTGGGTTATTTGAAATAACTATTGAGCAGATTTGACTTGAAGATAAAGCATTCTCACTAATTCAGTTTTGACCAAAATTTTGTATTTCTTCAAATGTAATTGAACTGTTTATCATAACAGTAATATGATATCTATCGAATTGGGTGATTGCAATATATTTAGTTTGGTCAGAAATGTGGCCGTTTGTATATTGCTACCCTTTCTATACAGCGCCTTACTTCATTCACAGCATCTTACTTTATTTAATTAATCTTCCTATTATGTTTACTGGAAATGTGACTGTCCTCTTATAACATTGTCGTTTGTGTCTTCTGTATAAGGTGTTGCATTGATAACAACTCGAAACACAGCCCAACGTATCAAAAGTGACCATCTACATCGATACTTCGCAAGGCACTGTATGGTGTGTAGCGGAGGGTACCCAATACCACTGTTAGTCGTTTACTTTCGTGCTTCACTTGCAAATAGAGCAAGGGAAAAACGACTGTCTATATGCCTCTTACGGGCCCTAATTTCTCATATCTTATCTTCGGCGTCCTTATGCGCAATGTATGTTGGCGGCAGTAGGATCGTTTGACAGTCAGCTTCAAATGCCAGTTCTCTGAAATTTCTTAATAGTGTTTCTCGAAAAGAATGTCGTCTCCCCTCCAGGAATTCCCATTTGAGTTCCCGAAACATCTCTGTAACACTTGTGTTGTTCAAACCTACCTATAACAAATCTAGCGGCTCACCTCTGAATAGCTTCAATGTCTTACTTCAATTTGACCTGGTATGAATCACAAACGCTCAAGTACTACTCATGAATAGGTCACACCAGCATCCTATATGCTGTCTCCTTTACAGGTTAACCACTCTTTCCTAAAATTCTCCCAATAAACTGTAGTCAACCATTCGCATTCCCTACCACAGTTCTCACATGCTTGTTACATTTCATATTGCTTTGCAATGTTACACCTTTATTTAAACGTCTTGACTGTGTCAAGCTGGTCACTAGTAGTACTGTGTCCTAACATTACAGGTTCGTTCTTCCTATTCATCCACATTAACTTAACATTTTTGCTCATTTAGAGCTATCTGCCATTCATGAAACCAACCCGAAATTTTGTCTAAGTCTGCTTCTTGCTTGTTGCTCAAAATTGGCACCTTACCATACACCACATCATCAGCAAACAACCACAGATTGGTGCCCAGTCTGTCCGCAAAATCATTAATGTGTATAGAGAATAGCAGCAGCCCTATTACACTGGGGCACTCCTGAGGATACCGTTGTCTGATGAACACTCGCTGTCCAGGGCAGTATATTGGGTTCTGTAACTTAAGAAGTCTTCAAGCCACTTGCTTGTCTTTGAACTTACTCCGTATGGTCATACCTTTGTTAACAGCCTGTGATGAGGCACCATGTCAAATGCTTTCCAGAAATCTAGGAATATGGAATGTGCCTGTTCCCCTTCATCCATTGTTCGCAGTATATCGTGTGAGAATAGGCAAGCTGTGTTTTGCATGGGCAATGCTTTCTAAAACCATGCTTATTTATGGACATATGCCTCTCAGTCTCAAGAAAGTTTATTATATTCAAACTGAGAATATGTTCAAGAATTCTGCAACAAACCAAAGTTAGGAATATTGGTCTGTAATTTTGCGGGTCCATTCTTTCACCCTTCTTATTCACTGGTGTCACCTTTTTTCCAGTTGCTTGGGACTTTGTGCTGA
Source organism: Schistocerca piceifrons (assembly GCF_021461385.2). Taxonomy (NCBI): domain Eukaryota; kingdom Metazoa; phylum Arthropoda; class Insecta; order Orthoptera; family Acrididae; genus Schistocerca; species Schistocerca piceifrons. The sequence continues at coordinate 857,027,847 of NC_060138.1, forward strand.
GCAAGAGACTTATGATAAATGCAGGTTAGATAAGGAGTCATTGCTGTAGAGTATTCTTCATGAGATTACATCCAGACCTTGTGATTTATTTGCTTTCTCTCTTCACCAGGGATGTTTATTGGTATGTCATCTGTATGGGAGTCTGTCTGATGGTCAAGTGACGGTATGTTAGTATAATTCACATAGTCATTGCACTTTAGTTATGACCTTGTGACTCATCAAGTGGATTGCTTAATCTGTCAGGAGGGATACCAAATGCACACTAAAGCAATGAGCCCTTCAGTTTAGCAGCTGAACTATGAGATCAACCAGCCATGAATATTGTATTAGTTTTTAATTTCATTTTGATTTTCTTCAGTTTACGATGCTTGTCCAGAAAGTAATGCACAGCATTTGTTTTTTCTGAGCCGGAAACAATGCTACAAATGCGAAACGTTAGTTATTTATTATTTGACGTCGCCTGAGAGACTGCACCAAGTTTCTGTCGCTTCCAACACATAGCGTAGTTGCAGGACAAGTGTTTCCCTTCCATGTCTCCTTGAGTTCCAGTATATGCTTAACTTCTTCTCCTTCTTTATTGATCATCTTGAGATTATCCGTTGTGCCTCTCTTAACCATTCTGTAGTGCATCTTCTTACTCACCTCCCTGTCTTCTTCTATGATTTTTAGTCCATTCTTCCATCCATTTCCTCTTCTCATTTTATGGTGAATTTCAGTATTATGTTTTGCCATTGTTGGTGTTGCTTTACCTATTGTGTATTTTTCATATTTGTTCTTTATATCTGTCTACTTAATTGTTTTCCGGATTGTGTTCAAAATGAAAATATACCTCTCAGATACATTATATTTGTTAGAAATTAAACATCAAATTTATTTCAATATTTCACTGGAAAAGAAATTTTGCCAACATATATTTAAGTTTGTTTTTTTGTCTTATTTCATTCTAACTCAGTACTTTGTTGAGAACGAAAATGTACCTCTCAATTACATTGTATTGATTAGATTTAGGAGAATGAAAATGTACCTCTCAATTATATTGTATTTATTAGATTTTAGGCATCAAATTTATGTGCATTATTGTACAGAAAGAACATTTATGTGAAACCAGTTGATTTTCCAAAGTATAATTAACACTTAAGTGTACACCACGGACAGTTTTTCATATGAGATCATTATCATTAGTTCAATGTTCTCTTCCGAGAGATTGAATCACCAGTCTGTTACTACTTCATTCTATTGAGTATATGTTTGAACATGGAATCCCAATTGCCTTCAGTGCAATTGCAGCAAATAGTGGGTTGTCAGGTTAAGTTGCCTGCTGGCATTTGACAGTGTTCACATTTCCTGCTGAAAGCTACTATTCAATTAAATTCTGAAGAGATTCGTATCCCTTCAGAATATGTGTATTGCTGAGAGCTGCCATGCCAGGTATACACGAGACACTTTTACATGTCAGCAGTAACAAGGTTTGTGGTTGCTGTCCTGTGTTGAAACACAATCCTAGGCCTCGGAACAGACACTTGAGTGGATCTGTAACCATGAGCATTGTCAGCTTTGTTTGGAGATGCAATGTCTGGTGTGTTAACACATTTCTCTCTTCTCTGCCTGAAGAATATGCCTCTACACTGTGGCTTTGTGGTTTCCTTGCCATAAATTCTATCTGCCACAATATAGCTATTAAATTTGGGTATAAGTACATGCTGATATCATCAAATCATTTGTATGTTCCTTAATGAATGTGGCCTCCACAAGAATTGAATTTACATCATCATTAGATAGTGAATTAACATAATCAGTTCTTGTATTGGATAATTCCTGCATATTATCACTGCAGAATAATTCCACCAGGTCTTCAAAATATTCTGCCACGTACCTGGTTGCAGAAAGCCAAGAGCTCTAGTTTGTCAACAATGGAAGAAGAAATGGCTTTGGATCCCTCTTCTTCTCCTTTAAAAATTGTGGATGTAAATTGATTCCTGGTATTCAGGAAAACACTGTTTAAGTTAGTAATAGCTAAGTTCAATTTCAAAAGTTCCATGGAAAAAAATATATGGTGTCTCTTAAGTCACTATCCATTTCAATGAAGGAAGACAGTGACTGAAAAACAGTTTTATTGTGAAGTTCTGCGCTTCTACATGACTGCCATCTAGGTCAAAACACATACTCCCATCTTTCAGTTGTGAAACAAAATGTAGACCTCAACATTTCAACTGTTAATTGGCCTGTTGCTTCCCTGATATGATTCTGTAGATTAGGCAGATCATTCACTTGCTAGTTTACACATTGGACTGCATGTGCCCCCATACAAAAAAGTCAAAAGGAGTATGGTCTGGTGAATGGGAAGCCCCCAGTCAAGGTGATCCTCTGCCTCTCCACCTCCTGGAAGGGTTCTGTTCAGGTAATCACGGATGATGTGTACAGACTGTTGAGGCACACCTATGCTGTCATCCTGAAGCTGCAGCTCAAGGAACAGTTCTAACATGTTGAGGTAGTTGTTACCTATTATTGATCTCGCAGCAAATAAAGCTTTTGTCACATTGGCCTTTGGTGTATGACATTGCCTCTCTGATACTTTATGTGGTTCCTCTTATGCCCGTATTTGGCTGTTGTGTCTGTGAACTGTCCCACAAATGTGGAATATGGCTTCATAGGAGAATAAAATGTTGTCCATTAAATTCTCATTCTCTACAGATTCCAGGCGGTCATAACACATTGCCTGACACGAGGCGAAATCCTCATCCTCAAGATCGTGCAGAACCTGAATGTGATAAGGACATATTTGGAGAGTGAAACATAGGATTTTCCACACTGTTGTGAGGGACATTCAATTCCACTGTACTATTTCTGATGATACGTGTAATTGTCCACGACTTACCTCATCACACATACCTACTGGTATGCTTAAATTTGTTCACAAGCAGATGAATTTGTTCCCTTGATGGGGATGGTTTGTGGAATACATGGGTAAATTCTGCCCATGTGTCTTCGTATGACAATCCGCGTACCTGTGCACAAACAGTGGCAACCTGTTCGTCTTTGCAAAATATCGTGCACGAAGGTACCAGTATCTACAGAGAAAAGAAAAACGAATAGTTTTCGTGGAAATGGGTAGTGACTTTAGAGACGCCCTTTATTTGTGACCAGATTGAGCTTGTGTGACCAATACTGAACATTGCTTAAATAGTCTCCTATAATTGTTTTCAATGAATTGACACATATATTCATAAACCTAGTACTGCCACTTAAGATAACATTAACGTTATCATATTGAATATTATAGTCTTGTAAAGCACAAGCACACTGTGAAGAGTACGCTGTGTCAAGAACTTGCATGCCCGCAGCAAAAAATTTTTTGTTTGTTCCATGGCTCAACAGTCTTCAGCATCACGGCCAAAACACAAAATGACCCTTCTTTTCAAGTGGTCTTAACTGCTAAAGCTACAACGTCCTTGCCAGCTAGTTGCTGCATCACCGTATCCTTTTGTTGTTTTTGTGTTGAAGATAAACAGTTTCCCTTATTTTGTTGATGCACAGACTGTCACCAGTATATTATACAAAAATAACCCCACTGTTAGCATTCAATTTAAGTATAACTTAATTTGAATCTGTGCCGACAAAATTTATTACTTTATTAAATATACGTGGCAAGCTGAAAACTACAATTTGATTATCATGCTGTTTACTGTCAGCAACCTCTTCTTATTTTCGATGAATTCATTCATCTATTCCTGAAAATCTTTATTTTCCAGTTTGTGAAGCAAAATGTTCACTTTCAGAAGTGTTTCGACGGTCCTTCAAGCCAGATAATCGCAGTCATTTTTCTTTTTCTTGGCGACTTCAAAGCTACCACTAATGGAAGCTTACTGCTTTATTTGCACATTGAACATCTTGGATCTATTTCCTTTGTGCTTCTCACTCAACACACATTTCAATATAGTATCTTTTTTGTCCCATGATATCCTACGGTTGCAGTATTTACAGAATAATGTAGATTTATCGGGAGCATACAGACTATTAGCTTCAAACTCCTGTGCTCTTTTTTTCGGCATTTTTTACGGTTACGAAAACTACTACTGTGAATGAGGTAAAGTAAACAGCGAGAAATCACAAGAAAACGTGGACACTACTGTGCTATTTGGACAAAGATGTGAACCATAACAACCACTCTGCAAGGTCAAAGATCTGGGAGTGAGGCGAATTTTGGCTCGACAAGTGCAGTTACAAATAATTCAGTTTTGACAAAGAAACAGTTCAAACTATTTTGATGGTCATGTCCACACAATCCAGTTGCTATTAAATGACATTTCCATTGGTTAATATAAACATTATAATCTGAGTTTGCAATGTGATAGAAACAGAGTTTTTCATGCTCCAGGTAATCTCAGAGAGATATACTCTGTCTTTGGTCTTGCATCAGATGCTTTAAGTGAATTGTAGGACAGGAATTGCTTTCATGAGAAATGGTCATTTGCAAGGTTATATGCAAATGTCAACCTTAAGATCCAATTTTAACATTAAGTAACTATTAGTTACCAATATTAATAAACCACTGACCTTTCTAATATACAAATTGGAAAAATGCCAAATTTTGTGACAGTTTGTTAAAAATAGCCAGTTTCGTGATGTGTTAATAAAAACTGCCAATTTGCTGCTATTTTTCACATTATCACTAACACAAAATTTTCCTGTCCCTGTATATTGGAAAGCCTCATTTTTCTTTGCAACGTCTTCCCTTATTCTATAATTTCATCAGGGTGTATGTCTCCAGCTTTTCTTATCACTGGCTTTTTCTCACATTTTTTCTGCTGCTTCCACCATTGTTGTTTTGAACGTCCCCCATCCCTCCACTACTGACTGTATGAAGTTTTCCTTACATTTCTCTTCTTTCATATTCCACACTCTTGTCCTTCTTTCCTCCCTGTCCTTTTTTCCTCTTTAATCCCTCCAATCATCACTACTAAAAGACTGTGATCGCTATCTAGGGCTTTGGAAGGGATTACATTATGTCCATACCATGTTATCTTAAGGCTTTAACCCATGTGTTGCTGACACCTGGTCCAGTCCTTTTACGAAAGTCTAACAATTTTCATCCTGTCACTTCCTTTCAGATTAAAATTATGCGCTGGTCAGAGATTCGAATCTGAGACTTTTGCCTTTCACTGGCAACTGTTCTACTAACTGAGCTATTTAAGAATGGCATATGACCCACCCTCAAAACTTTGCTTCTACTAGTACTTCATCTCCTACTAGTCTCCTGCCTCATTTCTGGTCCTTTTTCCATGTTTGAAAGCATGTTTTTATCCACTACTGGCTTTCTGAGCCTGTTGTAGCTGAATTTGGTATGAGATTTCTCTCTGACTTTTTGGTCTGTGGGATGTATTTTAATTTCCGTCCTACCCTTCAATACCTGGGAGCTACTAACCAGCTTTTTCAAAATATCGCAGTGTTCTGAGGGCAGAGCGATTGTTTCATAATTTATTATTTCCTTTTCAGTAAGACCAGAAACCGTGTAGGGAGACAAAGAGTGATGCCCACATAGTGGGAAATAATGCTGAATTCTTGAAATACATTTGCACTTTTGGTGTAAAAACATTACCATTATTGTGGAGTCTTTGTTTTGAGAGCCACGAGAATCACAAAATAATCTGAATCTACTTTTTTCTGCACCTTCTTTCGTTAGATCTTGCTTAAAGAATTTAAGTAGTCTGTCACAGGAGAGACAATTTACCTGTCCCCATTCTGAGTCAGTCTCAAGCCATATGTAGTTAGGTACTTTGTGTGATTTCTTTTATAAATATTTCAAGATCATACAATTATACAACCAGATCTGTGTGGAGTAAAATGCTTCTTCAGCAGACAATTTGGATAAGGGTTGATTCAGCTGGCAGTCAAAACAAGCTGTCACAGTATTGTTTTTATTTTCGTTTAAAATATTAAAAAAATCTTTTTGTCCAGCTTGTAATCTGTTCTTGTAGTAGCCACCAGAAAGATCGCGGGAGGCGCACATTGGCACGGCGCGTCACGGACGGTAGTTGCCGCAAGTAGAGTCCCGTCCACGAGAGGGCACGCGAGAATTCGGACGCGACCTCTGCCGGCTTGACAACAACAACAACAACAACAACAACTCCGGCAGCACGGGCCATGCCCAGTCAGTTAACATCGGGCATGCCTAGGACACAGTCCCGGTCTACGCTAAGTGAAGTGCGACGTAAACATGAACAGTGTTACTACACAATTGGCGACGAGTAGGGTCGTTCTTTCGCGTGTTGCGTCGTCGTTCCGGTTTCGCCGCTTCTCCACGGCATAGAGGATTTGGTGCGAGTTTTGGTTGCGCAGCAGACGGAACTCATGGCCACCATGAAACAAGTGCTTCCGGCGTTGCTCTCCACGCCGTCTGCTCCAGCGCCGTTCCCTCCTCCCTTTCCCCCGTATGACGAGACGGCGGAGCATTGGGACGCATATGAACATCGCCTTCGGCAGCATTTCCAGGCATTTCATGTTGCCGATGCGGAGGTATGTCGTGCTCTCTTCTTGTCTTGGATCTCCCCCTCGCTGTATCAGGTTTTGCGGCACCCTCGTCCTTGTCTTTTGACGCATTGTGTTCATTGCTGCCTTCACATTATCGCCGCCGCACGCATGTTGTGGCGGCTAGGGTCGAGTTCTATCAGTGCAAGAAACAGCCCCTTCAGTCTTACCGGGCGTGGGCCGCTACCCTGCACGGTCTTAGTCGCAAGTGTCATTTAATCACGGAGCAGTCGCGAGAGTCGTACGCCCACGTTATGGTACGCGACGTCATTGTTCGTTCGGCCCCTGATAGGGAGCTCCGGCAACGGGCCCTGCAGTTAGAAAACCCTTCCCTCGAGGAAGTCCTGTCCATTGCTCAGTCGTATGAAGTCTCTCACGCAGCAGGTCAACAACTGGAAGCGTGGTGCGACGTCGCGGAGGTTCAGGGCTGCGCGGCCGCGTCCACTGTGTCAGGGGTGGACGACGTGCGAGCGGTACAATCCAGCCGTTCCGGCCGCTCCCGTATGGCGCGTAAACAGAATTCCGGCCGCCGGCCCCTGTTGCCGTCCTGTGCGTCGTGCTATATACATCATGATCGGTCAGAGTGCCCCCAGCGTTGGACCGTTTGTCGCAAATGTAATAGAAAAGGTCACATTGCTAAAGTTTGCCGCTCAGCCTCAAAAGAATCGAAGGAAGCAGGTACGGAGGACATGGACATTGACATTCAGGAAGTTTCATCGGGCCAGGCTCCCAACGCATCGCCACGCAAACTCTTTATCGAGGTGTTGGTTCGGTCGCGCCGGTTACAACTGCAAGTCGATACGGGCGCGGCAGTTTCGTTGTTGAATGCACAAACTTATTCCGACCTTGGATCGCCCCCGTCGGCGCCAGTTTACCAGCGTCTATGCGGTTATGGTAAACAGTTCATTCCCCTACCGGGTCAATTCACTGCCGACGTGACTTACAAATCAGTCACTCGGCCTATTACTTTTATTGTTGTCAGTGATGCGAGCTCAGCTAACCTTTTTGGCCTGGATGCCTTTCAAGCTTGCGGTTTTTCTATCGCTGACACCATACAGTTGGTCTCCGAAGATGTTCCCTATCAATCATTGGAATCTTTGATCTCCGACTTTTCCGGGTATTTTTGAGGAGGGCCTGGGGTGTGTTTCAGATTTTGAAGCTCACTTAACGTTGAAGGCGTCGGCTCGCCCGCGTTTTCTACGCGCGCGGCAGATCCCCTTGGCTCTCCGCCCTTAGGTAAAGGAAGAGCTAGACCGGCTGACAGCCCTAGGGGTCGTTCTTCCCATTTCTTCCAGTGAGTGGGCTTCGCCCCTCATTATTGTAAGGAAGCCCTCGGGAAAATTACGTCTTTGTGGCGATTTCAAGGCCACCATTAATTCCCAATTGGTGGTGGACACCTATCCTTTGCCTCGTGCTGATGAATTGTTCTCCTCCGTGGCGGGAGGCCAATATTTTTCGAAAATCGATCTGTCGGAGGCTTATCATCAGATACCACTTGATGAGGACTCCAAACAGTTGGCGGTCGTCAACACCCCGTTTGGCCTTTACCAATACCAGTGGTTGGCCTTTGGAATATCCAGTGCCCCGGTGATATTCCAGCGTTATCTTGAGCATGTCATGTCGACAATTCCTCATTGTATTAATTACCTGGATGACATAATTGTCACAGGCCGCAGCACGAAGGAACACTTGCACAACCTTCGCACCCTCTTTCTCAAATTCAGGTCTGTTGGCTTGCGTTGCAACCTGCATAAGTCAACCTTCTTTCAACCATCCATTGAGTATGTGGGCTACACCATCTCTCGGCACGGTATCCAGCCACTAGGAAGTTTGGTCCAAGGTATCCTCAACGTTCCTCGGCCCTCTTCGCTGAAAGAGTTACAAGCTTTTTTAGGCAAGATAGCCTATTACCGCCGGTTCATTCCCAGGGCTTCCACCATAGCCCACCCCCTGTACCGCCTTCTGCACAAGGGTGTTCCTTTTGATTGGTCGCCTGCATGCGAGCGAGCGTTCACCTCGTTGAAGGGCCTCCTCACGTCAGCCCCTTGTTTGGCTACTTTTGATCCCCATAAGCCATTGGTCCTGGCTACAGATGCTTCGCAGTATGGGGTGGGGGCGGTCCTGGCCCATCGCAACGCAGATGGTTCCGAGCAACCACTGGCGTTTGCGTCTAAAACGCTTAGTCCCGCGCAGGCCAATTACTCCCAGGTGGAAAAAGAGGCTTTGGCCATTGTCTACGCTGTTACCAAGTTTCACCCTTTCTTGTATGACACAAAGTTTCAGTTAATCACTGACCATAAGCCGTTAATATCGTTATTTGACCCCGCCTCCCAGATTCCGGATAGGGCGGCCCACAGACTACAGCGCTGGGCCGTGTTCCTCTCTAAGTACCATTATGACATTCATTTTCGCCCTACAGGACAGCATGCCAACGCCGACGCTCTTTCCCGTCTTCCGGTGGGCCCGGATCCTACGTTCGATCGAGAGGAGATTATGTGTTTTCATTTGGATGTGGCGTCCCGCCAAGCGGTTGATGGCTTCCCGATCACTAGTTCTCGAGTCGCCAGGGAAACGGCAGCTGACCCGGTTCTCCGGCAAGTAGTTCGCCTCATTCAGCAGGGGTGGTCATCCCGCCCTCCGGGCCGGGCCTCGGACCCTCTTCGTAATTATTTTCTTCTACGGGACCGCCTCTCGGTCTTGGAAGGCGTTCTCCTTCTGGCTACCGATGATACAGCTCCTCACGTGGTTGTTCCTGCAAGTTTACGACGGGAGGTCCTCATGTTATTACATGCGGGGCACTGGGGTGTTTCCCGTACTAAAACCTTGACTCGCAGACATGTGTACTGGCCCGGTATTGACAGAGAAATTGAGCACTTGGTGGCCGCCTGGTCCCAGTGTGCGAGCCAACAAGCATCTCCCAGGGCAGCGTTCTCTTCATGGCCGCCAGCAACCCAAGCATGGGAACGTGTTCACGTTGATTTTGTGGGCCCGTTTCTCAACGGTTTTTGGCTTATTGTCATTGATGCTTATTCCCGATTCCCATATGTGGTTCGCTGCTCCTCAACCACTTCAGAAGTTGCAATCCAGGCACTAGCAATAATCTTTTCTGTGGAAGGTCTGCCAATCACCCTGGTCTCGGACAATGGACCGCAGTTTATTTCGCAGACTTTCCAGGATTTTTGTTGGCGCTTCGGTATTCGGCACGTTTGCTCTCCCCCCTTCCATCCACAATCGAATGGGGAAGCCAAGCGCATGGTGCACACATTTAAGACGCAGATGAAAAAGTATGTGCACGAATTTCCTGCCGAGGAAGCATTGACGTTTTTCTTGACGGCATACTGGACCACACCAATGGGAGAACGCAGCCCCGCAGAGCTCCTCCATGGGCGTGAACCTAGGACTCTGCTGCACCTCCTCCGGCCTGGTCCTCGCCAGTCTTCACAAAACGGAGTACCTGGCTTTCCACTGGGTATGTCGGTCTGGGCCCGTGGGTTTGGTCGCAATCCACGTTGGATACCAGCGGTGGTCCTGCGCTGAAATGGCCGCCGGCTCTATACCTTGCAGGCGGGACCGTGTGGTACGTCATCACCAAAATCAGCTACGTCCGCGTTCAGGGCACCCACCCTCCGCCCTCTCGGACGCCGGCTTCCCCATTGCCGGCACCTGTGTTGGTTTCACAGGGGACGTTGCCTCCTCTCCCCGCTGTGCCTCTGCCCCACTGCAATGGTTCTCAGCCTTGGCAGCCTCCAGTAGCTCCAGCACCGGCATCGCCATCGTTCGAGATGCCCCAGCAAGAGCCGGCCCCCCTAGCAGGCCCGGTTTCTCAGGAGGTTGGTTCACCTGTGGTCGTCCCTGCCCCTTCGTCCCTGCCACTGGGTCTTGCCCCTCCCGGGGTCGAACAGGATCCGGAGTTCGACAGCTTGTCGCCCGTTCTGTCCCGGGCTCCAGTTGTGGGCCGATGGGGGCCTCTTCGTGTGGGTCACTTCCAGCCGTATTCGAAGGTTCCGGCTCGAGGGTTGGCAGATCCCCTCGACTCCGGCCATCCAATGGATGTGGAGGTCATCGCTCCTGCCCGACGCTCCGCCTTCCGACGCAGTGGCTCACAGTGGCTTCACCCCCCCGAAGGAGGAGGAGTGTAGTAGCCACCAGAAAGTTCGCGGGAGGCGCACATTGGCACGGCGCGTTACGGACGGTAGTTGCCGCAAGTATAGTCCCGTCCACCAGAGGGCACGCGAGAATTCGGACGCGACCTCTGCCGGCATGACAACAACAACAACAACAACAACAACAACAACAATAACAACATCAACAACTCCGGCAGCATGGGCCGTGCCCAGTCAGTTAACATCGGGCATGCCTAGGACAAAGTCCCGGTCTACGCTAAGTGAAGTGCGACGTAAATGTGAACAGTGTTACTACAGTTCTTATATTATTTTTTAAGTCCAAGTCTTGAGCTGACTTTAACTCTATGACAAAGTGTGCCCAAGGTAAGAAACTATCAGTATGAGGATTTACAAATATTGAGAAATGGTATTTCAGTGATACATTCTTTGTTTTGTCTGACAGAGCTCTGTGGGAAGAAGCACTATTGGGTGGTTAAGGCACTAAACTCTTATTCAGATTTGTGTGTTTCATTGTTTTCTTAAATTGTGTATGACAGTGCCAGAATGGTTCCCTTGAAAAGGATGCAAATAGTTTACTGCCTTATCCTTGCCCATACAGGCTCATGCTCAGTCTCTAATGGCCTCATCTTTGACAAGTTACCTTCACAGTGTTCTTCCCCTGTCTGCCAAACATAAGTAGGTGCACAAGAAAATTATTTTCCATGACACCTATTATGCCTTGCAATGATAATTCTGGTTTCTTTTGACATGCCTGTGGAAGAGAAAATATGTGCTTTGAAGGGCTAAGCAGTATATGAGTGTTTTGAGAGCTGTTGCAGTTCTTTGCATGTGTAAAGCACTAAATACGATTTCCTCTGTCTTTCTTCAGTTTCTTATTTGAACATCCATTTTAGATTGTCAGAAATGTAGTGCTCTATTTTTTTCTAAAAATTTTTGTCCAATTTATTCCAGGTGAATATGGAGGAGACCGTTTATCGTAACTTCCAAAAGATTACAATTCAGGAGTCACCAGGGCGTATTCCCGCTGGTCGTATTCCACGATCAAAGGAATGTATACTATTGGGTGATCTTTGTGACAGGTGTAAGCCAGGTGATGAGATAGATCTCACAGGAGTATACACAAATAACTACGAGGGCTCCTTAAATACAGAACAGGGATTCCCTGTTTTCAACACTGTTATCTTAGCAAATTATATTGTTGTAAAAGACTGCAAGCATATTGTTGAGTCATTATCAGATGATGATGTACACGCCATCATGAAGTTGTCCAAGGATCCACAGATTGCTGACAGAATAATTTTTAGCATTGCACCATCCATCTATGGCCATGCTTTTATTAAAAGGGGTCTTGCGCTTGCGTTATTTGGAGGAGAACCAAAAAATCCTGGTAAGATACAAATATTTATGTTTTGTGTGTGTGTGTGTGTGTGTGTGTGTGTGTGTGTGTGTGTGTGAGAGAGAGAGAGAGAGAGAGAGAGAGAGAGAGAGAGAGAGAGAGATTCAGAGTATAGAGACTTAAGTGAATATTACTATTTTTCATGTAAGATGTTATTGTGAAATGGAAATAGCTTCTAGAATAATTATGTTCAAAAAATATATTTTGTGGTGGTGTTTTATCCTTTTAAAAAAGTCACTTGAAGTGAAAACAGTACTTGTTCTTTCTTGTGAGGTTCTTTCCTATGGAATGAAAATTAAACTGTGGCAGGACACTCACCCCCCCCCCCCCCCCCCCCCCCCCCCCCACAGCCAGTTGCTTGTGTGAGGTTGGATCTGGTGTTATTTTAGTTGTATATCTTTTATAGTTTTTTACTATAATTCTCTTGTAAGTGACATGTCAAGCAGGTTGACCATGAAGTTCTTGGTAGAATGCTAAACGATCATCAATGTTTACTTCTTGCACACTAGAAGCTGTGTGTAGAGATAGTAGTTTTTTGTTTGTCCATTTTGACAGTATACAGTTCTTTTCCTTTCCTATTATCCTCCCTTGCTCTAGCTTGCAGGTTTATAATGCTGTGTCGTCATTCTTTTTTGCTCAAGTAGCTGATTTCATCAAGTGTCCGCTACCACTTCATTTAGTGGCACTATCGGATCTGTCACCATTCACACGTCATTTCCAAGCAGATAAGGCTGATGACTAACATATTCCAGCCAGTTAAGAATTATGTATTAAAAACACACTGAAAGAAGCCACAGTATTGTAAAATTGCTCGCTGAATCAACGGTAGATGTGGTTTTACCTGTCAAGTATGTTGTGCTATAATTGAGCAGTAGACTTACTCATTTTCTTTTCAATGAATGTGCTGTTACCTCAGTGCTATTACATTGTATTAGATTGTGCCCAATCTCTGTAATTCTTGATTCTGCTGAGAACTGTCGAAAATACTGCCAGTTCAGTGGATTTTGAAGCAGGTGACCTAGACCTCCTTTGTAATAGTGATTGTTACTGAAATTTAAAGATACAGTTGTATTGCATATATGGGCAAGAGGCTTGTTTTTGCAAAATTTGCGTGTTTTGTAGCAGGTGTAGGATCATTATTATCTTTCTTTCTCAGGGCAAAAACACAAGGTGAGAGGTGATATCAACATGCTGATATGTGGAGATCCAGGTACAGCAAAGTCACAGTTTCTTAAGTATACAGAGAAGGTAGCTCCCCGAGCAATATTCACAACAGGCCAGGGGGCATCTGCTGTTGGTCTGACTGCGTATGTGAATCGAAACCCCATGACACGCCAGTGGACGCTGGAGGCTGGAGCACTTGTCTTGGCCGACAGAGGTGTCTGTCTCATTGATGAATTTGACAAGGTATTGTAATTGTAAATATTGTTCATTGCATTTATTTTGTGTATGTGTGTGCGCATTATTCTTTGTTGTAGAGTAAGATGAGAGGAAACTGAGGCTTTCGTGATAAATAACATTGACAAAATCTTCTCAGGGTATCGCTCAAGAAACAACTTTTCCCTAAATTATTTAGAATCGCTCTTGAATCTGAATTGAAGGTATCCTTTGTCAAGGAGCTATCAAGCATAGAAATTGTGCATGCTTAGATGTGAAGGTTGTAGCTAGTGTTGGAGTGTCTAGCCAATGTGTCCCTGTTGCTGTCATTCTGTAATATCCATATCTGCAAGTACCACCCTCAGTCTCAAATGTTCTTCAAAATCTCTTGTTCCAGCAGCATCTGATGCAGAACTTAATGGAAACTGTTGTTATGGGTGACTAGATCATTATCAGTGTGTTTCCCATACTACTGCTGTAGACTTCTCCTTGTGGTGTGGCAAATGCCTCCAAGGTCTTTCACCCACTGCTGAAAGATAGAACATTGGATATGGCCATAGTGGGTGATTACACTCACACCTAGAGCTGCAAAGAGCAAGTCATTTGTAGTACCAATGAGCTTGTGTATAGCTCTGGTTGGCTTTGATGGAGCCCAGGTTACGTTTAATATAGGTATGTGTATCTTTGATGGAGCCCGGGAAGTTCTTGATTTAGATGTCTGGTCCAGGAGCAGAGAGGTGTTGAGAATGGGTAGTATTGGAAGTTGTTGTAAAACTAAGCACATGTTCTTTAATAATTTATTATTCATATTTGTCTGAAGATGGGTAGGTATGCCCCCATGTCTTGTGATGAGATGACCCAACTCTGCACACTGTTAGATGGAACTTCAAACATGTGCCATGGAATGCTAGTGTGTGCTATCCAAAATCTTTATCGTAACGTTTCAAAAAGATAGGTATCAAATTTCTTCTGCCTCCTTTGTGAACTTCATGTTATACATCGTGTGAAATTGGAACTGCAATTTAGTAAATTTTCCTCACTGTGGGACGAAAGTGGGCCAAATTTTTCCAAAATGATGGCTTCATACATGACCAGAATACCTCACCAGTAGGTGGAGAGGAGAAACACATTGAGATTGGTGAACAACAGAAATCAGTTACTGGGCTAATAACCTGAAATGATTTTGTCAGTAAAATGGAAGTTTATCTTGAAGTTTTGTGGAATAAGTAATAAACAGGAGGTAAAAAAGCTAAACTAATGTTGTCTTGAATCATTTTCTGTTGTTTTATAGCAAAAGTTTGTAAAAATCTTTATGTATCTGTTTTTTCTATGAAATGATTCAACATAATTGAAAATAATTGTATAATTTGTTTTGTCATTGAAAGATGAATGACCAGGACCGAACATCCATTCACGAAGCCATGGAACAACAAACCATATCTATTTCCAAGGCTGGCATTGTCACCTCGCTACAAGCACGATGTTCTGTTATTGCTGCAGCCAATCCAATTGGTGGAAGATATGATGCGAGCATGACCTTCAGTGAAAATGTGAGTTAGGTAGAACTACTTCTGTAGTCAGTAGTACGCCATTATAGTAGTACCATGTCTGAGAAGTAACAAAGCTTTGAACTTTGTTGCTCTTTCAGTTCATATGTGCAGATAGTTTACGTCTTAATGTTAAAAGTAAGATATGGTGCAGTGTTTCCACTGTATTTGAAGGTGTTGTAGTGGTATATTATAGTTTTCAGATTTATTTGAGAGCACAGTGCTTTGGAAGCCAGTATAGTGGCTGACTAGTAGTGCCTGTTCATTTTAGGAAGCTACAAAATTGTCATGTGTATGTAAGGGAGAGTGAGTTAGTGTTTGTTTGTTAATTGGTGGTGCCCTTTGATCAGGCAGATTCAGTAGCTGGTGCCTGGAAGGCCAACAAAACATCCACATGTAGCTGACATTACTTTGTTATTATATGCAAAACATTCCAGCCTGAAATTACTTTAGACCTGGAAATAGGTGAAAGTCAAGAGGGATCAGATCTGACAGACAGGCTGGATGTCCATACAATTTGTACTTCAGATCAGTCCCTGCTTTCTCCTTGCTAAAGTAGCTTTTGTGCACGAGTGCCTTATCCTGAACAAAAGTCTTTACTCCTGTATTTATTTTATCCCATTGACAAGAAATTTTTGTGGAGCAAGGGTGATAAGAAAAGTTCTTGGCCTTGCCATTATACTGTATTTACCTGAATATAAGATAACTCTTCCCCTATTTTTAGAGTATACCTCAGAAAATTTTATTGTTAACATAAATTACAAGCTGGTTTACTGACATTAAGTGTCTGCCTAAAATTTTAGCATTATGCCTATTTTAAACTTAAGCCATTGATGGGTTGTCTACATTTTGATAATACAAGAATAAATAAAAAGAAAAGTTTTACATTAACTTTTATTTTCACTTCCTTTTTTGCTTACTAAGCCTGTCAGCTGTGGTATCAACGTAGATCCTAATAGCAAGTTGAAATGTATATCTTTGTTGTCACAAATATTTTTCTGTTCCTTCTGAATACGTTATGATAGCTGAGGTTGTGGTTACAGTGGAACTTGAGAATGCAGCTATTTCATACCAAATGCTTATGAGATTTTGATCAGTTGGATGACTTTATTTCCTCATCCAACTTAATGTGGGTTCACTTACGTTGTTAAAGATTTGTTGCATACATGTTCATTGCAAAAATGTGTCTCCTCAAAGATACATAGTCTGGAGACATTTAACATCAATAGTAATATATGTTTAAATTTGTCTTTTTAGTATTCAGTTGCTCTGTTACCCACACTCTTTGATTTCACTGTTATTATGACTCAAGGACATGTGTACATCTTTTAAGTACCAAAGTAAACTTGTTTTTATTAAATATGACGTGCTGCCATTAGTATTTACTAATCTTTTTACAAGATAGGATGTTACATCTGGCATTTTGTTGGGAGCAAATGATTTTTTAATTTATGTCCAATTTTGAGCTTGATGCCCTGCAGTGCGTGTAAATGACATAAACTGTAAGTTCATATTTCATAATTACACACTAATTTACATTCATTGTTTAAGACTTGTACATCTCTCGACATTTTATGTGGTTGTACTGTATGCAATTTTTGCTTTTAGCAGTCACTTGAAAATGGTACAAAAGGCTGACACCTGGGTTGTAATTAAATAAAGAACAATACAGTCAAGTGGCGGTGCGTTCATTTATAAATTATTGTATGACTATTGCTCAGCAACGTCAAAAACTGTTTAAAGAATTATTGTGCTTCTCCTATTTCCAAATTAACAGCCTGTTTTTAAACACTAGACGTAGTCACCATTGGTATGATCTTAAAGTTGTGCTGATTAAAGACAGGTAACCTTCCAGTTCTGAACTTAAGAAAGAAGCATCTGGAAATTCATTTTAATGATAAGTCCTACTACAGCATTTTCAGATGGCAATCCAATGAAACTGCAGCTACCAAAGCTTACTCATTAACCAGTAGGACTAGTTTATTGGACTTTCGTTATCAAAGCCGTGTTTTAAATAGTCTATCTCTTAGTTTCTAAATGGGATTTTCCATAGGAAGTAAATATCTTTAAATATACACGCATCATAAAAAGTTTTGCATCACCTCGGTTTTGAGAGTTCCAGAACCTGTACAGAAAATTGGAATAGAGATCAACATATCATTTCCACCCGTTTTATTGCTCATGAAAACTACACATTGCATGTTGTACAACCATACAGCAGATCTTCAGAGATTTCCAGATTGCTGTACACACTGGTACCTCTGATATCCAGTAGCACGTCCTCTTGCATTGATGCATGCCTGTATTCGTTGTGGCATACTATCCACAAATTCATCAAGGCACTGTTGGTCCAGATTCACCCGCTCCTCAACGGCGATTCGGCGGAGATCCATCAGAGTGGTTGGGGGGGGGGGGGGGGTCACATCGTCCAGCAACAGCCCTTTTCAATCTATCCCAGGCATTTTCGATAGGGTTTTGTCCGGAGAACATGCTGGCCAATCTAGGTGAGTGATGCCGTTATCCTGAAAGAAGTTATTCACAAGATGTGCATGATGGGGGTGCAAATTGTCATTCAAGAAGACGAATGCCTTGCCAATATTCTGCCGATATGGCTGCACTACCAGTCGGAGGATGGCATTCACATATTGTACAGCCATTACAGTGCCTTCCATGACCACCAGCGGCGTGTCAGCCCCACATAATGCCACCCCAAAACAGTAGAAAACCTCTACCTTGCTACACTCACTGGACAGTGTCAGTGTGTCTAAGGCATTCAGCCTGACCGGGTTGCCTCCAAACAAGTCTCCGATAATTGTCTGGTTGAAGGCATACATGACACTCATCGGTGAATAGAACGCGATGCCAATCCTGAGCGAGCCATCAATTCAGCATGATGGGGCCCATCTGCACCGCGCTGCGTGGTGTCATGGTTGCAAAGATGGACCTCGCCAAGGGTGTCGGGAGTGAAGTTGCGCATCATGCAGCATATTGCACACAGTTTGACTCATAACACAATGTCCTGTGGTTACACGAAAAGCATTGTTTAACATGGTGGCATTGCTGTTAGGGTTCCTCTGAGCCGTAGTCTGTAGGCAGAGGTCATCCACTGCAGTAGTAGCCCTTGGGTCGCCTAAGGGAGGCATGTCATCGACAGTTCCTGTCTCTCTGTATCTCTCCCATGTGCCAACATCACTTTGGTTCACTCGCCTAGACACTTGTTGAGAGCCCTTCCTGGCACAAAGTAAAAATGCAGACGTGATCAAACCGCAGTATTGACCGCTTAGGCATGGTTGAACTACAGACAGCATGAGCTGTGTACATCCTTCCTGGTGGAATGACTGGAACTGTTAGGCTGTTGGATCCCCTCCGTCTAATAGGTGCTGCTCATGCGTGGTTGTTCATATCATTTGGACGGATTTAGTGACATCTTTGAACAGTCAAAGGCACTATGTGATAGAATATCCGCAGTTACTGTCTATCTTCCCGAGTTCGGGGAACCGGGGTGATGAAAAACTTTTTTTGATGTGTGTATGTTTCCTGAAAGAATACTCAAGTGTGTGCATGACTTGAATATTTGCATTTTTGATCCGTTGGCATGCTCTTGGTCAGACTCAGTGTTTCCCAGTGGCATTCTTCTTGTGTACCCCCAGCCGTTCTGCAATCGCAGGGCCATTGTTGAAGTGAGCTGATGAGAAACTTATGATGTCCATTAAGCTTGGAGGAATTGCCATCTGTGTGGAGACAAAGTACACAGTGCAACAGTAAAGTATTTCAGTTCTGTTTACTTCATTGATTCTGGTCTTGCAGTTGGTCTAGGTTGAAATGGCAATAATATACTATCAGGGTGGGTTACATTTATGATTACAGAAGTATTAGCAAAATGCTTCATGCTGTTTTCTTCTTATAATGCTCTTTTTTTTCCCCCAGAATTTTTGATTACTTACTTTTTGAATCCTTTAGTATAATGTGTATATAAAAGTGCCTTTCCAGTTTCTGTGATTTATTTCTGTTAATCTCTTGACACCCGGACATCTGTTTTTATTTATTTAATTTTTCCAACCTGTTAGTTTGAATGAAATATTGATCCATTTTAGTCCTCATTCATAGTGATTTTCCTGTGTGTGTGTGTGTGTGTGTGTGTGTGTGTGTGTGTGTGTTTTGGCCAATGTTACATTTCTAAAGCTAATGGTTTTCTCACATCTAAAGTACTTTTCAGCTTAAGGATTTCTTGTTGTTGATTAAAAGTAGTGATGCTGTGATTAATATTTTTTAATGTTAATTGTTATTTTTACATTCCTTTGCACTATGTTCATTGTTTAATGTATAAGGCTTGAATGACTTAAGATTTTCTCGGATTGATTTTCAGGTTAATCTCTCGGAACCAATTTTGTCAAGATTTGATATTTTATGTGTTGTGAGAGATGAAGTTGATGTGATGCAAGATGAACAGCTCGCTCGATTTGTCGTGAAGTCTCATAGGAAGGTTCATGCAATGTACAGACCATGCAACTACGCAGACGAGCCACTCCCAGATCCAGGTCTGAAACAAGTCGATGTCATACCTCAGGATCTGCTTAAAAAATACCTACTTTATGCACGTCAAAATGTCCACCCAACACTCAAAAACATTGACCAGGATAAAATCGCAAATATGTACAGCAAATTACGTCAAGAGTCTCTTGTAAGTAACCAGGAACATTTGCATTTCCCTTATTTTACATAACCATGAAACTGAGATGTATGTTTTCTTAATTGATAAGACTATGTTAATTTATTGAAATCTACTGCCTTTTAAAAGAAATTTTTATTGTATATTTCATGTTTTGTGTGTTCCTTTGCATTGTCAGAATTGACATACGAGAAGAACAAACAAGTCCAAAGTGGTCTAAATTTCTTTATATTGCGAAAATATACACTAGTCAATAATGATTTACATACGTAAATCAAATTAACTTCATTCACGGTCTTTAATTTGGAATATCAAGCAGTCTCCTAAGACTAAAGAGTGCTTAACATTTCACATTATGTAACTATGTGAGAGTTGTTACAATTGATACAAAATGCTGCCCTTAACCTGAAGGTTGATTTGAACACCACAATGTTTTTTACTAGACATGGCAGTACTGGATGTAGTATGCTCCTGCTTTTCTTAGAACTGTGAACTCATTTACCGAGCTAGTTTAATATGGATAGAAGCCTTGTTGGGATGAACAATGTGAAAACAAAAGTTGAATGACAAGTATCTTAAATTAAACAGTATTATGAAAAAAGGAAACTGCTACTCACCATATATTGGAGGTATGCTGCATCACAGATAGGCATAGCAGAAAGACTTCTAAACAAATAAGCTTGTGGCCAAAAGGCCTTCTTTCGAATTAGACAGTGCAATTTGCTCCATCCAAAAGAAAGCATTGTCATAACTTCAATCTTCTTGTCTGAGATATTATGCCAGCTGTCCACCAACACTTTTGACGATTCTACATTTCCTGTCAGGATGGAAAGTTACCTTTTCACTGAATTATAATTATCATCATAGTTAAGACATACCACCCCAAGTATACACATAACATTCTGTGTCTTGTCAGCATTAATGGAGTTAATTACCATCATCCTATGGATGGAACAAAAACTTAGGACTGTGAACATAGACTTGAACAGATTTATGGCCATAAGACTTGTTTGCCTAGCATGGAGGTGCAATCAGTAATTTCAGAGCTTGCTCACCTCTGCTGGAAGTCTTTGTCTGTTAATGTTTTTTAAGGCTTAATAGGAATTTTGAAAAGATCTTTAAAGTGGTGCATCAATTAAACTGCCTATTCTGTGCTGTGATTGGCTGATAGAAGTGAACCGAACAGATATGATGTTGATTTATGAGTTTGCACAGAAAAAAATGTCATATTTGGGGGGTTTTCATATTTATACACACTTACCATCAAAGTGTGCAGTTTAATTGGTGCATAGCATTGGAGATTCTCTCTGCTAAATTGTTGAGAAAGGTAACGTTAGCAATTAAAACTGTTCCGGGAATGAAGTTTCTAGGACTACAGTTCTTAACAAGAGAAATGTACTCTATTGTGTACCTCAGCCTCCAGCAAAAAGGCAAAACCTAATTTCAACACTGAATAACCATCAGATGCTACCTGATGCATATTACAACATTTTTACGTGAGAATGGGGAAAATGGTGAATTTCATTATATTTCATAGAAAGTGTCAATTTGTAGCTTTTTTGAGTGTGTTCTCAACTACACGAAATTTTCCTGTCCCTTGTTATTCATTCTGTACTGCAATATGAAAATAAACTTCATAACTTACATTGTATCAATATGTTTGTGAGACTGATGCATGAAATTTCTGTCTTCTGCATTCACATTTGCTGCATTATTATTATTAGTATTGTTGTTTTTGCAACATTTTCTGGTTATTATCAGATAAATGGCACAATATCTGATTGATTGATTGAGTGATTGATTTATGAATTCAGAATAAATAGTCGGAAGGTCTCAGTGGAAAAGACATAAAGTATCTCAATTTTTACAAAAAATTGCTGAGTGGAGCTTTTACTTCCATCTGTATTTTTACTGTCTGAAGAATCTAAGAGTTATCAATCCTGAAATAATAACTTTTAAATCACAGGTGACTGGAAGTCTTCCAATTACTGCAAGACATATAGAAAGTATAATTAGAATGTCTGAAGCTCATGCAAGGATGCACTTGCGTGAATATGTACAAGAATCAGATGTCAACATGGCTATATGCATGATGTTGCAGAGCTTTATCCAGACACAGAAATACAGTGTCATGAATGCCATGAAAACGGTAAGCTCTGAATAAAAATTTATTAATCATGGTTTTATTATTTGATTGTGTATGTTTCATTTTGGTGGTTTACTTTTCTTGTTCCTCCAAGCTATTATATTCTTGCATGAATATTATATTCCTTCTACACTTAATTTTAATATCTGTATTTCTTTGTTGTATCTTGATATGCACAAGAGGCATTGCATTTTCTTTTCCAGACATTCCAGAAATACCTTTCATATGACAAAGACAATAATGAATTGCTGTACTACATCCTACAGTCCATGACAAAGGATCAGTTGATTTTCATGAGAAGTTTACATGGAACAAAAGTTCGTATGCTGAAGCTGAGAGAGAAAGACTTCTTAGATAAGGTGTGTAGTAGATTGTGAAAATTAATTTAATAATTAAATGTAGGATTATTTTTGTCCTATTTATAAAAAAGGCTCTACTTGGTGTGTTCAGATAAACATTTGAAGTATGTTCAGATAAACATTTTAAGTAGATCTAGATTAGAGTTCACAGTTGATTGATTAACTTATAAATTTTTGCTCATTTCATTAAAAAATTGAAAATCCTATGGTTATTTATAATGTTACATTTTTATCGTAGTTGTAGTTACTTGTGTGGTTATGAACAAACAACTGCCTGTTGGTTTCTGGCTTGGATTCTTCAACCAACATTTGTTTGATGATCTATCAGATGTTTTGCCAGTATGAGTGTGTGGCATGATCAAAGTTTCACCCTCCATTTCCAACAGGCAATGTCTCAACATTTGACCATGAAAGCCATACCAATTTTGTGCCTTTGAGCACCAGTTTGAAAAAAGTCAGTCCTTCTCTTACTTCCCTGGTTCAAAACTACTGTAACTTGTAATAGGACTTTTCAGATAAGTTCAAGATTCATTAGTTATGTCTACAACTCATACAGACTGCAGTTATAAAAATAGTAAGGACATGAAAGGGAAGCAGTAGTTCAGAAGGGAGTGAGATGATTGTAGCCTGTTCCTGATGTTCACTGTGTACAGCGAGCAAGCTGTGGAGGGAACTGAGTACTGGAGTGTAGTTGAATTACATTGGGCAGTGCTAAGGGAATTAGATTAAGAACTGAGATACTAAACACAGTACATGAGTTCTGTTGTGGCAGCTACATGAATAATGATGGCTGAAGTAGAAATGCAGATTGGCAATAGCAAGAAAAGCATTTCTGAAAAAGTGAAAATTGTTAACATTGAATATAAGTTTAAATGTTAGTAGGTCATTTCTGAATATATTTGTCAGCAGTATAATGAAACGTGTATGATAAACAGTTCAGAAGCTTCTGAATGTGCTTCTATGGCAGAATGCTGAAGATTAAATTGTCGCAAAGTTGTACGTATGTGTGCCCTTTCTTGTTGCAAGAAGACTTTGCCAGAACATTCAGTTAGAGATGTGTTTCATGTGATAAGTTTGAGAAGCGTGATACAGTGGATTCATATTCCAGTGCACAAATCACTGTAAGGATAGTCACGTTACTGCGTAGAGGTTTGGTATTTCAACCAACAACAGGATGTAGTCTGGTCGTAAAGAATGTATAATACCACCCCTCTTCTCATTGCCAGACAAATGCTGGTGGTGAAAATTTCTTCTATCATAAGGATTTGGGCCAGCTATGTTGTAGTTGAGTAATTCTTTATTTCCAGGCATTAGTGAACTGTGCTGCTGGGATAAGTTAAGTCACCTTTATGGAATCTAATTATTTTGCCCAGCAGTATGCATGCACAACTAAAAATGTGATTGAAATGATCAAATGTGTGATAATGCAGTCTCACAGTGACACTCAAAAAAGTGCAGCCTTGCCTGTGGCCACCATTGTTGTAAAACTAAAATTGTAGGTGATGACATGACAGATGACAACCTCTCATGTTATGGAAGAGATAGTAAGCAGTGCACAGGTTCCTAAACTGCTATACAAACTGTGTATAGTCACACTTTTTGCTACTATACACACAATATAACTTGACACTGGGAGTTGCTGGAAGCACAAACACGTGATCACTGTCCAGCACCCCCTTACAGATCTTGGGGTTAGAACAGGCCTGCAGTATTCTTGCCTGTCATAAGAGTTGGCTAAAAGGTATCTCACACTTTTCGACCCTATAAGCTCAGGTCCAATTTTATGGTTTGACCTGCCACTTTCCAAATTCTACAGAAGTGTGGGCCATATGGGAACGGTGCACAAGTTATTCGTAATGCCCTTAGATTCGATCTCCTGAACCTCTTGTCATCATAGCTCTGCACCTCCACCTGCAATTCAACTATTTGGGTGAGGACACTTTCTGGGGTGTGTTATCTTCTTCTGCTGTCTCCTGTCCTCTTTTGCCCCCATGACATTATTAGATTTCTCTGCGCCCAATATTCAGCACGGTAGCCAGTCCGTTACAGTGGGACTGTCCTGTACCCATTTGGTGGTAGCCCCCTGACAACACAGGGATCGTACTGCTGATTGCTGAGCTGTAAACTCCCCACATATGCCAAGGAGTAGATGCGTCTTCCTGGGGCACCAGGACTCCCGGCAACGGCCGTCATGACAGGGCGGATGACCCACAATGAAGCGATCTAAGTCATCTCTTGCTGGTGACCGTACGGCGCCAGCAGTCTCTAAGAAGGGTAAGATCGAGCACAATGCTGACAGGTATGACCCTAAATCATTTCTCTCCCTCACTACACCATAGGGCTACAGAAAGAAGAGAGCTATATTCACCTTGGTATTTAGTCTGTAGCAGAATGGATGGGGATTCCTTTCTAGCTACGAAGCCTCAATTTTTTGTTGGCACCTTGAGGATAATTTTGGGGAAGTGACAGCACTGTCCAAGATGAGAAACAGTGCAGTCTTGATTCAGGCAGCATCCCCCAGCCCAATCTTGGACATTACTCGCCTGTAACCAGCTGGGTGATACTTCTGTTTCAGTCACTCCCCTTGACAACCTAATAGATTTTAAATGACTCCATGCCTGTGTTCGCCAACTTATAAAAAGATGGAAACAGGAGTGTTGGGAGAGATGGGTCTTGACTATTGGGTGCCATAAATCATCTTCCCAAGTCTGGACGCATATCAGACGTGTTTTTTGGTACCAGACCCCAACAGGTGTCCCTGGCATTAACATCAATGGCATGTTATTTTCTGACACAAACACAGTTGCTGAGCACTTTGCTAAGCACTATGCTTGAGCCTCTGCGTCGGAGAATTACCCCGCAGCCTTTCGCACTCTCAAATTGCGGATGGAAAGGAAAGTCCTCTCATTCACTGAATGTCACAGTGACCCTATACTGCTCCTTTTACAGAACGGGAGCTCCTCAGCGCCGTTGCCCACTGTCCCGCACAGCTCCTGGGCCAGATCGGATCCACAGTCAGATGATCAAACATCTCTCGTCCGACTACAAGTGACATCTCCTCGTCATCTTCAACCACATCTGGTGCAATGACGTCTTACCATCGCAATGGCATGAGAGCACCATCATTCCAGTGCTCAAACCTCGCAAATACCCACTTGCTGTGGATAGCTATCGGCTCATGAGCCTCACCAATGTTCTTTGTAAGCTGCTGGAACATATGGTATGTCGGTGGTTGAGTTGGGTCCTGGAGTCATGTGGCTTGCCGGTTCCATGTCAGGGCGGCTTCAGCCAGGGTCGCTCTACCACTGATAATCTTGTGTCCATCGAGTCTGCCATTCGAACAGCCTTTTCCAGACGGCAACACCTAATGTCCAAAAGAACAGACACCATATCCATATAAGTATATAGTTCTGACAACACCGGCCATGACCTTCTTCTTCTGTGCGGATGCACACGTTCCCCGAGCACAACGGTACTTCGTAAGAATGTCTTCCACGAGTAATGAGTGTGTTGGGGTGGGACACTACGAATGTAGTGTGTGGACGTACAAGGTGAGAATGTGGGTCTCGTGGGAGGCATGTGCGAGATAGTCCCTGCAGTCGCTATCCTCTGTGCCCTCGGTGGCTCAGATCGATAGAGCGCCTGTCATGTAAGCAGGAGATCCCGGGTTCGAGTCATGGTCGGGGCACACATTTCCACCTGTCCCCGTTGATATATATCAACGCCCATTAGCAGCTGAAGGTATTAATGTAATTCTAATTTCGTTCTAGACAGCTGTAGGTCTTCAATGGCGTCTGTTCCTCTGGAATTGTCCGAAAGAACAGACACCATATCCGTATAAGTAGATTAAAGATACTTCTTACTATTTGACACACATTTTTTCTTCTAGATATATGCAGCATTGGTGTTTTGCATAAAATAATTGCATTTTTCTTTTGTTTCAGGCCAGAGTCATTGGTATTACTGATGTATCAACATTTTTCAAGTCTCATATTTTCACTGGTAATGGTTTCAAGTATGAAGCTGACAGACATCTGATAATCAAGAAAATAATACACCCAGATAATGAATGAACCTTCAGGGTATATGTTCCAAAACAGTTGTTTTAAACAATCCCAGTGATCTGTTGGAGATGAGATTGGCTTTCCTTGTGAGCTCATCTCATTCACATCTGATGTGTATACATATTGTATAAATTGCAGTTTTCTGCCAAAGTGCTTTCTGTCAGGTGTGTGTGTGTGTGTGTGTGTGTGTGTGTGTGTGTGTGTGTGTGTGTGTGTACATGAACAATATACAAAGACAATATTTTGAATGCTTAAAAGAAAGATTTTAGTTTTTTTGTGCCAGTGGCAGTGAAGAGTGTGATGGATATCATGGATCTGCAACAAGACTGTTTTCATCAAGTGGTTAACCGTAGTGATATAAAAAAAATACAGCCTGTTGTATTGTTCAAATGATCAGTCTCTCTTGTCTTCTTTTGTCAATGTATTGTATTCTCACTTTTCTCAAGGCATTGCATTTTCACTAATGAACATGTGTGTGCACGTGTGTGTGTGTAGTTACTTGAGTCTGTCTTCCTGTTCTTGTCTATAGAAGTTAATTTTTAACATTGACTTGGTTGCATACCATGTTTATTGAAACATCACAGTTATTTTGTCCATTTGAAATATGTGGGTTATATGTGAATTCCCTCAAACACAGTTGCTCTATTTTGGTATATGAACAAAAGTGCAACAAACTTTAGATTTATGGATTTTCTAAGGAACATCGATTGTAAGAACTGAACCTGTAAGATAATGATGAAAGCATACAATATTTTGCTGACTATTAATTTTATAGAAACAACTTAAATTTTATACCAATATCACAATTAAATTTTATGCCAATACCACTATTATGGATTGTTGTATTTCTTTGCTGTGTGATGTCTCAAGAAGTAAAGTATTTTTATAATCTTATAAAGAGGATATTAGTAAAAATTCACAGACATACAAATTCTGGATACTGCTAAGTTTAAAATGCTAACTTTTGGATAAAATTGTATATAAGAAATAAAATTAAGTTACAATTAAGTAAGTTTCAAAATTTGAGATCTACTGTCACCAATGATATATTTTTAATCTAAGTGTTCCCTTCGCCAACATAGTACGTATTCTATAGCACTGAACGAAATGGCACAGAAGTGAGACACTGGACTTGGATTTCGTAGGATAGAGATCCAAATCCTAGTCCAGCCATCCATATTTAGATTTTCCATTGTTTCACTGTGTTATTTATGGCAAATGTCATGACAGTCCCTTTGAAAAAGGCATAGATAATTTCCTTCCTGAAATATAAATCTACATCTGTACTGTACAAACCACTAAGAAGTGCTTAGTGGTGAGGACGTCCCATTGTAACATGTATTAGGGTTTTTTCTCATTCCATTTCCATATAGAGGATGGAAGAATGACTGCTTAAATTCCTCTGAGTGTACCTGTCATCCTACTTCATTACCTGCTTTTCTTGGGTCAGTCTTATTTTATGTTGTAAATGAGGTACTCTCATTTCGTGCTGCTGCAAAGTTAAGTTGCTAATTGGATTTGAACTGTTAGCTCTGTAAGTTTGTTCTAGTTCAAATTGCTGCAGTTTCAAATTTTCAGTTGTACTGTTTATTAAAAGGGAAATTTTCATAAGAAGAGAAATTGTGTGTTTTTAAATTGGATATTGATTGGCGCGGGATTAACTTATCTGGATTTAATTTTTAATGTCTTTCTTTCATTAGACAGGCTGAGTATCAGACTGATCAGAGCTTATCTACAAAAAATAACAGTTATATTTTGTCTAAGCTTTTATAAGGCTATTCAGTGTTGGAAGTTACTACTGGCAACCGTAATTTGTTCGTGTATTATCTGTTAGTACAAACAGAACTGCAACATGCTACTAATATGTAGACACATGCAGATCTGTGTAATTATTTCTAATATAGGAACATAAATGAAGGATGTGCATGTTGCTGCAAGTTGGTGAATAATAGTTTGGGCTGATTTTTGGGATGGTAAGTTGCGGTTTCATTGGGACAGCTGCAGCAGATCAGATGAAGGTTCTCCTATAGATATGTAGGGTATGTTTAAAAGATCTGTAGATGGCAAAATAAGAAGCTAAGATTTGTGCCCAACACGCACAGGCTTAGGCAGCAAAAATTTTATTATAAAATATGGAGGTGGGGAGGAAATTGGCAAAAAGGGACGTTTGGGAAATCTTGTTACCACTGAGGTCAAGGACAAATTTAGCTTTTTGTCTTCTTGAGAGAGAAGCCTGTTTCAGGTGTAGAAGAAAGAAGTGCACAACAGAACATCAAGAATTCAAAAGTTACATTGGAAAGTGAGTAGAACAGAAAGATACTGGTGCTAGGTAGCAGTTTTGGGAGGAAGATTTGAGATCAGCGTACCAGGTCTCAGGTACAGCTAACAGAACTGTAAAGAACAGGTTGCCTACTCACTAGAGGTTTGAGTGAAGCAGTTGAGGGAGCAGGTAACAGCCTGGCCAAGAACGGAGAACTCATTATCTGCCCTCCACTCTGACACAATACGGAGAATTTTCATAAAACGCCCATGTGAAACTCAGAAAACTCCTTCTTTGGCATGAACTCGGATGCCACACTGGCCTGAATGTAAGTATGTGATCAAAGAGTTGACCTCCATGTGAATTTCTGCACTTTGTTGTTTTGTGGTAGGTTCATTGTCTCATCACCAGTGATGATTCTTGAAAGACATGAATTGTCTGTGGTTTGCATTTCAAGCAATCCATGTCTATGATTTTATTTGGAAACACAATTTGTGACACAACATTGATACCCTATGGTCGCACATCAACTACTTAGCACTGCTTGCTCACAACTGACTGGTTAAATGCACTTCTGTTGTTTACAGTTCAAGCTGGCCCCATAGTTGCTGTGCTGACCTTGATTATAAGCCAGGAAAAGAATCTGTCTCCTATTTTTTTTAGGTCATGTGATGTACACATTGTGGTGGTGCATGTTGCTATTCAAGGTAGCAGCAAGGCCCATTTCCTTTCTACTGTGTAGTGAAAGATGGTTGCATAGAAATCTTAACTTATGGTAGTAGTGGTAGAAGAAAGACCACATTGTGTGCGCACATTTTTCATTTATGCACAGATACAAATCACCAAATTTTAGGCATTAGCTCTCACAACAGTCAACACAGTAAGCCTTCACTTAATAAGTGAGAGCAGCGGCATTTGTGTAGAGTTGTCAGTGCTAACAGACAGGCAACACTGAATGAAATACCTGCAGAAATCAATGTGGTACATATGATGAATTTACACGTTAGGACAGTGCGGTGAAATTTAGCATTAATGGGGTATGGCAGGAGATGGCCAACATGAGTGCCTTTGCTAACAGCATGACATTGGGTGCAGCACCTCTTCTAGGCTCGTGACCAAATTGATTGGTCTTTAGACGACTGGAAAACTGTGACCTGGTCAGAGGAGCCCCAATTTTGGTCAATAAGAGCCGATAATAGGGTTACAAGTGTGGCACAGACCCAACAAAGCCTTGGGCGCTAGTTGCCAACAAGGCACTTTGCAAACTGGTGGTGGCCTCCATAATGGTATGGGCTGTGTTTACATGGAATGGACTGGGTACTCTGATCCAACTAAACCGATCATTGACTGGAAATGGTTGTTTGGCTACTTGGAGACCATATGCATCCATTCATGAACTTCGTGCTCCCAAATGATGGAATTTTTATGGATAATAATGTGCCATGTCATCGGGCCACTGTTGTTCACAATTGGTTTGAAGAAAATTCTTGGCAATTTGAGTAAATGATTTGGCTACCCACATTGATGGACACGAATCTGATTGAATGTTTATGGGATGTGATTGAGAGGTCAGTTCTTGCACAGAATCCTGCACAGGCAACACTTTCGCAATTATGGATGGTTGTAGAGGCAGCACAGCCCAATATTTCCATATTGGACTTAACAATGACTTATGGTTGTCCATGCCACATCAAGTTGCCGCATACCATGATTTTTTGTCACCTCAGTTAATACATGATATTTGTTTATCCAGTAATGAATGGCCTGTGACCAAGATATGCAGCTGGTTGAAATGAAATAGATTAAAGGAAATAGAGTAGTTAATGAACAGCCAACAAAGTTTCAAAGCAGTCTTACACGATGCGGGCTGGAGGGATGTGTATAATGTGAGGGGTATGACTTCTAAATTTAATATTTATATAAATGGGCTTCTATCTATCCTTAACTGCGAATTTCACAAGAAAACTGAGCTTGGTAACAATAAGACAACAAGAACATAAGGACTGCAAAAAGAATCAGCATATTGTTTACAAGGGAACTGTTTGAACTGGTTTGCGCAAACTGAAATTGACTAATTACATGTTGTAATAAATATGGTTCTGCCTTGAAAAGTGATTAAAATGCTAAAGAAACCTTGTTATGTCTGAAATTAATTATCTGGATAGTAAAATTAAATTTATGTGGCCAGTATTTGAAGGGAAATGGAAATACGCTATGGAATGTGACAACTGTATTATTGTAGTCGGGCTGCCAACATATTTGATAATCATTTTTTTCGAAGTAGCACAGGAGGCTGGCATGAACAATTCAAGGTACAAAGCAATAGCATAAATGCAAGTTGCAATACATCAGGTAAATGGCGAATACTTCAAGCTCTGCATAAAAAATAAATAATGTAATGTAATGCATGCAGAAACAATAACTTTCATGATGTTGATGACATCACAACCACTAAAATCCTGTTCTTCACATACACTATTGGAAAAAAATACAACACCAGGAAGGAGTTGTGTGACATAAACGAAAGATTGTTGGTGTGATTGTTCATATGAAAGATGATGTCTATTCAAATTTCATGTAAGTGGACCAGTAGTGCCACAATGAGGATACAAATCAGGTTTGCTTTAAATAAATGCTGAAACAGTTATGAGTGTTAATTACCTTTGAGATTGGCCTTGGTGAATTGATGTTGGGAAAGAAAGCCTTTTAAGGTGACAGTGACTCCATTGTCAACACCTCACTGAGTTTGAACGAGGTCATGTAATAGGACTGAGAAGTCGGATGTTTCTTCTGTGATCTTCAGGAATATAGCTACTGTACAGGATGTTTGCATCAGTGGTTACGAGAATGTATAGTCACAAGATGACGGCTCTGGACAACCACGTGGTACTACTACGAGGGATGTCCATAATGTTTGGCGTATGGCTGTGGTGCATCATACTGCATCTGCAGCAGCAGTTGGCACCACAGAGACACTATGAACTGTTGCAAATCAGTTACTTAAAGGACAGCTCCGAGCCAGATTCCCTGTAGGATGCATTCCACTTACCTCAAACCACCACCATTTGTGACTTCATTGCTGTCAAGTGAAAGTTTGTTGGAGGGGAGGGTGGAGTACTGTTGTGTTTTCATGAATGCAGGTTCAGCCTCAATGACAGTGTGTTGGTTTAGGAGGACAGTTCAGAGCTTGCATCCAGCCCCCTACTTCAAATTTGTGCATCAGTCAGGTGATTCAACCTGTTGTACTGTCATTCATGAACAGAATTCCAACAGAATAACGTGTGCCTGCATACTGCTGTTGTAACCCAACATCCCCCACATTGTGTCAACATGTTGCCTCAGTCTGCACAATCTCTAGATCTGTCTCCAATTGAACGCATATGGGACATCGTCTGACGACAACTCCAGCCTCATACATAGCCAGCATTAATCGTCCCTGTATTGACGAACCAATTGCAACAGGTGTGGAACTCCATTCCACAAAGTTACATGTGGCTCCTGTACAACAGAATGAATGCATGCTTGCTTATTAAAGTACCAACTTTTCACATTTGCAGTAGTTTATCTTGCACTTAATTTAAACTGTGATCCTGCAATGTTGAATCACTCAGTATCTGTGGTACACAGAAATGAGTAAGGTATTTACCCATAAAAGTCTTTGACCATCTATCCCGAGAGATAAAAAGTTTAATCTGTGCAGCAAGACAATACATTGTTATGAAACATTCTTAACCGCTTGACTTCAAATTATTACTTGATATTCTAATTAACATTCAGATGGACATAGGCTGTATATTTTTTAAATAATAATGTTGAGGTTTTTTGTTAACACTGACAGCGAATATGAAAATGCTGTGCAGTGCTGTGAAAATATGTGGTGTAGTTTTGTTTCTCAGTTTTAACTATGATAGCAAGGCATTTAAACCATTAGACAAATTGTTTCCCCATATATATGCTTTCTCCTTATATATAATTTTAAACAAAATTTTTGTACATAACAATATTGAATTTAATTGATCAAAGGAGAAAATATAAAAATGCAGTAAATGAATCAGGCAAAAAGGAATACAAAAGTCTCAAAAATGAGATCGACAGGAAGTGCAAAATGGCTAAGCAGGGATGGCTAGAGGACAAATGTAAGGATGTAGAGGCTTATCTCACTAGGGGTAAGATAGATACTGCCTACAGGAAAATTAAAGAGACCTTTGGAGAAAAGAGAACCACTTGTATGAATATCAAGAGCTCAGATGGAAACCCAGTTCTAAGCAAAGAAGGGAAAGCAGAAAGGTGGAAGGAGTATATAGAGGGTCTATACAAGGGCGACGTACTTGAGAGCAATATTCTGGAAATGGAAGAGAATGTATATGAAGACGAAATGGGAGATACAATACTGCATGAAGAGTTTGACAGAGCACTAAAAGACCTGAGTCGAAACAAGGCCCTGGGAGTAGACAACATTCCATTAGAACTACTGACAGCCTTGGGAGAGCCAGTCCTGACAATACCATCTGGTGAGCAGGGTGTATGAGACAGGCGAAATACCCTCAGACTTCAGGAAGAATATAATAATTCCAACCCCAAAGAAAGCAGGTGTTGACAGATGTGAAGATTACCAATCAGTTTAATAAGCCACAGCTGCAAAATACTAACTCGAATTCTTTACAAAGGAATGTAAAAACTAGTAGAAGCCAACCTTGGGGAAGATCAGTTTTAGAAATATTGGAACACATGTGGCAATACTGAACTTACAACTTATCTTAGAAGAAAGATTAAGGAAAGGCAAACCTACGTTTCTAGCATTTGTAGACTTATAGTAAGCTTTTGACAATGTTGACTGGAATACTCTCTTTCAAATTCTGAAGGTGGCAGAGGTAAAATACAGGGAGCAAAAGGCTATTTCAATTTGTACAGAAACCAGATGGCAGGTACAAAGAGTCGAGGGTTATGAAAGGGAAGCAGTGGTTGGGAAGGGAGTGAGACGGGGTTGTAGCCTCTCCCCGATGTTACTCAATCTGTATATTGAACAAGTAGTAAAGGTAACAAAAGAAAAATTCGGAGTAGGTATTAAAATCCATGGAGAAAGCAGAAAGGTGGAAGGAGTATATAGAGGGTCTATACAAGGGCGACGTACTTGAGAGCAATATTCTGGAAACTTTGAGGTTCCCCAATGACATTGTAATTCTGTCAGAGACAGCAAAGGACTTGGAAGAGCAGTTGAATGGAATGGACAGTGTCTTGAAAGGAGGATATAAGATGAACATCAACAAAAGCAAAACGAAGATAATGGAATGTAGTCGAATTAAGTCAGGTGATGCTGAGGGAATTCGATTAGGAAATGAGACATTTAAAGTAGTAAAGGAGTTTTGCTATTTGGGGAGCAAAATAACTGATGACGGTCGAAGTAGAGAGGATATAAAATGTAGACTGGCAATGGCAAGAAAAGTGTTTCTGAAGAAGAGAAATTTGTTAGTATCGAGTATAGATTTAAGTGTCAGGAAGTTGTTTCTGAAAGTACACTCCTGGAAATGGAAAAAAGAACACATTGACACCGGTGTGTCAGACCCACCATACTTGCTCCGGACACTGCGAGAGGGCTGTACAAGCAATGATCACACGCACGGCACAGCGGACACACCAGGAACCGCGGTGTTGGCCGTCGAATGGCGCTAGCTGCACAGCATTTGTGCACCGCCGCCGTCTGTGTCAGCCAGTTTGCCGTGGCATACGGAGCTCCATCGCAGTCTTTAACACTGGTAGCATGCCGCGACAGCGTGGACGTGGACCGTATGTGCAGTTGACGGACTTTGAGCGAGGGCGTATAGTGGGCATGTGGGAGGCCGGGTGGACGTACCGCCGAATTGCTCAACATGCGGGGCGTGAGGTCTCCACAGTACATCAATGTTGTCGCCAGTGGTCGGCGGAAGATGCACGTGCCCGTCGACCTGGGACCGGACCGCAGCGACGCACGGATGCCCGCCAAGACCGTAGGATCCTACGCAGTGCCGTAGGGGACCGCACCGCCACTTCCCAGCAAATTAGGGACACTGTTGCTCCTGGGGTATCGGCGAGGACCATTCGCAACTGTCTCCATGAAGCTGGGCTACGGTCCCGCACACCGTTAGGCCGTCTTCCGCTCACGCCCCAACATCGTGCAGCCCGCCTCCAGTGGTGTCGCGACAGGCGTGAATGGAGGGACGAATGGAGACGTGTCGTCTTCAGCGATGAGAGTCGCTTCTGCCTTGGTGCCAATGATGGTCGTATGCGTGTTTGGCGCCGTGCAGGTGAGCGCCACAATCAGGAATGCATACGACCGAGGCACACAGGGCCAACACCCGGCATCATGGTGTGGGGAGCGATCTCCTACACTGGCTGTACACCACTGGTGATCGTCGAGTGGACAGTGAATAGTGCACGGTACATCCAAACCGTCATCGAACCCATCGTTCTACCATTCCTAGACCGGCAAGGGAACTTGCTGTTCCAACAGGACAATGCACGTCCGCATGTATCCCGTGCCACCCAACGTGCTCTAGAAGGTGTAAGTCAACTAACCTGGCCAGCAAGATCTCCGGATCTGTCCCCCATTGAGCATGTTTGGGACTGGATGAAGCGTCGTCTCACGCGGTCTGCACGTCCAGCACGAACGCTGGTCCAACTGAGGCGCCAGGTGGAAATGGCATGGCAAGCCGTTCCACAGGACTACATCCAGCATCTCTACGATCGTCTCCATGGGAGAATAGCAGCCTACATTGCTGCGAAAGGTGGATGTACACTGTACTAGTGCCGACATTGTGCATGCTCTGTTGCCTGTGTCTATGTGCCTGTGGTTCTGTCAGTGTGATCATGTGATGTATCTGACCCCAGGAATGTGTCAATAAAGTTTCCCCTTCCTGGGACAATGAATTCACGGTGTTCTTATTTCAATTTCCAGGAGTGTATTTGTATGGAGTGTAGCCATGTATGGAAGTGAAACATGGACGATAAATAGTTTGGACAAGAAGAGAATAGAAGCTTTCGAAATGTGGTGCTACAGAAGAATGCTGAAGATTAGATGGGTAGGTCACATAACTAATGAGGAGGTATTGAATAGAATTGGGGAGAAGAGGAGTTTGTGTCACAACTTGACAAGAAGAAGGGACCGGTTGGTAGGACATGTTCTGAGGCATCAAGGGATCACAAATTTAGCTTTGGAGGGCATTGTGGAGAGTAAAAATCATAGAGGGAGTCCAAGAGATGAAGACACTAAGCAGATTCAGAAGGATGTAGGTTGCAGTAAGTACTGGGGCATGAAGGAGCTTGCACAGGATAGAGTAGCATGGAGAGCTGCATTAAACCAGTCTCACAACTGAAGACCACAACAACAATAACGGTAAACACTTCCTTTTTTTAGTGACTGAAGACCACAACAACAACATCATCCCAAGTGATTTACGCACTCATTTTAAGTGACTTTGTTCCTGATCAAGATTTTGTTTGCAGTAACATTAGGAAGAGGTGATGGACAATGATGGGTGGGCAGAGGTGAAATGGACTATTTGGGGGGGGGGGGGGCAGGGGATTAAGACTTGTATCCAGGGTGTAACGGGTGTAAGTGCAGACATTTGTGTTGGTGGCAGAGGATGATGTATGGAACAACATTACATCAGTATTTACACCATTTGCAGACAAATAATTAGCTGTTATGAGTCGTATGGTTTTAGGTCTGGTTGTACTTGCAAGTACATATGACAAGAGCAAGGCATTAATAATTATTTTCCCTTGGGAAGCAGGCCAAGTGTTGTAGTGTGGATGCAAACGCTTACTCTGCACTGACAGGTGTAGTCCACATACTGTGCAGTTACAGCCATGCAGAAAAGATCAGGTTATAAGTTTGTGGCGTGTCTGTGGGAAGACTGACTGATGCAGAGGAAAAACAACCAACACACACCAACCAATCAACATAGTGATGTGTGTAGATATTCGGTCACTACGTATAAAAAGATCTACACTTGTACCTATTACACCCTGTGTAACTCCAATACATATTGCGAAGTGTTGCTGGGTACGTTAGTAGATAATAAAATTAACTTTCAACCAAACATGAATCATGTCTACACTATCTGATCAGAAGTAATTGGGCATTAACCACTACATGTAACAAGAGGCATATCATCAGTATAGAATGAGGTGGAAAGGGGTGGGGAGTATTATTTTGTCTTAGAGGAGCAGTAACAGTAGAGTGGGTCCGTCTGGGAAGCTCAGTGACTTAGAACATGGACTTGCCATTGGGTGCCGCCTGAGTAAGACATCAATCACAGACATTTCATTTCTTCTAAAGCTGCCCAAATCAACTGTTGGTGATGTGATGGTGAAGTGGAAGTGTGAAGGAACACTCACAGTTAAACCAAGACCAGGCAGACATTATGTAATGACATACAGCAACCACAGACTGTTGCAAAGGGTGGTTATAAAAAATCGGAGAAATCACTTAACCAAAGTGCTACCAGCAGTCCAGCTTGCACAATGAGAGTGTGTAGGTGGTTAAAAAGAATTGGATATAATAGACAAGCAGCTCCTCACAAGCCCCATACATTTCTGTAACCAATGCTAAGCGACACTTGAGGTTGGCTAAAGAGTGATGCTATTGGACAGTGGATTACTGGAAAGAGTGATTTGGAGTGATGAATCATTCTGTGTGCTGTGGAAGTCTGATGGAGGTGTTTGGGTTTGGCAAAAAATGCCTGGAGAATGTTACCCATCGTTATGTACAGCACCAACAATGAAGTACAGAGGAAGTGGTGTTAGGGAATGGGGATGATTTCTACGGTTTGTGTGTGGCCCCATTATTGCCATTAAGGACATGCAAATTATAGAAGTATATGAACACATGTTACAGCATTGTTCACCGTGTTCAGTGTACTCAATGAAACTGAATTTTCAAAATGGAGACTAATCATTACAGGTGTGCCACAGCATACAGGGTTCAGTTTGGGGGCTGTGGCTGATTGTATCAGCATGGCAAGGCATCCTGCCATAAAGCAGAACCCATGAAGCAATGTTTCGTGGACAATAAAATTTTTTCTGATACCTTTTAATAAACACTATGTAAAATCTCAGTAAACTGGTAGTCCTAATTAAATGGTTTTTCTAAAACATTGTTTTATCTGTAATGTATGACTTCATGAGAGTCTGCTACTCCTGTAATGATAATTTTTGTTTGTGATGTCTCCTGTGTAAAAAAATTCTGGAATCATTTATTTTATTTTTTTACTTCCAGTCTGAATATTTTTATATGAATAAATTGTAATGCTGTGTATTTTGATGATAACCTGTGAAAGAATAGAGCAGTTATTTCTTTATATGGTACACAACTACTTTCTTTAAACTGGGTGTATTCTTATGGAATGACCCATTTTTGACATTACATTATCTGACAATGTCTAAATACATATTACTCGCCCAGTTTCAGTGATAAAGCGCTGAATGGAAAATATGTCTTCAGTTTAGACTGGCTAGAAACTAAATTGTGTAAGGGTTAGCTCTTAGAACATGGCAAGAATAAACATAGAACAAATTGCATTGCGTGAAACAAAGGCTTGTCAGTTATATGAATGTGCATGTCCAAAAGAACAGTGACCACTCAGAATCCACGGCTGTGTTACATTATATGTAAATTGAAGGGAAGAAAGGAAAGGGAGAGGATCATTGCTATCAGATGCATCAGGACATTAAGCACATCGGATGGGAAAAACCGGTTTTTCTGAGGCCAAAAACCACACAGAGCAAAATGACATTGGGTTTTTAACTGTCCTGAGGCCAAAAACCATAATGCCATTGGTTTCTAACTGTCATGAGACTGGTGCAAGACATGTTGAATATGCTGTCCACTGTTTTCTGCCACAAATTGAAATCTAGGATCAGAATGTTCCACAACAGATCGGAGTGTCACGAGGTTCACATTCAGAAAGAACTGCACAGTTCATGCCTTCAGTTCAGCTAAGTTCGTAACTGCAGTACAGAACACAACATATTTCAGATAACTCCACAGCCGCAGGTCACATGGATTAAGCTTAGGTGATGTGGATGGCCAGGCGGTAGGAAATGACTGATGATAATTCTAGCATTTCCGACATGACTCCGCAGCAGCCGCTTCACTGGTTGTGCATTCTGCGCAGGAGCACCATCTTGCATAAAAATGATCCCACCCACGCTGTTGAAGGACTGGAATGATGTTGATGTGGAATACTCTCATAGCATTTATCAGTCTCAGTACAGGTAAGAGGACCTACAGGACTCATCTCCCTGAAAAAATACGGCCCTACAACATGGTCGACTGGCACCACACAGTCATATTTGCAGAATGAAGTAGTACCGGTTGACATGCATGTGGATTTTCCGTTGTCCATATTCTGAAGTGCCAACGACCTTGCCACAGTGGTAACACTGGTTCCCGTCAGATCAACAAAGTTAAGCACTGTTGGGCTGGGCTAGCACTTGGATGGGTGACCATCCGGTCTGCCGAGCGCTGTTGGCAAGTGGGGTGCATACAGCCCTTGTAAGGCAAACTGAGGAGCTATTTGATTGAGAAGTAGCAGTTCCGATCTTGTAAACCGACATATGGCCGGGAGAGTGGTGTGCTGACCCCGTACTCCTCCGTATTCGCATCCTGTGACACTGTGGGCTGATGATGACACGGCGGCCGGTCGGTACCGTCGGACCTTCCAAGGTCTGTTTGGACGGAGTAAAGTTTTATATTCTGAAGTTCTGCGTATTGACATGTCACTGGAGACGGAAAGGAGCTTTCTTGGTTCGCAGAATGTTCCATGGCCATTCACTGTCCACTTCCATGCGAACAAGAAATTCGATATCTGACGTTTGTCTTGCTGGCAGGTTAGCAGGAAGCAACTCCTGAATATAGATGATTTTATATGGATAGCAATGCACAGTGTTTCGTAGGATTTTATGCACCATGGTCATCGGCATGTCCAAAGTTCGGTCAGTTCACCATGCGCTGCATGCTTGCACACCTCCACTCGAACCCTCCAGCAGTGCTGTGGCCACATCTTTGACAATGTCGGATCAACTGCTTTCCTCCCTCTGCCATATTTCACTTAAAAAAAAACCTGTCTTTTCGAATTTTGTAATCATTTTCTCCAGACCCTTAGCAGACATTGGACTGATGCCATTTCTCATACGTTTGAGTGTACGGAACTTCTGCAGAGGTACTGGCGCGCTGTCATTGTTCTTACAAAAGAACTTTACGAAAGCATGCAGTCTTTCATAGAGACAGTCATGTTGGGCTTCTGGGACACAAAATGAGGAACAACCATGTGCGACGCATCTGTTGGTGTACACATTCTTACGCTTACACACCACCATAGGTAGATTTTCGTTTATTTCTTTTGTTCCATGATGTCTCCCCCTGTCTCATTAAAAATATGCTGTTCAGATCTGACATCATACTGAGCAGTGATTTTCTTTCTACAGCCTTTTGAAACTGGAATTTACATTGAAGGGCTTATTTCAATAGCGGTACAAGTCCATTTTTGTTCGTTCTGAGATACAGAGTCCTAAAGTTAAAATAGATACAGAGTCCTAAAGTTAAAGGAGCGCTGAAAAATCTGCAGTCGAGATACCAGAAATATTCAAGTATATGCAGGGTGTTTCAAAAATGACCGGTATATTTGAAACGGCAATAAAAACTAAACGAGCAGCGATAGAAATACACCGTTTGTTGCAATATGCTTGGGACAACAGTACATTTTCAGGCGGACAAACTTTCGAAATTACAGTAGTTACAATTTTCAACAACAGATGGCGCTGCAAGTGATGTGAAAGATATACACTCCTGGAAATTGAAATAAGAACACCGTGAATTCATTGTCCCAGGAAGGGGAAACTTTATTGACACATTCCTGGGGTCAGATACATCACATGATCACACTGACAGAACCACAGGCACATAGACACAGGCAACAGAGCATGCACAATGTCGGCACTAGTACAGTGTATATCCACCTTTCGCAGCAATGCAGGCTGCTATTCTCCCATGGAGACGATCGTAGAGATGCTGGATGTAGTCCTGTGGAACGGCTTGCCATGCCATTTCCACCTGGCGCCTCAGTTGGACCAGCGTTCGTGCTGGACGTGCAGACCGCGTGAAACGACGCTTCATCCAGTCCCAAACATGCTCAATGGGGGACAGATCCGGAGATCTTGCTGGCCAGGGTAGTTGACTTACACCTTCTAGAGCACGTTGGGTGGCACGGGATACATGCGGACGTGCATTATCCTGTTGGAACAGCAAGTTCCCTTGCCGGTCTAGGAATGGTAGAACGATGGGTTCGATGACGGTTTGGATGTACCGTGCACTATTCAGTGTCCCCTCGACGATCACCAGTGGTGTATGGCCAGTGTAAGAGATCGCTCCCCACACCATGATGCTGGGTGTTGGCCCTGTGTGCATCGGTCGTATGCAGTCCTGATTGTGGTGCTCACCTGCACGGCGCCAAACACGCATACGACCATCATTGGCACCAAGGCAGAAGCGACTCTCATCGCTGAAGACGACACGTCTCCATTCGTCCCTCCATTCACGCCTGTCGCGACACCACTAGAGGCGGGCTGCACGAAGTTGGGGCGTGAGCGGAAGACGGCCTAACGGTGTGCGGGACCGTAGCCCAGCTTCATGGAGACGGTTGCGAATGGTCTTCGCCGATACCCCAGGAGCAACAGTGTCCCTAATTTGCTGGGAAGTGGCGGTGTGGTCCCCTACAGCACTGCGTAGGATTCTACAGTCTTGGCGTGCATCCGTGCGTTGCTGCGGTCCGGTCCCAGGTCGACGGGCACGTGCACCTTCCGCCGACCACTGGCGACAACATCGATGTACTGTGGAGACCTCACGCCCCACGTGTTGAGTAATTCGGCGGTACATCCACCCGGCCTCCCGCATGCCCACTATACGCCCTCGCTCAAAGTCCGTCAACTGCAAATACGGTTCACGTCCACGCTGTCTCGGCATGCTACCAGTGTTAAAGACTACGCTGGAGCTCCGTATGCCACGGCAAACTGGCTGACACTGACGGCGGCGGTGCACAAATGCTGCGCAGCTAGCGCCATTCGACGGCCAACACCGCGGTTCCTGGTGTGTCCGCTGTGCCATGCGTGTGATCATTGCTTGTACAGCCCTCTCGCAGTGTCCGGAGCAAGTATGGTGGGTCTGACACACCGGTGTCAATGTGTCCTTTTTTCCATTTCCAGGAGTGTAGAAGACAATGCAGTCTGTGGGTGCGCCATTCTGTACGT
Source organism: Schistocerca piceifrons (assembly GCF_021461385.2). Lineage (NCBI taxonomy): Eukaryota > Metazoa > Arthropoda > Insecta > Orthoptera > Acrididae > Schistocerca > Schistocerca piceifrons. The sequence continues at coordinate 857,069,598 of NC_060138.1, forward strand.
TGTCTTTCTGCTGTAAGCGTGTGCTGTTCACAACGTGCAAGTGTGCTGTAGACAACATGGTTTATTCCTTAGAACAGAGGATTTTTCTGGTGTTGGAATTCCACCGCCTAGAACACAGTGTTGTTGCAACAAGACAAAGTTTTCAACGGAGGTTTAATGTAACCAAAGGACCGAAAAGCGATACAATAAAGGATCTGTTTGAAAAATTTCAACGGACTGGGAACGTGACGGATGAACGTGCTGGAAAGGTAGGGCGACCGCGTACGGCAACCACAGAGGGCAACGCGCAGCTAGTGCAGCAGGTGATCCAACAGCGGCCTCGGGTTTCCGTTCGCCGTGTTGCAGCTGTGGTCCAAATGACGCCAACGTCCACGTATCGTCTCATGCGCCAGAGTTTACACCTCTATCCATACAAAATTCAAACACGGCAACCCCTCAGTGCTGCTACCATTGCTGCACGAGAGACATTCGCTAACGATGTAGTGCACAGGATTGATGACGGCGATATGCATGTGGGCAGCATTTGATTTACTGACGAAGCTTATTTTTACCTGGACGGCTTCGTCAATAAACAGAACTGGCGCATATGGGGAACTGAAAAGCCCCATGTTGCAGTCCCATCGTCCCTGCATCCTCAAAAAGTACTGGTCTGGGCCGCCATTTCTTCCAAAGGAATCATTGGCCCATTTTTGAGATCCGGAACGATTACTGCATCACGCTATCTGGACATTCTTCGTGAATTTGTGGCGGTACAAACTGCCTTAGACGACACTGCGAACACCTCGTGGTTTATGCAAGATGGTGCCCAGCCACATCGCACGGCCGACGTCTTTAATTTCCTGAATGAATATTTCGATGATCGTGTGATTGCTTTGGGCTATCCGAAACATACAGGAGGCGGCGTGGATTGGCCTCCCTATTCGCCAGACATGAACCCCTGTGACTTCTTTCTGTGGGGACACTTGAAAGACCAGGTGTACCGCCAGAATCCAGAAACAATTGAACAGCTGAAGCAGTACATCTCATCTGCATGTGAAGCCATTCCGCCAGACACATTGTCAACGGTTTCGGGTAATTTCATTCAGAGACTACGCCATATTATTGCTACGCATGGTGGATATGTGGAAAATATCGTACTATAGAGTTTCCCAGACCGCAGCACCATCTGTTGTTGAAAATTGTAACTACTGTAATTTCGAAAGTTTGTCTGCCTGAAAATGTACTGTTGTCCCAAGCATATTGCAACAAACGGTGTATTTCTATCGCTGCTCGTTTAGTTTTTATTGCCGTTGCAAATATACCGGTCATTTTTGAAACACCCTGTGTATTGAAGTATATGTACTTGAATATTTTTGGTATCTTAACTGCAGGTATCTCAACTGTGCTGAAAAATCTGCAGTTGAGATACCAGAAATATTCAAGTATATATACTTGAATATTTTTGGTACAACTGCAGATTTTTCAGTGCTCTTTTAACTTTAGGACTCTGTATCTCAGAATGAACAAAAATGGACTTGTACCACTATTGAAATAAGCCCTTCAATTATGAACACCCTGTGGGTTAAGTAACAAAGTATTAGAAAATGCTTGAAATATTTGCAGTTACAGATAAAATTGGCAAATACGAGCAGAAACTGAAGGAATATATAAACAGAATGCAAGAAATTGGATGTCCCAAAGATGTTTTACAATACGTACCCAGAGGGGTGAAGGTAGTAGGTCGACCCAGGTGACGATGGAACTAGAAAGCTGAAGCTAGAACAGGGTCCCCAGTCCATGAATATAGATGATGATGATGATGATGGTGATGATAGTGATGATGAGCGGTCTTATCACTCTTCCCTCAAGCACTCTGGATGTTGCCCTTTTCTTACTCGCTACCCAGGAATACATATTGAGCTTTGTCACTTAAGACGAGTGCAGTTGAGTCTGCTGAGTGCTCCTGTCCCCCCCCCCCCCCTCCCCCCAAATCCGCTGCACTTCAGCAAGCAGCTGCGAGTGAGACGGCTGTACTGTGCTGAAGCTGCGCACACGGAATCTTAGGAAGACTTGTTGTAATACAGTGTAGCTACTTATAAGAGACGAATATTGCATCATACTTTTATAAGCAGGTGTTTCTCACATCTGTCTGTTTTCAACTTTTTATTTTTCTGTCAAAGCAATTACTTGTATTATTCGATTAAATACATTATGCAGTGCTAATATGGTGAGCAGGACTACAAAAAGCATTTCATACAGGCATTTAACATTATGTTGTGATGTTTAAGAACTCTTACACATTTCAATTTTAGATCATTTAATAATTCTGAAATATGGTTCATGATACAGTCAACTCATGGAGTTAAGCAGATTTAATCTATTAAACCTGAACACTGGCAGGACTTCATGAGTTTCATAACAGATGGAAAAAGGTTCACAAACATATCTAACCTACAAATTGCTGCGTTGAGTTATGGAACGTGTTTCATGTCATGAACCTGAAGCTGATTTTTCCAATGCATCAGTCTTGTCCACCACATCTGTTACCAATTGATTCTGCCCTTGTATTAGACACTTAAAAAATTCAAATAATTTATTATGTCAACAATAAAATATTTTGTCACCACTCTCCTTAACACTTAAGTCACTTTTATTCCCTAATGGCAGCCTTCAGTTCAGCCAGCATTCACCATTGTTTGTCAGGAAAAAAGTGCATCGTATTGTCTTTGTGGCTAGTGTTGTAATGGCATTCCTAAATGTTTTTGCACCTCATAACAGTGCAGTGGCACATTAAGCCCTTTGCTTGGCCTGTAAACAATACTAAAACTGAGGCAATTCCCATTCGACACTGAACACGTGGCTTCCCCTCCTCTTCTTCTTTTTTGGACGAGTGCGTAGACACAACGTAGATCTAATTTAACGCAGATAGTACCATCAGCAAACTGCTCGGCGGTTGATAAGTTGACTGTCCAGCTCTAGCGGCGTCCGGATGCAGCAGCCTTCATTGTCCTCTTCCTCCCCGACCCTCAGCCCCTCTCGACAGTGCGCTAGGGGCGCTCGCCCTCGGGGAGCACTGTTTGGCCAGGCCTGACTTAAGAAGTCTGCGAGTGACTCGCATATCTGAAAAGTTATACCATATGCTTCGAACTTCGTAAACAGTGTGCAGTAGTGCACCATATCAAACGTTTTGCAGAAATCTAGATATATGGAATTTGCCCGTTGCCCCTCATCCATGGTGCTCAGAATATCGTGTGAGAAAAGGGCAAGCTGACTTTTGCCTGACCGATGTGTACCAATTTGTGCTGATTTCTGGACAGAAGCTTTCATGTCTCAAGGAAATTTATTATATTCGAGCACAGAATATGCTCAAGACCCCTGCAGCAAACCGATGTTAAGAATTTTGGTCAGTAATTTTGTCTGTTCTTTTACCTTTCTTATATGAGACAGTCACTTGCGCTTTTTTCCAGTCGCTTGGGACTGTACGCTGGGCGCGAGATCCGCGATAAATGCAGGCTAAGTAACAGGCCATTGCTGAAGGGTACTCTCTGTAAAACCGAACCGGGATTCCCTATGAACCTGGCGACATATTTGTTTTCAGCTCTTTCAGTTGCTTCTCAACTCCAGGGATGCCTGTTTCCATATCTTCTACAGGGCAGTTTATGTTATGGTCAAACGATGGTTTGTCTGCTCGATGATCTTTTAAACGTGAAATTTACTCTTCAGTTTTCCATTTGCTTCCTTCCATTGCCACACCAGAGTTGTCGGTGCATGATTGACTGAATAGAAGCTTTCGATCCGCTTAGTGATTTTACGGAGACCAGAATTTTCTTGGGTTCTAAGATCTTTCGCTAACATATGACGGTGGTAGTTGTTGTACGATTTGCGATTTTTTTATAGGTGCCCAAATTACTACTAACTTTTGTCTGTCGACACTTCCATGTTCTTTTTTGAACCGAGAGTGCTACAATTTCTGTTTTCTCAGCATCTATCGAAATTTGTTATTAAACCACGGTGGGACTTTTCTGTCCTTAAGCCACTTACTCGGCACACCTTTTCCTGTGCGCGATTCGCACTTAGTTTAAACTTTACCCATAATTCCTCTACGTCCATCATACTGAAACTAAGTAGGATGCAGACAGCAGCTTATGTGCTCTTTCCAGCATAAAATCCCTCCTAAACTTCTTGCCGGATTTATTAACTTCGAAAACCATCATCTCTATGATACCGTGATCATTAATCCCTTTCTCTTTACTGACACTGTCGGTAAGGTCAGACTTCTTTCTAACTACAAGGTCTAAAATTTTTTGCATTGTGAGTGGGTTATCGAACAAGCTGGTCAAGAAAGTCTTAGGAAAATGTGTTCCGAACTACTTCAGAAGGCTGTCTGGCGTACTACCTGCAACGATTCATAGGCGTTCCAGTCTATGCTCGGTAGGTTAAACAGACATATTGCATGTAGTCGTTTTTTCCGTTTTCCGTCGTACCTTAGTTGCTTCAGAACTCACGGCGGTATAATGTATATATCCAGACTGAAGCGACGAATGAAAATTTGTACCAAGGCCGAGGTTCCAATCCGGTGCAAATTTTCATTTGTCGCTTATCTGCAATAGACCTTTGAGACTTGAGAAGGTCTCTAGAACTGTATAGTTTCACTTGATGATGGAGGTGTGTCTAGTCTTTGCAACTAAATGAAAGCCAGTTTGTTTCTTGCCATACGCGTTTGGCTTCTTTTATTTATGAAGCATCTTCAGTGGTTTGTCATATATGTTCCTTTTTACAAATAAATAATAAATGAATAATGTAATAGTTACAAGCATGTTATCTCGTGTAATTCTCTTGTGTTTCAGGTTAGAATCAGCCTTTTCAGCCCGAGTTTCGTGAGGTTAAATTATCTTTTGGCGCTAGTTACGATTTCCAATCTTGCTAGTCCATGTGTGCTGGGTACTTCTGCACTACTGAGCACAAACTTCCTTTGAATGATTCCACAACTGTTACGGCGGAATCAAGCGGCCAGTAGAAACATCCGATGATTAATTTAAGTTCTCTTAGGCGGGTTACTCGCATCCAGGAAACCTCACAGTCAGAAGCAATATTTTCGTTGACTGCAAATAACACTCCCCGTCCTACAATGCCTAAGCTGTCTCTCCGGTATACATTCCATGCCTCGTTAAATATTGGAAGATTTCTGCTTCGGGTTTCTTCCAGATTCAGTTCCGAATATAATTTGAAGTGACAGCTTTCATGGAGAGTGATAAATTCAGGGACATTTTTTACGAATGCTTCGGAAATTTAGTGTTAAAATGTTGATATCTGAAGTCTCTTTACTTTGTACGCGATCTTTTTTTACTCTATTGTCTGTCTCACATAGGGATCGTGAGGATCGCAGACAGAGGCATGCAGATAATCATTTTCTCTATGGCCAGTACTCGTATGAAACACTATCGAAGTCACTAATATAGGTTGAAGTACCCTCCATCATTCACTGTAAAGTGGTTTGCAGGAATTTATGTAGATGTAAACATATCCATGCAGCACATAGATCCTTGTTTCCTCACAAACTAGGATGACATAAAGTGAACATGGAATGGATAACTCCTTGAATTAAAATATCTTGTGCCAAAAACTAGAGAGCTCTAATTCAGAGGGCAATCTGTAATAAAGAGCTAAAAATCCATTAATGCCAGTTTTTTAAATTATGGCAGCCTTTTAATAAAAAAGCCAAACATATGCTCTATGCACAAAAAGTAAAGAACTCCAAAAAATAACGCAAAAACAATTCGGAACTCTCTTATATGAGTCGGAAACAAAAAATAATTATATGAATGATGTTGAGCTCCCAGAAGAATAAAAATGAAAAAAAATGCATTGCTGGTAACACAATGAAAACATTGGCGATAGCCAACATTACACTCATTAATACGCAACTAAATACAGGTGCATTAGGTTTAATTTGGCAGACATTTTATCCAACACTAACAAACAATAATTTAAAAATACAACATCTAAAGAAATTACAAAATTCATTAGGTAACCAAAAAACACTAATTCTGCGACTTTGACGGTGTTTCAAGCAAATTATCAATGTGTGTTTACTATCGTCGTCGTCGTCACCGCCGCCGCCATAGTAATAGTAACAGTAGTAGTACTCGTCAAGCATTGATTTTTCTTTATACCACCAAATTTCCTGCCACAAGCAACTGAACTATTTCTTGACTCCTCGCGACGTGTTTTATCAACCTATCCCTTCTTTTAGTCATGTTTTATCATAACGCCGTTTTCTCTCAGTACAGCAGTTATTTGATCTCTTCATCTAATCTTCAGTATTCTCCCACAGAACCACACTTCATAAGTCTCTAGCCTCTTATTGTGTACTGCCTATTGTCTATGTTTAACTTATGTATAATTCTGCACTCTCTACGAATATTATCAATGAAATCTTCCTAATACCTATGAGTTATATTAGAGGTTAACTGTTTCTCCTTTTGAGAAAAACATTTGTCAATACTGCATCTGATTTTTATATCTTCTTTAGTTCCACCATCGATGGTAGTACCCTTCAGCTATCTTTGTAATTGCATCACTGATGGTGAGATGGTTAGAGGTGGAGCATACGCTAAGATTGGGAAAGGTTGTTTAAAAGCACATGCCTGTGATCTTATAGTAAGTTCCCGTAATATTTGCTAGTAAGAGAAAATGACAAATGTATCTGGGGCTACAACTCATCGCATATAAACATACACCGTACGCAAATATCTACCACCTGCATGAAGGAAGCGCGATCGCGTTTTTCACATACTTGCACTGTGTCACCAGCTCTTACGAACGTGACCCGACTCATCATTCAAAATATCTATTCCCATACTTCGAGCGTCCAAATATGGTACTCGTGTCCCTCGCTAATATCTTTACTCAGTGACAGGTACCGAGAGGAAGCACTCGCGTGGGGTGCTGACTTCTGTAGCTCATAGCGAGGAGGCCGTTCTAGGTGGCAAGACTCTTCACCATTGTTGTTCTCGAGCTCTGAATTGCGGAATGATTGCTGCTCCGTGCCCCATGTATATCGAGTGTGCATTTTGGTGGCAATCGCGGTCAGCAAACACTGTACTTCTCGTCTCTTGGCGTGAGTCGGTAACGAATATTTTTGTCATTAGGTGACATTGCTTTTAGCTTATCTATATTTACAGTTAAATCTATATCATTCTCTACATCTACATCTATACTCCACAAACCACTGTGAAGTGCATCTACATCTACATACATGCATACTCTACAAGTCACCGTACGGTGCATGGCGGAGGGTTCCACGTACTGCAAGTAGTCATTTCCCTTACCGTTCCGCCGGCCGGTGTGGCCGAGCGGTTCTAGGCGCTTCAGTCTGGAACCGCGCGACCACTACGGTCGCAGGTTCGAATCCTGCCTCGGGCATTGATGTGTGTGATGTCCTTAGGTTAGTTAGGTTTAAGTATTTCTAAGTTTTAGGCGACTGATGACCTAAGATGTTAAGTCCCATATTGCTCAGAGCCATTTGAACCATTTTTGTACCTTACTGTTCCACTCGCAAATAGAGTGAAGGAAAACGACAGTCTATAAGTCTCTGTATGAGCCGCAATTTTCCTATCTTATCTTCGTGGTACATGGGCGAAATGTACATTGGCAACAGTAGAAACGATCTGCAATCGGCCTCAAATGCCGGTTCTCTAAATTTCCGATTAGTGCCTCGCGAAAAGAGCGTCGTCTTCCCTCCAGGGACTCGCATTTGAGTTCACGAAGCATTTCCGTAATACTTACATGCTGATCGAACCTGCTGGTAACAAATCTAGAAGCACACCTCTGAATTGATACATTTACTTCGTTTAGTCCGACCTGCTGACACCAGACGCTCGAAAAGTACTCAAGAATGGGCCGTTCTTGCGTTCTGAAAGCAGCCTCCTTTATGGATGACCTGCACTTTCCCCAAAATTCTCCCAATAAAAAGAAATCGATCATTCGCCTTCCCTACTACAAACCTGACGTGCTCACTCCATTTCATATCGTTTTGCAACGTTATGTTTAGATATTTAATTGATGCGACTGTTTCAAGCAGCACACAATGTCGTACATTTGTTTTACATTTAGAACTAGCTGCAATTTATAACACCAATAAGAAATTCTGTGTAAGTAATCTTCTTTCCTCCTAAAGTCACTCAATGACTTCACCTTCCCGTACACGACAGCGTTATCAGCAAACAGCCGGTAATTGCTGTTCTCCCCGTCCCTCAGATCATTTATGTTTACAGGGAAGAAAAGCGCTCCTATCACATTTCCCTGAGGCACTCGTACCATACCCCTGTCTCTGATTAACACTCGCCATTCAGGACAACGTACTGGATCCTGTTACTTTTTGAGCCACTCACGTATCTGGAACATAAACCGTATGCCCGAACCTTTGTCAGCAGTGCATAACAGAGGGTTACGTCTCATTGTAGCGCATATCAAAGTTTCTTCCACTGATATCACACCCAAAATTTCTGGTCACCATATTCTGTCTCCACTTTAACCACGGACGGTTCCGACTGCGCCTCTATCGGCTACAACTTATTCACTCACCTCTATATAATTGTGGCACAGAGCAGGACGCAGATACAACATTTTAGGTTGCCCACTGCGATACTACGCGAGAAACAATTTACTATAACGCTTAGTGCGTCACAGACAACAAATTACTACAAGAATAAAGACACTACTTAACAAATTGCGTGTGTGTGTGATTGAACATGTCTTTTATTTACTAAAATAAGAATTACTCACTAGTAGTATGTCATGAATTGGAGGCTGTCTGTGTGGATCATGTCCAAAGACCACAAAGAGTATACAAATGTATAAAAAGTCTCAGCACACTTCTCTGGGACACACTTGAAGCTGTGTCTGTCAGTGACTCTTCATCCAACATACACTCATGCGCATGAATTAAGGATAATGCTGATATATGGTGAAACAACGCTCTGGTGGGCGGTTTGCGGGTTTAAATCGCATCGGGGTATGACTATACAGTGCATTTGACCTGCGGTTGTGCACGGTGGCGCTGGCAGCAGTCCACATGCGCAGAGGTGTGTTGGTGTATGTCAGACTACTGTGCAGCGAGTAAGCGTGCAGACGTTTTCAGACGTGCTAATGGTGACTGTGTGTTGAAAATGGCTCAAAGAACACATATTGATGACGTTATGAGGGGCAGAATACTAGGGCGACTGGAGGCTGGTCAAACACAGCAGGTCGTAGCACGGACCCTCCGTGTGCCACAGAGTGTGATCTCAAGATTATGGCAACGATTCCAGCAGACAGGAAACGTGTCCAGGCGCTACAGTACAGGACGTCCACTGTGTACAACACCACAAGAAGACCGATATATCACCATCAGTGCTCGCAGACGGCCACGGAGAACTGCAGGAGCCTTGCTCGGGACCTTACTGCAGCCACTGGAACAGTTGTCTCCAGACACACAGTCTACAGACGACTGAACAGACATGGCTTATTCGCCTGGAGACCTGCAAGGCGCATTCTACTGACCCCTGGTCACAGGAGGGCCCGTAAAGCCTGGTGTCAAGAATACAGTACATGGTCATTGGAACAGTGGTCCCAGGTTATGTTCACGGACGAGTCCAGGTATAGCCTGAACAGTGATTCTCGCCGGGTTCTTATCGGACGTGTATCAGGAACCAGATACCAACCCCTTAATGCCCTTGAAAGAGACCTGTATGGAGGTCGTGGTTTGATGGTATGGGGTGGGATTATGATTGGTGCACGTACACCCCTGCATGTCTTTGACAGAGAAACTGTAACAGGTCAGGTGTATCGGGACGTCATTTTTCACCAGTATGTCCGCCGTTTTAGGGGTGCAGTGGGTCCTACCTTCGTCCTGATGGATGATAACGCACGGCCCCACCGAGCTGCCATCGTGGAGGAGTACCTTGAAACAGAAGATATAAGGCGAGTGGAGTCACCTGCCTGTTCTCCAGACCTAAACCCCATCGAGCACGTCTGGGATGCTGTCGGACGACATATCGCTGCACGTCTTCAAACCCCTACGACACTTCAGCAGCTCCGACAGGCACTGGTGCAAGAATGGGAGGCTATTCCTGGTGTCTTTCTGAGTCCAATACTTTCCGAAAGTCAAAAAATACTGCATCTGCCTGACGACCTTGATCCATAGTTTTCAGGATATCGTATGAGAAAGGTACGAGGTGAGTTTTTATGGTCGATTTATGCGGAACCCGTGCTAGTTTAGCATGGAAAAGCTGAGTTTGTTCGTCATACCTCTTTATGTTTGAGCTGATAATATGTTGTAACATCCTGTAAAAGATTGATGTCAAAGAGACTGGACGGCTAGTCTTCTTAATTGATCGTCTGGAATTCCGATGTTTCAATACCGCTTTTAACAAAAAGTGTAATTGGGAATACATTTATAGCACGAGTGCACCTATTTGTGGAAAAACTTATGCATCGATCGTTCTTACCCTGCGTCGAATTGAAGTTGTCAAGTGACAGTATGGTCTAGTAGTCGCCGAAAACTCTTTCAAATATAGTGCTGCCATCAAATTGTTAACATCGTCCTTCAACTTGGCTGCTAGAGATATCTTTCATTAATTTCGCCAAAGATAATCCTCTTTCTTTAATGATCACCAAGTAGGCGGGCCGTGGGACACTCCATCCGCCCCTCCCCAAAGAGGAAACGCCGCACTTTTACAAACAGTCGAGAATTTGTGACCGCAGGGTTTTCGGAGTCGGTGAGTTCTGCGATCTGTCGTTCAGATCTGCAGTCGGCAAGCGAGCCCGTCCTTGATGTACAACATGTCCGCCCATCCGCTGCAGTCCTCGGAAGCCGCGCATCCGGAGTCCGGGTTTGTCGTCACAGTGTTCGCTGAAAAGGGGATACAGTTGTAGCCGTCACATATCCTCCCTCACACGTGTCTCGCTGCCGCTGCAGAGAACAAAGACCCAAACTGCTTGCCAGTCCGCAGACATTAGTGAACCTGCGTCAGTTTCCGCGAGGAGTGTTAGGGATAAGGTGCCATGTCAGGTGACACTCCTTTCCATTAAATCTGCAGACGTGACTGGAGAGTCGAAGAGCTGTTAATGAAACGAAAATACATATCTCCTTCATAATGGGTGGATGCGCACAATATCTCTCTGAAAAGAAAAAAAATTAGAGAGATGAAGGAGGGAGAGTCGTTTTAGAAACCGCAGATCCGCCAGAATGAGACTAATGAATAAACAACCACAGAAGGAAATTGAAACATCCACTTCCGACTTAAGATTTTAAAAAACCAGTAAGTCTGCTTGTAGGCACAAATAATATGTATTAAACATCAACTATAAGTTATCTCCATTTTCCGCCGGTAATGTAAGAAAAACACAGTTTTTTACCTGAAGATGAGTGATTAAGCTCACAAAATTTACGGTGTGTATAATTTGTGACTGAATTCGGAGACGTTCATTACTTATTTAACTATAAGGAATGGGCAGAAATGTCCTAGTGTGTGTTTTCAGTTCTCATGCGTTATGATTCTATTATTAAATTTCCCTCATTATCAACAAGCAGCAGGTTAATCTGTGCTCCGTAGGTCTTCTATGTCAAATGACATTGCAGCACACCAAAATAAGAGACTCGCTACCGTTAAGTCTAATACATATTATGACGAAAAATTGCCCTGAATAAGAGAATCTGTCATATTGCTTGTGATCCACGCCGAATTGCACGTTTTCATTTGACAGTATATCTGTTCACAATTTCTTGGTGTGGTGTCTGAAACTGCAGTACATTGTCTACAGTACCAATTCGGAAATTTCTGCTTTGATTCTGTACGTGTATCTAAGCAGTATCAATAAAGCTAAGGGAGAACGTGTATTAAAGCCTGCATATAGCACAGTGAACGGAGAATTGCTCTAAAAGGTTACACACTAGCGTTCCCTTCAGTTTTATTATGAGTATTTGCATGTTAAGCTACTCGTAGCCTGTTGATCCACCTGGTCTCTTGTGTCTTATAGGCTTATTTTTCACGAGATGACCTGCCACAATCGATTATTTCTACAACGTTTATACAAGTGTACAGACTACCATTTTCCCTTCATGCAACTAATAGATGAGAATCATTCTGCAACAGGAAATAGAATTCAACTAAGAAGGGCACTTTCCACCACGTATTCACCATCGAAGCTCCTGTTATTGACTCTTAAAACACGCGATCAGACGCCTGGCATGCACATCAACTGTTCTGAGCTTCTCATACACAGTTTTCCAGGAAACTGCAGTTCCTGAAACAGCTGTAGCCTCTGTTAAGTATCATCTTCCAGCCATCGTTGGTTGTTGTCGTTAAACAGGTATTCGCCTTGTTGAAAGGTGGATGCTCTTTATGCACCTTACATGGGACTGCGAGGATACGTTGCCTGAGCCACTAAATGACAGTTTCAGCGCTGCTGTGGCTGTGAACTGTAGTCTCTATAACGAAAAGCCAGTCCAAAGTTGGAAATTTCACTTTTTTTACACAGTCGATGACTAGTTTCCAGGCGGGACCGATTTTCAAATCATCGCAATATAGTCACAAATGGTATTTCCGGAGATGTGAAAACAGTGTGAAAAATGTGCAACGAACAGTTTCAGAGCATGCAGTTATATTTATGCGCCGTAATTATTCGTCTGCATATTTTTGACATGTTTTTGCATCTTGGAAAAATACCATTTGTGACTATGTTACGATGATTTGAAAGTCGGTCCCGGCCCGAAGCTATTCATCGAGTGAATAAAAAAAGTGAAATTTGCAACTTTAGGCTTTTTCGTTATACTGATTAACAGAAGTTGCTGACCCACAGCTATTCCAGCATGCTGGAAGTTCGTAAACTGTAGTCTGTGTCTGACGTGCTCCATGGGGTCTGAGGTTTCTACTTTCCAAAAACAGCATCTGTGAGTCATTACGTTGCAAACTTCGCCATGAGTCCACAGTCTGTTCGTAACGAAAGTACAGGGATGACTGAGGCATTATGCGTCTAATACATCCTCCGTTGTATTAAACTTAATTTCATAGACTACAGATTATAGGTTTTTTCCCATTATAGTTATTTCTGAGTATGTGTCGGTTAATTACTAAACTATGGGAGTTTTATGGAAAAATAGAACCGTTCTAAAAGCATTTTTAATCACAAAGTTAATTTATTTGTTTTAAAAAGATGATCTTAAAAACTGTGCGTAGTTCAGAGGGAATCAGCATACTTGGCGCATCTTGTAAAGAACCTTCCACATTACATTATATTTATACATTTTCCATAGATCATGAATGTGACAGTTCATAATGATGTGGAACGTTTTATTCACACAATGTATTTTTTATTTTTTACAATTACTACTTCCTATCTATAAAAAATCTAATGAGTGGAAGGAGTTGTCATTCAGAAATTCTTTTAATTTGTTTTTAAATGTTGGTTTTCTATCTGCCAGACTTTTTATTCTGTTTGGCAAATGACCAAAGATTTTTGTAGTAGCATAATTCATCCCTTTCTGTGCCAAAGTCAGATTTAACCCAGAATAGTGAAGATATACCTTTCTTCTATTGCTGTAGCTACGCACTTCCCTATTATTTTTGAACTTATGAAGTGAATATAAGTATTGCGGAGGTACTGTGAGTATCTCGAGATCCTTAAATAAATGTCTGCAAGGTTATCCTGGGTGGGCTCCAACTATTATGCTGATTACATGCTTTTGTGCAATGAATACTTTTTCTCTTAATAAGGAATTACCTCAAAATATGATGTCATATGAAAGCAGTAAATGAAAATGGGCATAGTAGTCACATTTAATGATATGTTTATCATCAAAAATTGCAATAACCCTAATATCATAAGTAGCTGAACCTAACCGTTTCAGCGGATCATCAGTGTTTTTTCTCCAACTTAATTTCTCAACAATGCATACACCCAGAAATTTTGAATATTCTGCCTTAGCAACAGACTTCTATTCAAAATCTGTATTTATCAATGATGTTATGCCATTTACTGTAGAGAATTGTGGGTACTATGCTTTCTCAACATTTAGTGAGAGTCCATTCGCAAAGAAGCACTTAATAATTGTCTGAAAGACATCATTTACAATCTCTTCAGCTGAGTCTTGTTTGTTGGGTGTGGTTACTATTGTTATATCATCAGCAAAAAGAACTAGCTTTGCATCATCATGAATATGAAGTGACAAGTTATTGATATACACTCCTGGAAATTGAAATAAGAACACCGTGAATTCATTGTCCCAGGAAGGGGAAACTTTATTGACACATTCCTGGGGTCAGATACATCACATGATCACACTGACAGAACCACAGGCACATAGACACAGGCAACAGAGCATGCACAATGTCGGCACTAGTACAGTATATATCCACCTTTCGCAGCAATGCAGGCTGCTATTCTCCCATGGAGACGATCGTAGAGATGCTGGATGTAGTCCTGTGGAACGGCTTGCCATGCCATTTCCACCTGGCGCCTCAGTTGGACCAGCGTTCGTGCTGGACGTGCAAACCGCGTGAGACGACGCTTCATCCCGTCCCAAACATGCTCAATGGGGGACAGATCCGGAGATCTTGCTGGCCAGGGTAGTTGACTTACACCTTCTAGAGCACGTTGGGTGGCACGGGATACATGCGGACGTGCATTGTCCTGTTGGAACAGCAAGTTCCCTTGCCGGTCTAGGAATGGTAGAACGATGGGTTCGATGACGGTTTGGATGTACCGTGCACTATTCAGTGTCCCCTCGACGATCACCAGTGGTGTACGGCCAGTGTAGGAGATCGCTCCCCACACCATGATGCCGGGTGTTGGCCCTGTGTGCCTCGGTCGTATGCAGTCCTGATTGTGGCGCTCACCTGCACGGCGCCAAACACGCATACGACCATCATTGGCACCAAGGCAGAAGCGACTCTCATCGCTGAAGACGACACGTCTCCATTCGTCCCTCCATTCACGCCTGTCGCGACACCACTGGAGGCGGGCTGCACGATGTTGGGGCGTGAGCGGAAGACGGCCTAACGGTGTGCGGGACCGTAGCCTAGCTTCATGGAGACGGTTGCGAATGGTCCTCGCCGATACCCCAGGAGCAACAGTGTCCCTAATTTGCTGGGAAGTGGCGGTGCGGTCCCCTACGGCACTGCGTAGGATCCTACGGTCTTGGCGTGCATCCGTGCGTCGCTGCGGTCCGGTCCCAGGTCGACGGGCACGTGCACCTTCCGCCGACCACTGGCGACAACATCGATGTACTGTGGAGACCTCACGCCCCACTTGTTGAGCAATTCGGCGGTACGTCCACCCGGCCTCCCGCATGCTCACTATACGCCCTCGCTCAAAGTCCGTCAACTGCACATACGGTTCACGTCCACGCTGTCGCGGCATGCTACCAGTGTTAAAGACTGCGATGGAGCTCCGTATGCCACGGCAAACTGGCTGACACTGGCGGCGGCGGTGCACAAATGCTGCGCAGCTAGCGCCATTCGACGGCCAACACCGCGTTTCCTGGTGTGTCCGCTGTGCCGTGCGTGTGATCATTGCTTGTACAGCCCTCTCGCAGTGTCCGGAGCAAGTATGGTGGGTCTGACACACCGGTGTCAATGTGTTCTTTTTTCCATTTCCAGGAGTGTATATTAAGAACAATAAGGGACCCAAGATTGAACACTGTGGGACACCATTTTTGGTACCTCTCCAGTTAGAGGATTCTGCTGATTTTTGTAGACTATCTGTATTGTTAATTTCATCCTTCTGCATTCTTCCAGTTAAACATGAACCATACAATTTGTGCACTGTCCCACTCATACCACAATACTTAAGCTTACCTAGAAGAATTTCATGGTTCTCACAGTCAAAAGCCTTTGAAAGATCACAAAATATCCTAATGAGTGATGGTCGGCTATTCAGAGCATTTAATATTTGGTCAGTAAAAGCATATACAACATTTTCTGTTGAAAAGCCTCTCTGAAAACCAAATTGACAGTAATGGATAATGTTTCTCTTATTCTCTTCGCCTGCCTTCTGTTGCTCTCTTCTCAGTCGTTTGTTGCCGGTTATTCAGATACTTTTAGTGTAACTGAGAGACGCCAGTATTTTGTACGGTCATACTGGTTGGTTCATGTGTTTTTTTTAAGGAGCCATTCATCGTTTACAGATAAATTTCCAGGGTGTTACAGTTTTTTTATTTGTCATTGTATCTTCATAAGCTATGCTACACTGATACAATGTAAAAAAGGAAAATGACAATTTTTTTTATTTGTCATTTTCACCAGCATTCATGCTTATAGCATCCTTGTCTGTAAAATCCAGGATGTTTGTTTTCTTGTCAGATATTTTCCAACAACAGTCTTCATTTCCTGCCACACCCGTTACATCGTGCACATATGAGACGCAGTTTAGCAGAATATATTTTGAAATCTCATTGGCTATATACGTAATGAAAAAGAATGCTTTGTCTGTTGTTATCTTTGCTTCAATGTTTTTAGATTGTCTGCTTTTCAGGAAAACTACGTCTACTGCTGGAATTTACATTTTTCCGCCACTTAAACTCCCTGGTGTCACTGCAGTCTGTTAATCAATAATATAACTAATTCTTTAGAAGATGCATAGAGTACGCTGATTTTTTCTGAACTAAGCACAATTTTTAAGGTCTTCTTTTTAAGACAAATTAATTAACTTTGAGATGCGCAATGCTTTTAGAATGGTTCTACTTTTCCAGAAAGCATCCATAGTTCAGTAATTCACCTGCTATGCCATCTATACCTACCATTGTTTTATATATCTGCTGCTATTTCTCTTACAAGGGAACCTCCCCATCGCACCCCCCCCCCCTCAGATTTAGTTATAAGTTGGCACAATGGATAGGCCTTGAAAAACTGAACACAGATCAATCGAGAAAATAGGAAGAAGTTGTGTGGAGCTATGAAAAAATAAACAAAATATACAAACTGAGTAGTCCATGCGCAACATAAGCAACATCAAGAAGAGTGTAAGCGTAACAGCGCCGTGGTCCCGTGGTTAGCATGAGCAGCTGCGGAACGAGAGGTCCTTGGTTCAAGTCTTCCCTCGAGTGAAAAGTTTAATCTTTTTTTTATTTATGATCTGTCCGTTTGCTCATTGACGTCTCTGTTCACTGTAATAAGTTTAGTAAGTTTAGTGTCTGCGTTTAGCGACCGCACCGCAAAACCGTGCGATTAGAAGACGAAAGGACGTGCCTCTCCAATGGGAACCGAAAACATTCGATCGCAAGGTCATAGGTCAACCGATTCCTCCAGAGGAAAACACGTCTGATATATTCTATACGGCACTGGTGACGGCATATGCGTCACATGACAGGAATATGTTCTCGGCCCACCTAACTTGTAAACTTGGCGAATGGGTAAAAAGATTCTTCTACCTTGCCCGATACTATGGCGCAGTTACCTCGCATCAGACGGACGGACGGACGGATAATAATTGTCTGAAAATAAAAAATTAAACTTTTCACTTGAAGGAAGACTTGAACCAAGGACCTCTCGTTCCGCAGCTGCTCACGCTAACCACGGGACCACGGCGCTCCTGAGTTCGTATTATCCTTGATGTTGCCTATGTTGCGCATGGACTACTCAGTTTGTATATTTTGCTTATTTTTTTCATAGTTCCACACAACTTCTTCCTGTTTTGTTGATTGATCTGTGTTCAGTTTTTCAAGGCCTATCCACTGTGCCAACTTATAACGAAATCTGTGGGGGGTGTGATGGGGAGGTTCCCTTGTTAGATATTAAAGCATCTACACTCCTTGCGTAATTTCTCAGCTATTTGTTTTTCTTCGCACCAGAAATATTAATCCATTACACTTTGCTACCATTGAGGTATCATTATTATACCTCCATGATTATTATACCTCCGCTATGCACTTAACGGTGTTTCTCATTTGTCTGTATAGGTTTCAGTTCGCTATACAGAACTGGAGTAAGTAATTAAAAAAACACAAGAGGCCTATAATACTAAAAATTGTTTAGATGACATAATGGCACTTACAGGTTGATAAGGTGCATCACACATGATCAGTAATAAACTGTTACAAGCTACAGTTTTATTCCATCAGTTTACAAGCTCAAATGTAGATGACAGACAAATTGAAACCATGTACTACGTTGTGTAGGAATCGGTGTCGTGTCAACGATTCGGTGTGATAACAGGATAGAGGGCTTGCACTGTTAATTAATATCGATCGTTCCATTGCTGTTGACTACATTCTCTTTGGAAGTGTGACTTGTTAATTCATATAACGGTGATACAGTTTTTTAGTTTTTGGCGATTTACAAAGGGCGTTCAGTAAGTAATGCAACACTTTTTTTTTCTGAAAGGAGGTTGCTTTTATTTAGGATTCCAGTACACCATACTGTTCCCCATTCTTTTGGCTTCAAACCCCTGTTTTTGAACATAATCTCCGTTCAGTGCGACGGCCTGAGGCCACCTTCCTGGTAGGTCCAGTACTCCCGCATGGCACCACTCTAATGGTCGACGTCGGAGCCAATGTCTTTCTGCATCAATAACTTCCCTTTCATCCACGTATTACTTCTTGCGGACTGCATCAGCCATTGGGCCAAACAGATGGAAGTTGAAATGTGCGAGGACCAGGCAGTGGGATGGATGCGGAGGAACAGTCCAATGAAGTTTTGTGAGCTCCACTCGGGTGCGCAGACTTGCGTTGTCATAGAGAAGGAGACGTTCATTTGCATTTTTGTTCCGATGAATACACTGACGTCGTTTCTGCAATTTCCTGAGGGTAGCGCAATACTCTTCCGAGTTGATTGTTGCACCATGAGGGGCGACATCAAGCAGAGCCCAGAAGACCGTCGCCGTGACTTTACCGGCTGAAGCTGCGGTTCTGAACTTTTTCTTCCGAGTGTAGGTTGTGTGGCCCCACCCCATGGTTGCCGTTCTGTTTCCGAGCCTATGTGATGAACCATTTTTTCATCGCCTGTGACGATGTTCGACAAAAATTTGCCACGATCAGCCTCGTAACACGCAAGCATTTCGGCACAGATGGTCCTTCGTTGCCCTTTGTGGTCTCCGTTAGCCAATTCAGATGATATAGTTGCTGAAAGGTTCAAACAAAACTTGAGTTTGATTTCAATCACGTACCCGGCTCATACGATAATAGTTGGTGGTGACTTTAATTTACCCTCGATATGTTGGCGAAAATACATGTTCAATTCCGGAGGTACGCATAAAATATCATCCGAAATTGTGCTAAACGCATTCTCTGAAAATTATTTGAAGCAGTTAGTTCAGGAGCCCACGCGAATAGTAAACGGTTGTGAAAACACACTTCACGTCTTAGCAACAAATAAACCTGAGTTAATAACGAGCATCAAAACCGATTCAGGGATTAGTGAACACTGGGTTATCGTAGCGAGATCGAATATTGTAATCCCAAAATCCTCGAAAAATAAGCGAAAATTACACCTATTCAAAAAAGAATATAAAAATTCACTTGACGCCTTCCTGAGAGACAATCTCTACTCATTCCAAATTAATAATATAAGTGTAGACCCCATGTGGGCCGGCCGAAGTGGCCGTGCGGTTAAAGGCGCTGCAGTCTGGAACCGCGAGACCGCTACGGTCGCAGGTTCGAATCCTGCCTCGGGCATGGATGTTTGTGATGTCCTTAGGTTAGTTAGGTTTAACTAGTTCTAAGTTCTAGGGGACTAATGACCTCAGCAGTTAAGTCCCATAGTGCTCAGAGCCATTTGAACCATTTTTGAACCCCATGTGGCTTACATTCAAAGAAATAGTATCGGCAGCAATTGAGAGATTTATACCAAATAAATTAACAAACGACGGAGCTGATCCTTCTTGGTACACAAAACGGGTTAGAACACTGTTGCAGAAACAACGAAACAACATGCCAAATTTAAACAGACGCAAAATCCCCAAGATTCGCGATCTCTTACAAAGCTCGAAATTTAGAGCGGACTTGAATGCGATATGCTTATAACATTTTCCACAACGAAACTTTGTCTCGAAACCTGGCAGAAAGTCCAAAGAGATTCTGGTCATATGTGAGGTATGTTAGCGGAAAGAAACAATCAATGCCTTCTCTGCGCGATAGCAATGGAGATAAGATCGATGAGAGTGCTGCCAAAGCAGAGTTACTAAACACAGCCTTCAGCCTTCCGAAATGCCTTCACAAAAGAAGACGAAGTAAATATTCCAGAATTCGAATCGAGCACAGCTGCCAACATGAGTAACGTAGAAGTAAATATCCTCGGAGTAGTGAAGCAACTTAAATCACTTAAGAAAAGAAAGGCTTCTGGTCCAGACTGTATACCTGTTAGGTTCCTTTCAGAGTATGCTGATGCATTAGCTATATACTTAACAGTCATATACAACCGTTCGCTCGACGAAAGATCCACACCCAAAGACTGGAAAGTTTCACAGGTCACACCAATGTTCAAGAAAGATAGTAGGAGTAATCTACTAAATTACAGGTCCATATCGTTAACATCGATGTGCAGCAGGATTTTGGAACATATATCGTGTTCGAACATTATGAATTACCTCGAAGAAAACAGGC
Organism: Schistocerca piceifrons; assembly: GCF_021461385.2. Taxonomy (NCBI): domain Eukaryota; kingdom Metazoa; phylum Arthropoda; class Insecta; order Orthoptera; family Acrididae; genus Schistocerca; species Schistocerca piceifrons. The sequence continues at coordinate 857,090,155 of NC_060138.1, forward strand.
TATTGATATGCAGTCAACATGGGTTTAGAAAACATTGTTCCTGTGAAACGCAACTAGCTCTTTATTCACATGAATTGTTGAGTTCTATTGGCAAGGGATTTCAGATCGATTCCGTATTTCTGGATTTCCGGGAGGCTTTTGACACTGTACCAAACAAGCGGCTCGTAGTGAAATTGCGTGCTTATAGAATATCGTTCCTGTTATGGGGTGACTGGATTTGTGATTTCCTGTCAGATAGGTCACAGTTCTTAGTAACTGACGGAAAGTCATCGAGTAAAACAGAGGTGATTTCTGGCGTTCCCGAAGGTAGTGTTATAGGCCTTTTGCTGTTCCTTATCTATATAAACTATGTGGGAGACAAGCTAAGCAGCCGTCTTCGGTTGTTTGCAGATGACGCTGTCTTTTATCGACTAATAAAGTCATCATAAGATCAAAACAAACTGAAAAACGATTTAGAAAAGATATATGAATGGTACAAAAAGTGGCAGTTGACCCTAAATAACGAAAAGTGTGAGGTAATCCACATGAGTGCTGAAAGGAACTCGTTAAAATTCGGTTACACGAAAAACCAGTCTAATCTAAAAGCCGTAAATTCAACTAAATACCTAGGTATTACTATTACGAACAATTGGAAGGAACACATAGGAAATGTTGTGGTGAAGGCTAATCAGAGACTGCGTTTTATTGGCAGGACACTTAGAAAATGTAACAGAGCTACTAAGAAGACTGCCTACACTGCTCTTGTCCGTCCTGTTTTAGAATACTGCTGCGCGGTGTGGGATCCTTACTAGATAGGACTGACGGAGTACATCGAAAAAGTTCAGAGAAAGGCAGCACGTTTTGTATTATCGTGAAATATGGGAGAGAGTGTCACAGAAATGATACAGGATTTGAGTGGACATCATTAAAAGAAAGGCGTTTTTCGTTGCGACGGAATCTTCTCACGAAATTCCAATCACCAATTTTCTCCTCCGAATGCGAAAATATTTTGTTGACACCGATCAACATAGGGAGGAACGATCACTACGATAAAATAAGAGAAATTAAGGAGAATTGTGAAGGTGGTTCGGTGAACCCTCTGCCAGGCAAATCATGTGACTTGCAGAGTATCCCTGTAGATGTAATAGCTCACCACTTTCACACAGATTGAGATAGTCTCTCAATATGTGAATTTTCGCAATTTTTTAATCTAGTGCAGTTGTCTTCTTAGAATTTCCCATTCAGCTGTGAGAAAGCATACTATCTGTAGGGTGAGGCAGCTAAGAAGGCCACCCGAAACATATTCGGAATGAATAAATATATTGAGGTGCGGTTTTCGCCAAGTTATAGCGGACAACTTGACGGATTCCTGACGTTTGAAAGTAATTTTTATCTTTTGAAGTCACCGAATTACAAGACGAACTTATTTTCTTAACAGGACTGCATATTTTTTTCTGTGGCGTCTGAAAGAACCTTCCGTGAGAACTTCAACGACATATAATGTATGGGAGTTGATCAAACAATATCAAGATAACAGCGGCGCAAACCACCGTCCAGCCGTCGGTAGGAGAGGTTCCACAAACGCCTACCCTATTACACCACATATAAGCAAATACGTAACTCAGGTGTGGTTCTTATGTATGCCTGTGCACTTGAAGGCCATCAGTGTATCTTCTGCTGTTATAGCAAGCAGATAACTTGCTCGTAAAGGTACTGAGACATTCACGATGTTAGAAGTTTCTTTAAATCGCCAAAAATGTGTGTAGTTCCATCAGAGAAAGACAAAGTCGGCCACGTGATTCGTGGACTATAGACGATAAAAATTACTTTCAGACGTCAGGAAATTCGCACCTCGATATATTTATTCATTCTGGATATGTTTGGGGGTGGGCTCTCTTATCTGCCTCGCCCTGTCTAGTTATCTCCTCACTGTGGGCTAAGGTTCAAATGGCTCTGAGCACTATGGGACTCAACTGCTGTGGTCATCAGTCCCCTAGAACTTAGAACTACTTAAACCTAACTAACCTAAGGACATCACACACATCCATGCCCGAGGCAGGATTCGAACCTGCGACCGTAGCAGTCGCACGGTTCCGGACTGCGCGCCTAGAACCGCGAGACCACCGCGGCCGGGTGGGCTAAGGAAGTCACTTCCCAATAAGTACTACCCCGCTCATCACTTGTCACACGGTACAGAGAGAATACCTCCACTGGACACTCCAACGTGATGGAAGTTCAGTTGGTCTTATGAGTTGCTGCACATATTGCTATACGCCAACGGGAATGATAGCGTGCGTGCGAAGCAGTACGCATGCCAAAAGGCACTATTCAGGCTAGTGGTAGAGTATTCTCGTGTTCGTAAAGTTTAAATGGATTGAAATGTGGCCAATGATACATTTATCATCTCTGACGCTGTAACGATACCGCAGCTCACTGTCTGGTTATACACATCCGTTTGTTCGTTTGTAACACCAATCTAGACAATGCATCACCCATCACAATGGTTTGAAGGACACTCCACGGACATGAGGTTGTTTGTAAGCTCAGCCCGTACACTTCATCAGGTACGAGAAACAATGTGCATGACCTGACTCCAAATTATTATGATAGTTGCCAGTATCTGACAGCAACTATCAACCTGTCAAGATGTGAGTACTAGAAATGGAGGTTACTTGGTTGCTAGCAAGTGGTCAAAATACTCGAAAATGGTGTTGATGTAGATGCGTTAAAAATCTGCGGCTGTCATTAGGAATGGAAGAAAGTAGTACCTGAGACGGAAAAGTGGTAAAATGCTGAAGAGGCAACCTGGAAACACAGCTCGGCGACCAAGATTTTCCGTAATATTCCTAACTCTCCAGAAGTGGACTCAAGGCTGAAGCCTGAAATGACGCAGCGCTGTCCTGGCGAAATCCAAACAGCTGACTGATCTCCATTCGTTTCTTCGGCGGTTGCGTGTGTTAAAGATAGTAGACATAAATCTAGGACGATGTTGGTGAAGCAGCTGAAACCGTCACTATAAACCAGCGCACCCCATTATGACCTAAACAGGGCGAGCGAAGCGCGGCAGCGGCGGTTGTGTGGAAGGGTGGCAGGATGTTTACACCCAACCGACGCTAGCTGAGGCCTACACATGTGCGGCGAGGGCGCATAAGCCACCCTGCAGAGCAAACACTCCGCGATCAGCCACTGTGTGTGTATGAGAGAGAGAGAGAGAGAGAGAGAGAGAGAGAGAGAGAGAGAAAGAGGGAGATAGAGAGAGGGGGGCGGGTAGGGGGCACGGCGCCCCTCAGTTTTCCACATCAACAAAATTTCGACTCTAGACGTCCTTTGGTGCGCCTTTCTCTGTTACGTTGCAGAAGTACGTCCTGTGATCGTAGAGTGAAAGGATAGCGCTTTGGGTTTCCTGACTCGACACAAGGGCTCAAAGCTAGAATCAAACAGACTGACACATTTACAGATGTAATAAAATTTGTCATTTCCAGGTTCTGCTGTATCTCCCACTAGAAAAAAAGATTAGTGTTAACTGACAAGGATCACAAATGGCCGTCCAGAAAGTGACATGTTTCCAAAATTGTTAAGTCTTTCTTGACCGCTTGTTGACAAATTGTCTGTTGGCTTGCGTTTCGGGTTTTTCAGCCGACGTTTGTTTGAAGATTTTTCTTGTAACGTCGGGAACATACTGCATATCATGTACAAGTGAAAAAGTCTATGTTGGAATGACTGGACGATCAGTCAACACGAGGATCACAGAACATAAGTACCAATGCAGGTTGGGGCAGGTGGAGAAATCGGCCGTAGCAGAGCATGCGCTGTGTGAGACCGACCACATAGCAAAATTCGCTGATACGGAAATTCTTACTGCAGCGAAGAGCTATCACACCCGATTGTTCAGGGAAGCTTAGGAATGCGCAAACATGACAGTAACTTCAATAAGAAAGAAGAAAGCCTCGAGGTGAACGGATCTTACATTCCCGTGCTGCAGAGAACGACGGTTACGGGTAGCATGGGGAGAACCGTAGCGGTAATGACCACGAAAAAGCCCTTGGACGTTGGCGCGCCAGAAGGATATAATCTGCGACCGAAAGCTCGACTCTAGTCCACAACCAGCAGTAGAGGGCGAATCTTTGGCAATGCCAACCTCTCGTACTGGCGAAACACCAGAAAAATCTTCAAACAAACGCCAGCCGAAAAACACGAGACAGAGGCCAACAGGCAATTCGTTGACATACTTCCATTACGGAAATCTTATTTTTGTGGAGATGATTGTTGGCGCTTGAAAACTGTTAGAAGCCGTCTATAAGAAGCGTAGAAGATATATCAAGTGATGGGATGAAATTAGTAGGACTGTGGTAATTTCGAAATATAGCCTCGAATTTATCTTTGCCGGAGTTTACGCACCGACAGATAACGCCGACATAAGGTCAAAGATGAGTTCTATGAGAAACTAACAAGGGTTGCCGGAGAAGATAAGGGAGCGCAAATAAAAAAAAAGAAATTAATGGGAGATCCTAACGGAAAATTGGTGGTGACCACCGATCGTAGAGTAGTGGGAAGGTATGGAGATGACACAAAATGACAATGGAGAAAAGTTAGTTGACATATGTCGGGAATTGCCCTTGAAGATTTTAAGTGGTTTCTTTCCTCGCAAGCACATCTGCAAGTATACATGGAATTGTCCTTCCAGAAATATTCGGTCAATAACAGACTATATTATTCAAAATAAAAATTCCAATAAAAGAACAAATGATTTTAAAGTCTTAGGGTTACAGCATGTGGTTCACACCACTTTTTGTCACTTGATAAGATGGTAATATCATCGAAAGGGCAAAGAGAAATTAAAGAGGCAAATATTCCCACTAGGATCGTGGATAGTATCAAATACAACTTAGAAAGTTTGAAACAAGAGTCTGTACAATTTATTTACAACTTACGGTTAGCAAATAAACTGAGGTACCTAGAAGGAGAAACGGCTCAGCATATGTCTTAAGCAATCAATAGATACATACATGAAGCAGTCGTTGAAGCACTGAGGCGACAAAAAGTAGAAAAGAAGCGCCCCCCCCCCACCAGGGTGGACTCAAATCACTAGAAAAGTTAAACCTAAAAAAGATGTATGATAACTGGTTGAGAACAAGGGACAAAAGTATAAAGCCTTGTATCTTAAAATGAACATAGAAATCGAAATAGGTATGTGTAAAAGGAAAGAAAAGGAAATCTGGGAGGGTAAGTGCGAGGGAATCGATCGATGCACGTGGGAAACAAAAGTGACACAGCATGGGAAATAGTTACTAGTCTGAGAAAAGAGGTAAAAGACAGACCAAACCTGCCGATTATCAGTCTGATAAGAGTGGAAAAACATTTTGAAGTGCTGCTAACAAAAGAAAGGATGGAGCACAGGGAAATGAAGTGGGGGATGAGAGAGAACGAGGATGCTAAAGAGGAAGAGAAATAACCACGAAAGAGGTAGGCAAAATGGGGAAATCACCAGGTCCTGTAAATGTGTCAACAGAGTTAGTGAAGTATGGCCAATGTATTCTGTGTGAATTTCTAAGCAAGTTACTTTTACAAAAACTTTGTGGTATGGGGAAGAAATTCTAACAGAGTAGAACTTAACGTATGTAAGCCCCATACACAAAGAAGGAAGCAGGAAAGCGTGTAGCAACTATTCTAGTATAAGCGTCGCGAGTTCAATTAGCAGGCTGTACCGGAGGATTTTAAAATCAGGCATGGACAAGATTGTATCTAGAGTGAAAGAACGAAGTGGCTTTCGAAAAGGTAGATCATGTGTGGATAATATCTTTATGCTAAGACAGATCACGGAGAAAAGATTGGAACCGAATCTAAACAGTCATTTGAGCGTCACAGACCTTGAGAAAGCATATGACACGGTGTCACTAAAGATACGGTTCGAGGTGCTGAGGACAGGAGAATTCCACAAATTTACTTAAAAAGTGTCATAAACCTCTACAAGTCGACAGAATGTGTCATTAAAGTTGGGAAAGAAATTTCTGGAGAAATCTGCAGAATGACTAAAGGAATGAAAAATGATACTGTGTTCCACACACTTTACCATGTATGTGTAGAAGGCACTAGATCTCTGGAGTAGAAAGTGGCTGAGCATGGGGATTGAAGTACGGATGATCAGGTAGTTGCAGGAAACGATGAGCAGGATATATTTTACATGCTAAGGAACTTGTTGGAAGAATATAATAACAGGGGTTTGAATATTGTCAGAAGGTGAAATATCTGTGTTGTGGGGAGGAGGGAGGTAACCTGAACATTGACGAAGGTCAAATTAAAGTGTGTAAAGATTTTAAGTATTTGGATAATATTCTATCATGCGATGGAAGATGTGACAGAGATATACGATAACGGATCAGGCAGGGAACGGCGGATGTCCAAAAATTAAATTCTGTACTTGGTTCTCAAAAATGAGTTAATAGTTAAAATATGATTATACACATCCATCGTAGAAACAATAACAAGTTAAGGGAGTGAGTGTTGGGGACTCACAGGAAGAAATGAAAAGAGACTTAGGGCCTACAAATGAATCACTTGAGAAGAGAATGTAGGGTTTCCAGACTTTACTGCTTAAGAAACGGTTCAAATGGCTCTGAGCACTATGGGACTTAACATCTATGGTCATCAGTCCCCTAGAACTTAGAACGACTTAAACCTAACTAACCTAAGGACAGCACACAACACTCAGTCATCACGAGGTAGAGGAAATCCCTGACCCCGCCGGGAATCGAACCCGGGAACCCGGGCGTGGGAAGCGAGAACGCTACCGCACGACCACGAGCTGCGGACTTACTGCTTAAGAAATGAGAAAATAAGACAAAAGACGCAGACCCATTACAGTATTGCGGATAGAATAGAAGAAAGACAGAAAGACAGCTTGGATGGTTATGGCATGCCAAAAGAATAGAAGAAGGCAGATGGCCAAAGAGAGCACTTTCGTGGCAACCTCCTGGAAGAAAAAGAAGGGGGAGTTCGGGAAAAGGGTTTTGCCGTATATTAACACAAACGACGGCAAGGTACCATATCTTGCAAAACTGCTTGATAGTATGCGAATTCTATCACAAGTTTGTCGGAACAGCTGATAAAACGGATCTAACGTGCGTTCTTTCGGGTAACATAACAAAACGTGCCACCCTTCCACCTCCCCGAGAGCAACAAGACAGTAGAAAATGAGGAAACACGCAACTTTCGGCAAAGGTAAAGTGTTACGCAAGACTGCAGCTCGCATGTAATCTTTGGAACAGCTGGAGTACCTCGCAAATCAAGCCTTTATTCTCATACCCTCTTCAGATGCTCCAATATCAGCCACCTGTCGGCACAGTTACTTCCCCCTCTTGCTTTTGACAGCTCTGCCAGATACTGTGGTTGCTCTACAGGCTTCGGAGGATGCTTCCTCATAGATCGGTGGTCAGTAGTGAACATGAACCTCACTCCATCTTCGTTGAGAACTTTACAATCACTGAAACTTTTATATTGCTCCTACTACAGAGACGCATAAGAGCCATTAAGTGGTTCGTAACACTTTAATAATAGGGTAACAGCTTTATATTGCTTGCACATTTCCTCTGAAAAATCTATGTTTCTTCTCTTGAGAAATTATTATGCAGGGGACTATCTGTCCCCGAAGCTAAACTCAGAACTAGAAAGCACATACACGCTGTTTGGCTTGCTTACAAAAATGCCAAAAACAGTTGTGTACAACATAATGCACGCATACCACGAACATAAGTATACCTGTTTACGTGTAAGTATGCATGTCTGTCATACGTTATATTAATTTCTCAACCAGCAGAATTATTACGAAACCTCTCATTTGTTAACCTTGATAGGTTTGGAATGGTGCAATAGAAACCACAAATTAAATCTTCTTTGATTCTTGAGCTAATTGATTAGTCGAACAACATAAATCCTCATTGATTCCTGAGTTAACCGAGTGGCCAGACAACAGTACAGAACACAGGAAAACCAACATTTGGAACAACTAAAATATTCTCAGTCCACTTTGCTCCAAAGAACTCCCAGAACTGACTTGCAGCAACTGTTTGCATGATAAGTTTACCTGGTGGATTAACCAGACCGAATTGTTTTGGTGTTTCCGCTCAATTCTTGACACTCAATTCAGTCAGCAGGCACGTCAGACAAAAAATTGCATTCTGATGTAATTTTGTTCTACGGTGGGCATAAATTGCTTTGGAACTACATTAAATAGCTTATTTAATGAAAAACAAAAGAAACGGTAGTTTAATTGAACTCATTTTGCGTTCGGAACCAACCACGGCGATAAGAAACGCAGGCAGTTCGGCATTGTGTTGATATGATATTCTACTTCACAGAAAGACATGCCACCGCGGTTGCTACGGCTTTCCCCTTTTACGGAAGGGTTACTGACTTCTGTGTGCCGTGTAACTGCTCGGAGCCTGCAGTTATTGCAGTTGTACACCTATCACCGTCAAAGTGCTTCACTGACAAAACGCCATTCTAGGTGAGCCCACCCTTTTCAGTACTTCCTGCACTACTTGACTGGACAGTTAACGCAGTCGCTGTTGCCCGACCGCCTCTGTGTCTTGTTATCTAGTACCTCGTCATTGGATGCTTTCTCTATTGGTTCTAGAATACGTATCTTCTTTAGCGATTTTAGACTTAAATACATAAAATTCTACCGTAGCGCCCGCTGCTTCGCTTGCCTAGACTATAGTCTTCACAGATTTGTTTTGTTTTCTTTTTAATCGAATTTTTATGTTGTTCGCAAACTGCAACACCTTCTAAACTTTTCATGCTAATTAAAACCATAGAAGCATGGTCTTTCCCGAATTTACTTCTGATCAAAAAGAATTCTGGTAGTAGGAGTCTAAGGTTTTTATCATGCCTTTTGCGATCTTGTGGTGATATTTCCATACAAACTTTCATCCCCTAACACATATTTATTTATATTTAACCTAGCAGTAAAGCATCAATTTTCATAGATTTACCCTTAGAAATTTTTAAATAACGAAGTATTTTCTTAACCCCATTTTACCCACTGAGGTGCTGAATTTCCAAAATCAGCGAAGCCTGTGTCTTATTTCTGACAGAGAAACCAAATACAAATCTTCATAGATTTAGCTTTAAAAATGCTTTAGTAATTTTTTAATAATGATTTTTTTTCAAATAAACTTTTCACTCACTATTTTACACCTTGGTGGTTAAATTTCTAAAAATACTGATTTTTTATTGCAGACTGAGAAACCAGATAGCAATTTCCGCAGTTCTAGTTTCAAAGTTCCCTTAATATATATTTTCACAAAGCGTTTCAATCCTTATTTCGCCCCTTAGGAGTAGAATTTCGAACAATTCCTTCTTAAACGATGCTTCAAGATCCACACTCTCTCCATATTTCAAGTTTCTATCCTTAGCGATTTGGGCTGGGCGAAGCTGAGTCAGCCAGTCTGACCCTGTTTGCTTCCTCAGAGGTTGAATTAAAAAGAAAAAAAGTGAAACACGTTCTTTTTCTTTTCAAACCTGGAAGTAAAATAGCAATTTTCAAAGATTTAGCTATAAAAATTGTTTCACACTGAAATATTTTCATGAGATTTTGTCCCCTTTCGCCCTTTTAGGGGATGAATGTCCTAAAATAGGGAAATGTATATATTTTTATTTCTGACAGAGAAACCAAATTCGAATTTTCATAGATTTAGTTTAAAACACTTACGTGATGACATATACTAAAAAAAACTTTCTTTCTCTATTTACCCCTCTAGTGGTTGAATTTCCAAAACCAGTGAAACGCGTATTTTTTTAGAATTTCTAACCGAAAAGCCAAATTCAGATTTTCATAGATTTAGCTTAAAAATGCTTTCACAACGAAATATTTTCACAGAACTTTTCATCCCTTATTTCGGTTCAAATTGCATAAATTTGGCATACTGCCTCCTCATGGCTCGGGTAATCAGACAGACATTACCTACCGCTTGAAATGCTGAGTTGGCTCGAAGACATCCTAAGTAACAGAAAACAGTATGTTGTCCTCGCGAGTGTTCATTAGGGACGAAGATATTGTCAGGAGTGCCACAGGAAAGTGTGATAGAACCACTGTTATTTACTGTATACATAACTTATCTGGCGGATAGGGTGACCAGCAGTCTGCGGCTGTTTGCTGATGATACTGTGGTGTGTGGGAAGGTGTCGTTGTTGATTCACTGTATGAGGACACAAGACGACGTAGACAAAATTTATGGTTGGTGTGATGAATGACAGTTAGCTCCGAATGCAGAAAAAATGTAAGTTAGTACGAATGAGTAGCAAAAACAAACCCGTAATGTTCGATTACAACATTTGCAGTGTCCTGTGCAAAGCAGTATGAAACGGAATGAGCGTCTAAGGATTGTAGTATGGAAAGTGAATGGTCGACTTCGGTTTATTGGGAGAATTTTACGAAAGTGTGCTTCATCTGTAAAGGACACCGCATATAGGACTCTAGTGCGACCTATTGTTGAGTACTGTTCGACTGTTTGGGATCTGCGCTCGGTCGGTTTGAAGAAGGACATCGAAGTAATTCAGAGCCAGACTGCTAGATTTGTTACTGGTAAGTTCCAATAACACGCCAAGTATAACGGAGATGCTTCGGAAACTGAAGAGGCAATCACTGGGCGAAAGGTGAATTTCTTTTCGAGGAGCACTAGTGAGAAAACTTAGAGAACCGGCATTTGAGGCTGCTGACTGTAGAACGAGTATACTGCCACCAACGTGCATTTTGCGTAAGAACCACGAAGGCTAGAGGGATTAGGTGTCGCATGGAGGCATATAGATATTGGTTTCTCCCTCGCTCTGTTTGCGAGTGAAACAGTAAAGGAAATGACTAGTAACGGTACAAGGTACCTTCCGCCATGCACCGTACGGTGGGTTCCCCCTGTGACGCACCGCACGGTGGCTTGCGGGTTATGTATGTATGCAGATGTAGATGTGTCAGAGATAAATATACTCCGGTGGTACAGACAGCGCTACCTTCTGCGTCTGCACAGAAAAAAAAAACCTTCCTGGCAATCGGTTAAACTGATTTCAGCGAAATTGCAGGAAATCTACTCTGAAGCACCAAAGAAACTGGTATATGCAAGCGTATGCAAGACAGAGACATGTAAACAGGCAGAATACGGCGCTACGGTCGGCAACGCCTATATATGACAAGTTTCTGGCGCATTTGTTAGATCGGATACTGTTGCTACAATGGCAGGTTGTCAAGATTTAAGTGAGTTTGAACGTGCCATTATAGTCGGCTCACGAGAGATGGGACACAGCATCTCCGAAGTAGCAATGAAGTGGGGATTTTCCCGTACGACCATTTCAGGAGTGTACCGTGAATATCAGGAATCCGATCAAACATCAAATCTCCGACATCGCTGGGGCCGACAAAGATCCTACAAGAACGGGACTAACGACGACTGAAGAGAATCGTTCAACGTGACAGAAGTGCAACACTTCCGTAGATTGCTGCAGATTTCAGTGCTGGGCCATCAACTAGTGTCAGCGTGCGAACCATTTAACGAAACATCATCGATATGGACTTCCGGAGCCGAAGGCCCACTCGTGGTATTCTCGGAGTCAATAATGGTGGTAGGATAGAACCCTGTTAATTAAATGACTGAAGTGAATTTCATTTACACTACAACAGTTGCTGCATTAAACACTCCGTTATTCACTTACGTAAAACTACTACGCTGGCTAGCCTTGTATAGTCTAAAGGTGAAATTGGTCGGATCTTACATTGATGAGTTGCTGCAGGAGTGATGTAAGGCAATATTCGTCGACAACGTATGGTAAAATCTCTTCTTCATCGTCACTCCACATAACAAGTTTGAATATTTCTGCTCTTAATGGCAATTTACAATCACATAATATGCCCAGCCACGTATTAAAAATCTTGCACCTTATTCTCTGCATTCCTATGCACCACATCACAGTGGTACCAACCCGAAATGCGGAAACTACTGTACGAGGGGAGTAAAATTATCGTAAATGGGACAAATTTATCCAAAATTATCGTGCTTAACAGCATACATAGTGATCATAATATATAACATTGAATGTCAAATCCGTTTGTGTAAACTTCAGAGTCAATCCCTTCGAATCAACAGAGATGTTTTAGAATTAATATTTTATTCATGACATATAAAACCATTTGAGATGTGGTGCTATAGATGAATGTTGAAAATTAGGTGGACTGATAAGGTAAGGAATGAGGAGGTTCTACGCAGAATCAGAGAGGAAAGGAATATGTGGAAAACACTGATAAGGAGAAGGGACAGGATGATAGGACATTTGCTAAGACATGAGGGAATGACTTTCATGGTACTAGAGGGAGCTGTAGAGGGCAAAACTGTAGAGGAAGACAGAGATTGGAATACGTCAAGCAAATAATTGTGGACGTAGGTTGCAAGTGCTACTCTGAGATGAAGAAGTTAGCACAGCAAAGGAATTCGTGGCGGGCCGCATCAAACCAGTCAGTAACTGATGGCAAAAAAAAAAAAAAAAAAAAATTCATGAAAAGTTGTGAGATGGCCTCCTGGTCAAGTTCCATCATATAGCGACACCATTGCCAACATTCTGCATACGCTCTCTTCTTTTTCCCATCACTGGCATTTACAGCGACCTAACAATAGTGACCCAACAGTTTCATGATGGAACAAAATGTTTTATTCCTTGCCACTAAGTAGTTGTCAATAGGGGGGCAAAGCAGGTTCTGGAGCATTTTGTTTGTGTGGGTTCCATACATTCGGGGGCAAACCCTTTCCCATCCCCTTAATTCCCCTTAACCTATTGCTCTGTTAATTGACATGATTTATGACCTCCTGGGAATAATCAGTCCTTCTGAGAAAACCCCATCCACCTATCACCCTCCCCTTCCTCCTTCCACACCCCTCCAGAAACCTCTAACCTTCCCCCATTCCCATGCTAATATAAGTCCACTTTTGATATCAAAAGTCCACTTTTGATATCAAATTAAATGGCTAATTAATTAAATCGATCAATTCATTAAACCATCCCCCTCTGGGAAATCCTGCAGCTCTCCCCCCCCCCTCCCCCCCATCTGGAAATTGGTGGGAAAAGGACTCAATCTGTGCTGGAGAGGAAGGATCACACGATAGGAAATTCAATTGCATAGCAAAGAATATAGTGTTGTTGTTGTTGTGGTCTTCGCTGGCCGAAGTGGCTGAGTGGTTCTAGGCACTTCAGTCTGGAACCGCGAGACCGCTACGGTCGCAGTTTCGAATCCTGCCTCGGGCATGGATGTGCGTGATGTCTTTAGGTTAGTTAGGTTTAAGTAGTTCTAAGTTCTAGGGGACTGATGACCTCAGAAGTTAAGTCCCATAGTGCTCAGAGCCATTTGAACCATTTTGTTGTGGTCTTCGGCCCACAGACTGGTTGGCTGCAGCTCTCCATGCTACTCAATCCTGTGCAAGCTTCTTCATTTCAGAGTAACTACTACAACCCACATCCTTCTAAATCAACTTATTTATAAAATTCAGTTTGCAGGTGTTGTGTATCTTCCTTATTTGGTGACAAAAACTCATCGTTCTCTGCGATTTCACAAAATGAAGGTCTTGTAAAATACATTGAAAATAAGTAACTAAATAGATCGCTTTTTTATGATTGTACAAGGACTACTGTCACGCAATCGAAGTCAACGTAACTCACTGCACATAATTACACTGTGAAAAATCGCTCGAACCCATCTTTGCAGACGGCTGCTTTCTGCATTATCGACTGCGCAAATTGGGAGAGATGCCTAACTACCCCCACTTTCACCCTGCCACTGATTTTGGTCGCCACCCTGCCAGGCATCCTGCGTTATTAGCTCACTTCTAGCGGCTACTTCCTGTCATGTGCCACTGCTTGGGAGAATTCCTACCAACCAGTCCAAACCAGGAGATCATAACGTCTCAGTATATTGCGGTAATTTTGCTGTGACAATACAACAGCCACATCACCCGCCACAACCGCAGTGTCCTTTGTTCATGGTGGTGTCCTTTGCCACCTTAAGTGGCTATATCTGGTTACAGCACCTGCACAATCTGTTCCCAAACACACACCTTCCATAACAGGTCAGTGGAAGCAGCTGTTCTAGGTGCTCGCCCTGCTTGGCATATACTGACTGAGTTAGTTCACAATACCACCATCAGAGGACGCTTTGAGAAGGAAAACTCCACTACACCTCGTCCCTGCGATTCTATCCTCTCCTCCCACTCACACCTTCAGTTACTTCCAGTTGGGCAAAGTATCAGGTGGTGGTAAGTCTTCGATACCGGTGGTAGCATCTCTTTGATGTTGATACTATGGGAAATTCCTCTCAAAATGTATGCTCTCTCTCTCTCTTTCTCTCTCTCTCTCTCTCTCTCTCTCTCTCTCTCTCTCTCTCTCTCTCTCTCCCTCAGGTGGCTATTTCCTGCCCAAAAAGCGACACTAACCACTCCTTCGTCCTGAACAAAGTCGTGGATGCCTGGTAAATCCCCAGCTGTAGATGTTTTGGAAATATTCCCTCATTCTCTCAGATTTGATTAATTAATTAATTGAATTGATACCTTTTATACACAGGCACTTTTTTCTTGCATTCTATTGGTGGGTACTAGGACTGGTCGTAGGTTGTGTTCCAAAAATGAACAGCATAGAGACAGAAGTGATGACACTTTCTGCAGGACCTGACCATCATTTTGCAGGACAATGCTCAAACACGTACAATGCAAGCTGTTACTGATTTGTTTGACTGATGGGGCTGCTAAGTGCTATACCACCTACAGCACTCCCCTGACTTAAGCCCTCGTGAGTTCAACTCGATTTCTAAACTGAAGGAAACACTTCACGGCACTCGCTTCAGAACTGCTACAAATTCGTCGGGCGATAGACCGCGCCGCTCGAACTGTCAACGACTTCCACATCGCTAGCAACGGGTTATACACAATGATGGTGACTTCTTTGAAGGTCAGTAAAACTTTGAAACAAGTATCTATTGTGTACGAGCTGTAAATAAATAGTTGCCACTACTAAAGTTCCAACCGTCGTATGAAAATTCACGAAAAGCTGTATCACTGCTTTCTCTGATATTCACTTAAATGTGGGATCAACGGCGATGTGCTTTAGGCCCTAATGGACCTCAGCGCCTCATTTATGTTCTAGTAAAGTGACTATGTTGGTAGACATTACTACTGGGGTTTAATCATTTCCACAAATGTCGTTTGTGTTTGGAGTTTGTTGTCTACTGTGCAAGAATCAGTTTTCATGTGCAGTGTGAACATGAACGATGTTGAATCTATTTTAAATGTTAACAGAAAAGTAAAGCTGTGAGGATGGGTCGTGAGTCATGCTTGGGTAGCTCAGTTGGTAGAGCGCTTGCCCTTAAGGCAAAGGTCCCGAGTTCGAGTCTGTCTGGCACACAGCTTTAATCTACCAAGAAGTTTCATATCAGTGCACCTTCGAATATAGAGTGAAAATCTTATTCTGGAAACACAAAAGTAAAATAAAAGGAAAGGTTAGTAGCAAATACCTATGGCCTCTGGGTTCAAATGGCTCTGAACACTATGGGACTTAACATCTGTGGTCCTCAGTACCCCAGAACTTAGAACTACTTAAACCTAACTAACCTAAGGACATCACACACATCCATGCCCGAGGCAGGACTCGAACCTGCGACCGTAGCAGTCACGCGGTTCCAGACTGAAGCACCTAGAGCCGCACGGCCACACCGGCCGGCTTCTGGGAACAGATCCTTTGATTGAGAGAGTGACGAAATCAAATAAGCGTGACTACAAGCGAACATTTAAGAAGAAAGTGTATAGTTAGCACAAGCTGTTGTGTGGGTGCAGCCATAGAATATCTGATTTTGAATCCAGAAGTAAATTCGTGAACTAATACATCTGTTAGGGATCTTGTACATCTGTCCGAAAAAATGGAAAAACACGAAAACTCCTACTTACACTAAAATGCAAAACGGAGAGTTGCGAAAGTTAAACATTATTTTGTTATTGCCATAAACTGTACCCAATTATGTACAAAACAACAAAAATCCACAAAAATAGTTCTTGCTTTTCTCAGATAAGTTTTGCATATTACTATTATTATTATTACTGGCAGTGGCTGTAGTTGTATAAACTTGTTGATAAGCAAACTGTCATACAGCAGATGCCAACGACTAAGTTTCTGTCACCCTGCTTAAAAAGGTGTCTTGGTTCTACAGGCACACACAAATTTTGCTAACGATATCCATATTAAACACTATACATGCTCTATAAATCAAGATATGGCATTGCTTCCGAATGAAATGGTCTTCCACACAAATACCGTGCCATTGAATATAGATGGTGATCAGGTGAGTGTGCATTAACAGATCACAAGTGCGGGTGCACGGCGCCAGAGGCGTAAGCTCGTAAGAAAATTGCGGAACTTGCTGTTAAGCCAATATCTGCAACTCCCTCAAGCCGCTGCTAGATTTTTTGCCACGATAACAAACAGTATTTATAATGCATTCCATTTGGATACTATGTAAACAGTGTGACAGAGATTCTGCGATATATCCACAGGGTTATAGTCGAGGGAGGATGATGGTTGATTGAGAATGTTCACATACAGTAGACCGTGTGCTATGTGAAGAATCACTTAAACATTCCAACTCTACATTGAGGTCATAAGAAATGTACAAAATCCTATAACCAATACACTGGCTTTTCGGACCTATAGAGCTATGTTTTCCGATAGAAATTATGTCTGCGATTTGGAATCAAGCCTCTCCATCCAACCACATACTTGTGTTGGATCCTATGGACATGTCTTAATGATTAAAGCCACTGGTGAATCATGTTTGTGGCACTCTCATATCTCGAAACAAGTCACCTTTTTCGAACCTGTCTGCTAAGAACCCCATATAGCAAAACTCCAGCTTGATTTTAGATAGTCTCTCTGTAGCAAGAAACAATTCCTCAGTCACTACCCCACCCTATCTGCAATTTTGTCCATGTGATCGTTCCAATTGAAATCGCAACTGAGCAGAAGTTAGAGAGCTCTATGTCAATAACCTGCTGCATGCCGTAGAGAAACATGGTGAGCTGAGTTAATGCGACAGGAGCGTCTTTGACCACTCAATGGAAATGGGAACGTGTTATCGTAGCTCTACCAAAAAAATGGTTCAAATGGCTCTGAGCACTATGGGACTTAACAGCTGAGGTCACCAGTCCCCTAGAACTTAGAACTACTTAAACCTAACTAACCTAAGGACTTCACACACATCCAGGCCCGAGGCAGGATTCGAACCTGCGACCGTAGCAGTCGCGCGGTTCCGGACTGAAGCGCCTAGAACCGTAGCTCTACCAACCGTGTACAATGATTAAGGTCAGCGCCAAACGAGGCTTTTTCCTGCAACACAAGGTAGTAGAAAAGACAGTACAAGCAGTTACGGAGATATTCCTTAACAGGAAAATTAGGAAAACTTCATATCATATGTGAACTGAAAGGATTACGAGGATATCGCTACTGCATTGAGGTGTTTCCCAACTACATAAGGATACTGCAGTCTCTAAGAGTGCTTTCATGTCTTTCACCAAAACATTCTCTTCCTCCTCGTTAATCTGTACACTTCAACAGAGGAAAACTGTGATCTGTAAAAACTTCGCTAAGATAATATCAAGTACCTCTCTTTCGATATATCGAAAACAAATACCATATAAATGCTGACATCGAGTGTATGTGTTAGTCCTATTAAATATAAGGGTACTGCTCCATTGGAGCTGGTGCCCAGTGATCAAAGTTCCTTGCACAGACCAGTGTAAAGTTTCATTGCCTGTACTATAGGAGGACCATATCCCACAGACTATCAATCACAAGAGAGGGTTCTTGTGTTGTTCTTTCATAAGCAGTTTGATGCATTGTTTTCCAACTGTAACACATCCAGGAAGTGTATGGTTACAGTTTTGTACACCGCCATACATTTTGTTTTTCCATCACAACTTTTAGGTCTGCGTCAAGTGCTAAACCAACGTTAACACATTTCAATCCATTGGCTCTCACAGAAAGCTGGCCACTGCATGATGCAAACTATCCTGTATCCACAACATGCATGATAGTTGAAATAAAAGGTAGAGGCCGTCTTTCTCATTGACACTGTATGTGATCATTTTCAGTCAACGAATACCTTTCCTCGCCTATAACCCTGTGGCTATATTGCAGAACCTCTGTTACACTGTCTACATGGCATGAAGATGAAATGCATTATAAATATTGTTTATTATCATGGTAAATATCTAGCAGCAGCATGAGGGAGCTGAAAATATTGGCTTAACACCACATTCCTTAAACAAATCACTTTCTAAATTCGGTGAAAAGGGTGAATTTATTATGAGCTTACACCTCTGGCTTCGTGAACCCGCACTTGTGCTCCGTTAACACGTATCCCCACGATCACCGTCTATATTCAATGTCGCAGTATTTGCATGGAACACCATTTCATTTGGAAGCAATACTGTACCATGTATAGTTTTCAACATGGCGATACTTACGAGTGTCTGTGGACCCAAGACCATGTTTTATGCAGGGTGACAGTAACATAGTCATTGCGATCGTGTTTTTAATAACTGGTCGCTTATAAGGCAAATAAGTCTCTCTACCTAAGACAAACTGGCACCACGCACAAGGAAAAAAATGAGGCATGTCCAACCATTACGGATTTTTGCTCAGTATTGTTCAGTGCCACCAGCATTCAGTTACTGGTGAAGTATTATACTTAATAGTGGATAGATAGGCTTATAAAGTATATGTTGAGGTGTCAAGTTACTGTGGCCAATGTTCTGACATGTGCAAAGAAAATGGTATGTCCAGTCGTAAGGTAGGTATGGATTTGACATGGAAAGTTGCGATTTCAGTGCATCGATAGTCGTAAGGGGGATGAATGATTTTATGTGAAAAATGACATCAAGTCATAAGGAGGATATATATGTTTATATTTAGATGCGAGATTCGTCCCAGAGCTACAAATACAGGAGGAGGTATTTCCGATACTTCATCAGTGTCAAATGTCACCAGATAGGGGCTGCAGTATGTAACTGTAATTACTGTGATAAATATGTGGCTGGTTAGATAGGACAACACTGCCGGTTGTTTGTGTGCAAGTCGGAGGTATCCAGTGACTGGAGAAAATTGATGTTTCCATTTTGAGGACTTCATGAGCGGCGGGAACAAGGAAAAGTTCCGGCTAGCCAGCCGGCTAGTCAGTTCTTGCCCCCAGCTGCAGGCACAAGTCCCAGCGGCGGTCCCAATCATGCTCTCTAGATAGCTGAATAGTGAACTAAGACTCAGTGCACATTGGGCTGTATCCACTATCGTGTGTGTTTCTTGCATTCTCTGTGAAAAATTGAGTGATTCATTATCGATCACTGCCAAATATTGGCACTCGACATGTTGATATCATCCAAATACCTACCATTCCAATCAACCCATGATGCCGTCCAAGGTTGGTGTGGTGCATTCTGGCACACATGCACATCCACATCTGCAGCTGCAGTCATGGCAGCATTTTCTCTAACCTCTCAGTATTTTCACTGGTGGTGTATGAGGGGATGGGTGTGGACATCTGTGGGTTGAGTGGGCTGTATGCGTGAGTGTTTTCAGCCATCTCAGACATCTAGCTGTGACAACTACTAGGACTATGGTTTAGTGTTTCTCAAAAATGGCTCTGAGCACTATGGGACTTAACATCTATGGTCATCAGTCCCCTAGAACTTAGAACTACTTAAACCTAACTAACCTAAGGACAGCACACAACACCCAGCCATCACGAGGCAGTGAAAATCCCTGACCCCGCCGGGAATCGAACCCGGGAACCCGGGCGTGGGAAGCGAGAACGCTACCGCACGACCACGAGATGCGGGCTAGTGTTTCTCGATGCATTGCAGTTCACCCTGTCTTGTAATGGTATTTGTTGTTGTTGCTATCCTATCAGGCAGTAGACCCTTTCCTCCTCCTTCTTTGTCCTGGTGTAGCTGAAGAACAAACTTAGCAATTCTCTAGTGCTTTATGATTTGCACTTAGCTGACCTGTAGTGCTCAGGGAGTTTAAACCGTGATGGTATCGATTCATGTCGAAATTTGAAATTCTAACTATCATTTTATACAGTACCATTTCCCATCGAGACATGAAATCCCAGTGGTGGTACTGAGAGCACACACATCAATCCAACCCCTTCACAGATTGTTTAAGGACACAGCATGCAGTTGCCCTTAAATTTGGTATTCTCAGCTACCTCCAACGTAATGGAGCTCCTGTCAAATGAGTTAACTGTGCTATTATCCGCCAACGTTAGACAAGGGGAAAAGAAATCCGTAAGGGTTTGGAAACTGGGCAGTTGCAGGACCTAATCCCACAATATATATCAGTCCTAGTATCCACCAATAGGATGCAAGAAAAAACTGCCCACCTACAAAGGGTATCAACATAATTAATTAGGCAATCAATCTGATAGAATGAGAGAATATTTGGAAAACATCCACTGCTTTGTTCAGGAGAAACGAGTGGTTAGTGAGGCATATGACAGATGCTCACTGGACAAGAAGTAGCCACCTTATAGAGAGAGAGAGAGAGGGGGGGGGGGGGGGGGGAGCTTATGTTTCAAGAGGAATTTCCCTGGTATCAATATCAAGGAGTTGCCGCCACCTGTATCAAAGACTTGCCACCACCTGATGCTTTTTCTGACTGGAAGTAATCGGAGGAGTGAGGGAGAGGAGGGGAGGAATAGGAGGGAGGAATAATGGTAGGTTGTTTCTCCCAGTCAGTATCTACAGAGCTGGGTGAACACATGGAGCAGCTGCTTCTACTGACCTGGTATGGAAGGAACAAAGCGGACCACGGTTGTGGGGTGACATAGCCGCCTGGCGGTCACAAAAAAGTGACCACAGTATTGTGAGACACTATGGTCTACTGTGCTGGTTTGCACACTTTCATCGGAATTCTCCCAAGTGGTGGAACACAACAGGAAGTAACTACTTGGTGTGTGCTAATATCTCGAGACAGCTAGTGGTGTGGGTGTGGGGCCTGAGCAGGTATAGTGCAGCCCCTCTCATTACCAGCATGTATGGGAATACAGGAGGCGGCTGGCATGTCTGCCCTGTGGTCGGCACGAATATGGGATTGAGAGATTTTAACGGTGTAATTATGTGCGATAAGTTGACGTAGATTTTGTATTGGTATTGGAAAGCGAAAATGATCTATTTAATTATTTCTTTTCAATGTATTTTATAAAAAAAATGCATCTTTCAAAACAGCAGAGCATGATGAACTTTCCTACTTTGATCCAGCGCTTGCGAACTGAATTTTATAAATGAACAATATGTACTTCGCTTTGTAATTGAATTACCTGTTGTGAAATCCTTCCTCTCCAACACAGACTGAGTCCTTTTCCCGCCAACTTACATATGGGGGAGGGGAGGGGGAGGCTTGGGGAATTTACCAGATGGGGAGGCATTAATTAATTGATCAATTTAATTAGTCATTTAATTTGATATCAAATGTGTGCTTGTATCAGCACTTTAAGGAAACGCCCCAGAACCCGCTTTGCACCCCTATTGCTATGCATTTGTAGACAGTTGTCTGAATAATGCGTTTTCACGAATCAATGATAGTTCAGTATAAATCTAAACCTTAGCTAGGTGTACAAGTCTCATTCTTCAAGCATTTCTTCTTTCTATGTCAGCATTTCCTCTCACATGTTTCCCCACACGCAAATAAGACCTCTTTACTTACTGTCTTCGATTACGATGAATCAGACGAGATGAAAGGAAAAAAACAGATGCTGGCGAGAGGCATGGCACATGGAGGGGAGGAGAATTCCACGCTGTTTATACGACACTTCGGTTTGTGTTGATCTTCAGGTGTCTTTGTAAGCCATTGTTTGTAATCTTTATTTTTTACGCACAGATTTCTGAATTTTTATTAACGATGTTTATTACTAATTTTGGCAGTTTTTCTCGGGGGTGATTCAGTTCGCTGACTGTCACTATCTTCGCATGAAGGATTCATATTTCTTTCTACAAGGAAAAAAGTCATAGAGTGTAACGAAATGGGTACATATAATACGCAGCCGAAAACCTTACGTATTTGAGAGATATACTGACTTATCAATGCAAAAGCAATCACTCGTACTGTCCTGAAGTTGTTGCTCCAGAATGAATACGAGAAACTTCTTCAGCTGCACCAACCTTCAAACACGATTAACGCAACTGCCATCACTCAGTAGATAATATGTGTAATAAGTAAAGCGCGAACATCAACAACCAAATTATTGACATCGAGCAGCGTCATTGTATTTTCGCTCACTGATCGTAGTCGCGCACAGCCATTGGAATGATTAAAGCGACGAGTTCACTTACGAAAGTAATATGTCAGTAGGACTGTGAGTCAAAAAAATCCTTCTTAGTTATTTAATTGTTGTCGACCAGCGAAAGAGTACAATTTATTGTCAAATATTTTATTACGTTCAGCATTATCGTACGATAAACATGCTGTTACATCGTACGCAGGCACGAAATTATCGCAAATGTTCGATCATTATCGTATGGTTGTGAACATTGGAGCGTCTGCACTTGACCACTGGTCGTGTTCTTTGGCTCTATGCAGTAGCAAACTTGGCTGACGAGGCCAGCACTATTACTACATCATAATCATAACATTCTTTTTTTTAATCAGTTCGTTTGAAATAACTCCTTGACACTTAATTATATGACAACATTAATAAGATAATACAAAGTTTATGTACGACAGAAATTACGTCACAGTTACGTTATGGTTACAGAATCAATTACGAGAAAAGATTATGGGCACTGTGTTGCTGTGTTTCAAGGCCTTTACATCATATGTAGAAAGCGGGAAACCTGAAACAATGGCAATCCAAAAGTGTTCGAGGAGGAGTACTAGAAAGAGGAGTACTAGAAAAACCAATAATTCGAAAATACTGTCAGCTGCGCTATGTCGTTTTGTACAGGTGGACTTGTTTTCCTTTCAGAATGGAAAAAATTCTTCTGGCATAGATACATGTTTCAAAGGTGGCACTGAGTTTGAGCTGGTAATTAGTGTTGTCATCTAGTACTGCTGACAATTCTGTGCAAATGCCCTGCCGTTAAGTGACTCGTGTCTCCACACCACATTTGGCAGGTAGTTTACACTGATTTAACCTGTACCTGTCCGCATATCTGTTAGATAGCGGCAAAAAATATCTCCTGAAATAATAAATCTGTACCACTTGTTGAAAACAGGAAGTTCATTAACAATAATTTATTTTCCTAAACTTGAAAATAAAACCATCGTGTGCATTTATATGAAAATTACAGACCGTTAATAGCAGCTCTTAGCGAATTACAGGTTTTTACTATTTACTTATACACTTGAAGACAAAGAAAATAACGCATCGCGAAGTAATTATCCGAATGGGACGGAAACCGGTAGATGTGATGTATATGTTCGCACAAAGAAATGATTACGAATTCACAAAAAGCGGATACGTTAGTCAAGAGAAAGCTCAGAATTTTGAGACTAACACCCCGACTGGACAGAATTTGGCACGATATCGCTCAGGAGGACATCCAACAACTCTATCAATGAATGTCAAGCCGAATAACTGCTTGCATTAAGAGCTAGAGCTGGACCAATGCATTATTGATATGCAAAGTTTGTGAAGCTCTTTCTCTTGAATAAATTATTCACTTTATCTTAAATGTTAATTTGTTTGTTTGTGCACGTACATCACATCTACTGATTCCCGTCCAATTCGGATAATTCCATCATTGTTCATAGTTTCTTTTATTTTATTTTATTTTCTTCTTAGATCGTATTTAGGTATATCAGTACGGCTCCAGAAACAATTTTCTGCGATACAAAATAAAAAAGAAAGAAGATTATTGTTTATAGTCATATTACGAATACGGCCAATAAAGTTTAGTACACAACACCTAATCCAAAGTAGACGGACAGCTATTAGTGGACATTAATACGGTGTGTGTCCGCTCTTCATCCTTATGACGGGTTGAATTCTGCTGTGGATACTTTCAGTGAGGTTTATGAATGTCCGTCGAGGAACAGCAGCCCACTCTTCGTCAAGAGCCGAAACCAGAGAAGATAGTGAGGTTGAACGCTGGGGTCTCGAGCGATGTCGGCGTCCTAATCGTCTCTGGGCAGGCCAGTCCATTTCAGAAATGTTATTTACAAAAATTTGCCTCACAGATGCTACTTTATGAATGCTTGCACTGCCATGCTGATACAAACAATTATCGTCTTCAAACTGTTCCTCTAGTATATGCAGTACAGAATACTGCAAAATGTATTCGTATTCTTCCACATCTGGCGTTTCCTTAAGTGCAATAAGGGGATCACAATTAACCATGAAAAACACTCCCATACTACACTGGAGCGCCAAAGAAACTGGTATAGGCATGCGTATACAAAGATATGTAAACAGGCAAAATACGGCGCTGCGGTCTGGCGCAGTTGTTAGATCGGTTAGTGCTGCTACAACGGCAGGTTATCAAGATTTAAGTGACTTTGAATGTGGTGTTATAGTCAGCGCATGAACGATGAGGCACAGCTTCTCCGATGTAGCGATGAGGTGGGCATTTTCCCGTACGACTACACACGATATTAGGCAGGTGTACCAGTTTCTGTGCGTCTTAAGTGTGTAACACCACTTCCTCCGTATTTCGCTGTTGGCGCTACACCTGACGACAGGTAGCGTTTTCCACGGATTCGCCTAAACGAAACCCTTCCATCCGACTGCCACAGGGTATAGCGTGATGATTCATCACTCTAACTGACTTTTTTCCGCTCATTCAGTGTCCAGTGGCGTGATGTTGACACAATTTCAGGTATCGCATAGCACTGACTAAAGAAATGTGTGGTATATGACGAGGTGATCGACCATTTTACCCCATTTTTTTAACTCCCTAATCACTGTCATTGTGCTACCTGGACTGCTCGTAACACTTTGGAACTCATAAGTGATTCCTGCCGCTGATTTCATGCGGTTTTTGACAACCACCCTTCACAGTGCTCGACGGCCCTTTTCCGTCAGTGCATGAGTTCGACCTGGTCTTGGTTTAGCTGTGTTTCTTACTGCACGTTTCCACTTCACAAGCACATTATCAACAGTTGACTTGGGCAACTTTGGAAGGGTTAAAATGTCACTGATGGATTTGTAACTCAGGTGATATGAAATGACTACTTGGTTACATGTTCCAAAGATCATTTGAACGATTCTTTTATCGAAATTATGTGGAAGTAGTCAGTTTACGGGATATGTACACATGGTTTCTGTTAACAATCAAATATTATCATTTTATTCCTACTCACGCAACTAAGATCAAAAACAAGGTTCGAAGTCTGTGAGCTCTCCTGATCTACTCTCTGTGCTATCTGTGCTTGTGTACTAACAATATAATACTCCCCACGTCCTTTTGTACAAGCGGTTGCGCCTCTTGTGATATGTAGTGCTCAATTCCGCATCACACAGGGGTGTTAGGATATTTTTGATCACATAATATACGTAGGCACTACGTTTGCTAAAGAAATGTAATCCATTCGCAAAAGTGTTCGACCAGTGCTTGAGGATTATTTATCAGTCTGGCATCCTTATCGGTTTGGATCAGTAGAAAATATCCAAAGAAGAAAGTCTCGTTTCTTTGACGGTTTGTTTAGTGGCTGGCTCTGAGCACTATGGGACTTAACATCTATGGTCATCAGTCCCCTAGAACTTAGAACTACTTAAACCTAACTAACCTAAGGACAGCACACAACACCCAGCCATCACGAGGCAGAGAAAATCCCTGACCCCGCCGGGAATCGAACCCGAGAACCCGGGCGTGGGAAGCGAGAACGCTACCGCTAGACCACGAGATGCGGGCATTTGTTTAGTAAGCGCGAGAACTTTCCGGAGATGGCCGTCACTCAACAGTGATGGACGCCACGAGAGAGCAACACTGAGAGATTTACAGTTAACATTCCGAGAGTATTCGTCGCACAAACAATAAAATAACGTAGTTTATTCCTTTCACGTACGTATCGTGAAATGGATTTATGGTAATACGAACGACTACCACTTCCTTCTCTAACAGGAGAGGCTGAGAATGGTAGCAGTATTCGAAGTACCTTCCACAATACGCTGTAAGGTGTCTCGTGAGTACAGGTGTAGACGGTTATTAACCCTCCATTTCTCGTGAAAAGAAAAAAAAAATGTAATAGAAAGCATGCAAACGTTTGCAGTGAGATATTTTGTAAATACAGTCCATAAATTTGTTAAATGTATAGCTGAAGGCTTACTGGACGACCTGTTTTCAGTTCATTAGCCGATGTTTACGCGACAAAGGCGATTAAACAGATCCGCGGTAGCGAGCTTCAGCCTCGCGTTTAACAAATTTCCAGGTTGTGTTTGCAGAAAATTTCACTGGTAACATTTACGTGTGTAATTTTCTTCATATTTCACGAGCCACTGAATGCTGTTTAAAGAATCCATGGCTCCATTTTTTTTTTAACTGTAGGCTGCTTCTGATGAAAGTGTCTTATCCATGCAGCAAAATATTTCCATTGTGCGTACTGCCGGCTGCCGGAAACCTCGCCTTCACACCCTGAAACGTTTCTGATACATTACATGTGTGTGGACACTCTGCCTGTAAGTAATAAAGAAAAAAAGCACTAATTTTAGTGCTTTTTTCAGTGCAGGAACAGTATTATAGTTAAATTTTAATCTCACGTTTATACACCAGAATGCGCTAATATTTGTCGTTGGACTTATTTCAAACAACAAACAAATTCAGAAATTTATATGTTGAACGACACAATGCTGCCAGTCGTTTCTGTATTTCGCCCGCCTCCTCCACTTGAGCATGTGTAATTGTGCGTGTGTGCTTGTGTGCGTGTGTGTCTGTGTATGTGGGAGTGTGTTTACATGGGGGGAGATGGTGAGGGTGTGTACGTATTGGTAAGAACATAATCAAAGCGATGTAACGGGAATTAACCTAGATTGAAAGCGCAGAGCTTCCTCTGCGTACGCGGATGGACTGTTTGCGGGGAGCACATGCGGCGCTTGTTTACACTGGGAGTAAACAAATGAATAAGCTCGGCTCGGTCATTCAGCTGAAGCAACGGATGATTTCAGCCTTCCGTCTCCCACGCAGGCTACTACACACCGGAGTGAATGGAGTTTCCTGCTCTGGTTTTCCCTCGCTGTAACTCATACAGCGGCCAATGATCATGAAAATCACATACCGTATGAAATTCCTGTTTCGCAGAACGCGATCGGCCGCTGACTGATAGACAACTACACCCACTGTCGCACTTCCTCGTCCGAGTGAAAGCGACGTCCGCCCATGTCTTTCTTCTGGATGCCAATGATGTCAGATTCATATGGTGAAAGATCCGGGCTGTACGGATGGTGCTGCAGTGTTTCCCAACCAAACTGGTGAAGCGTGCCTTCGTCCGACTAGCAGTGTGGGTGCAGGTGTTAGAGTGCAGCAGAATGATTCAATCCAACAGCATTTCTGGGGGTTTTGACTGTCTGGCATGTAGCAGTTCCCGCAAAATGTGTTCACAGTGCTGTACGCTGATTGTGGTTCCACCCACTAGGAAATCGACCAGTAGACGGCTCCTGCAGTCGAAGAAGAAGGTCACACGACCTTTCCAGGACTAGTGTGAATAGCTTTGGATGTATTTGGCGGGGGAATTTGGGATGTTTCCACTTTCGGCTTTGCCGTTTACCTTGGACTGTCGGAACGCTGTCGGACGGAATCATCCTGCTGCAGGATAATGTCCGCCCCCACACTGTCAATCAGACGAAGACTAGAATTTGGCCATTTGGTTGGGAAACATCGCAACATCCTCTACACAGCCCAGGTCTTTCACCGTGTGATTTTCACATCTATGGTGACCTGAATAAGACATGCGTGGACGTCGGTTTAAGTTGAACAAGGAAATGCAAGATTGAGTACGGTTGTGGGGCCGTAAGCGGCCGACGGCGTTCTAGGAAACAGGACTTGGTTATCTCGTCTCCCAGTGGGAGAAATGTGTTAACTTGTGTGGTGATTACTTTTCAATGGAGCCATTCCATGGTCCCATTGTGGCGCGTATTCGGTTTTCACTTGACTGCCCCTCATACAAACTTAAGATATATCAAGAACAATCCAGAAAAAATGAAAACTGAATAACAAATAAATGCTGGTAATGGAATTTGAACTGAGGACCCACAGAATGCCAGCCAGCCTTGCTAAGCGCTCCGCGACTCCTTGCATCAAAGTTTACCCTAATGTAAAAAAAAATAAATCTGTAGTCCTGTAGTGACATTTGTACCATCAAAAAGTGTGAAATGCATGGAATAGTCAATGGCGGCAATACAGTCATTTAAAACTTGTTCGCCGGCTAGGCGCTACAGTCTGGAACCGCGCGACCGCTACGGTCGTAGGTTCGAATCCTGCCTCGAGCATGGATGTGTGTGACGTCCTTAGGTTAGTTAGGTTTAAGTAGTTCTGATGACCACAGCAGTTAAGTCCAATAGTGCTCAGAGCCATTTGAACCATTTTTTGAAAACTTGTTCTTAACAAGAAGGCCGTAGTCCACTGAATGAGCAGAACATCGTAATTTTAGAAGAATTCATCAACTTAGGTGGGAGAATAACGTGTTACAAAAGGAGAACATAAGGGATACATTAATAGCACATATCAAGATAATCGCTTAACATTTGCGCCATAAGGAAACTTCCATTAAGAGTGATCGGAAGTGAGACGCGAAGTACTTTAGTTGGTTGGTTGGTTTGTGGGATTAAAGGGACCAGACTGAAGTACTTTAGTGAATGTAAGTAGGCACGCGGAGGATGTTTTTTATAGGTGGTTGGAGAGGCACTAGTGTTGCAAAATACCATTAAATAAGACGTCATACTTGAAGGAAAAAGAAAACGATGAGACATAAAAGTCCTGCACAACCTATATTTGAAAGGACTGTGGATGAAAAGAATCCGAGAAGTCGAGCAGGAAAGAAGTAGCTCCAACAGCTTCACGAGGCCTGACGAGAAATTAATCGATGGAATTAATGATGACAAATCATCGATGGCGTAGCAGATACCAAATACAGACAAATCAGTAGTTACAGAAAGCAATCTCACAAAACAGCAAAGAATTATATACCTTCGTAAGCTTTCCCGGCGGAATAACTCATGCTACTCCTAATGCAAACCGAAGAAAAATATCAGTACAGAATTATTTTTCATGACACAAAAATATTGTCCCAACGTATATGTTGTTGTTGTGGTCTTCAGTCTAGAGGCTAGTTTCATGCAGCTCTTCATGCTACTCTATCCTGTGCAAGCTTCTTCATCTCCCAGTACCTACTGCAACCTACATCCATTTGAATCTCTTTAGTGTATTCATCTCTTGGTCTCCCTCTACGATTTTTACCCTCCACGTGCCTTCCACTACTAAACTAGTGATCCCTTGATGCCTCAGAATATGTCCTACCAACCAACCCCTTCTCCTAGTCAAGTTGTGTCACAAATTTCTCTTCTCCCCAATTCTATACAGTACCTCCTCATTAGTTATGTGATCTACCCATCTAATCTTCAGCACTCTTCTGTAGCACCACTTTTCAAAAGCTTCTATTCTCTTTTCTCTTTTTGTCTAAACTGTTTATCGTCCACGTTTCACTTCAATACATGGCTACACTCCATACAAATACTTTCAGAAATGACTTCCTGAAACTTAAATCTATACTCGCTGTTAACAAATTTCTCTTCTTCAGAAACGCTTTACTTGCCATTGCCTGTCTACATTTCATATCCTCTCTACTTCGACCATCATCAGTTATTTTGCCCCCCAAATAGCAAAACGCCTTTACTACTTTGTCACATTTCCTAATCTAATTCCCTCAGCATCACCCGACTTAATTCGACTACATTCTACACTCCTGGAAATTGAAATAAGAACACCGTGAATTCATTGTCCCAGGAAGGGCAAATTTTATTGACACATTCCTGGGGTCAGATACATCACATGATCACACTGACAGAACCACAGGCACATAGACACAGGCAACAGAGCATGCACAATGTCGGCACTAGTACAGTGTATATCCACCTTTCGCAGCAATGCAGGCTGCTATTCTCCCATGGAGACGATCGTGGAGATGCTGGATGTAGTCCTGTGGAACGGCTTGCCATGCCATTTCCACCTGGCGCCTCAGTTGGACCAGCGTTCGTGCTGGACGTGCAGACCGCGTGAGACGACGCTTCATCCAGTCCCAAACATGCTCAATGGGGGACAGATCCGGAGATCTTGCTGGCCAGGGTAGTTGACTTACACCTTCTAGAGCACGTTGGGTGGCACGGGATACATGCGGACGTGCATTGTCCTGTTGGAACAGCAAGTTCCCTTGCCGGTCTAGGAATGGTAGAACGATGGGTTCGATGACGGTTTGGATGTACCGTGCACTATTCAGTGTCCCCTCGACGATCACCAGTGGTGTACGGCCAGTGTAGGAGATCGCTCCCCACACCATGATGCCGTGTTTTTATCCCTGTGTGCCTCGGTCGTATGCAGTCCTGATTGTGGCGCTCACCTGCACGGCGCCAAACACGCATACGACCATCATTGGCACCAAGGCAGAAGCGACTCTCATCGCTGAAGACGACACGTCTCCATTCGTCCCTCCATTCACGCCTGTCGCGACACCACTGGAGGCGGGCTGCACGATGTTGGGGCGTGAGCGGAAGACGGCCTAACGGTGTGCGGGACCGTAGCCCAGCTTCATGGAGACGGTTGCGAATGGTCCTCGCCGATACCCCAGGAGCAACAGTGTCCCTAATTTGCTGGGAAGTGGCGGTGCGGTCCCCTACGGCACTGCGTAGGATCCTACGGTCTTGGCGTGCATCCGTGCGTCGCTGCGGTCCGGTCCCAGGTCGACGGGCACGTGCACCTTCCGCCGACCACTGGCGACAACATCGATGTACTGTGGAGACCTCACGCCCCACGTGTTGAGCAATTCGGCGGTACGTCCACCCGGCCTCCCGCATGCTCACTATACGCCCTCGCTCAAAGTCCGTCAACTGCACATACGGTTCACGTCCACGCTGTCGCGGCATGCTACCAGTGTTAAAGACTGCGATGGAGCTCCGTATGCCACGGCAAACTGGCTGACACTGACGGCGGCGGTGCACAAATGCTGCGCAGCTAGCGCCATTCGACGGCCAACACCGTGGTTCCTGGTGTGCCCGCTGTGCCGTGCGTGTGATCATTGCTTGTACAGCCCTCTCGCAGTGTCCGGAGCAAGTATGGTGGGTCTGACACACCGGTGTCAATGTGTTCTTTTTTCCATTTCCAGGAGTGTATTATCCTCTTTTTGCTTTTATTGATGTTCATCTTTTATCCTCCTTTCAAGACACTGTCCATTCCGTTCAGCTGCTCTTCCAAGTCCTTTGCTGTCTCTGACAGAATTACAATGTCATCGGCGAACCTCAAAGTTTTTATTTCTTCTCCGTGGATTTTAATACCTACTCCGAATTTTTCTTTTGTTTCCTTAACTGCTTGCCCAATATACAGATTGAATAACATCGGGGAGAGGCTACAACCCTGTCTCACTCCCTTCCCAACCACTGCTTCCCTTTCGTGTCCCTCGATTCTTACAACTGCCATCTGGTTTCTGCACAAATTGTAAATAGCCTTTCGCTCCCTATATTTTACCCCTGCCACCTTCAGAATTTGAAAGAGACTATTCCAGTCAACATCGTCAAAAGCTTTCTCTAAGTCTACAAATGCTAGAAAGGTAGGTTTGCCTTTCCTTAACCTATTTTCTAAGAGAACTCGTAAGGTCAGTATTGTCTCATGTGTTACAACATTT
Organism: Schistocerca piceifrons; assembly: GCF_021461385.2. Lineage (NCBI taxonomy): Eukaryota > Metazoa > Arthropoda > Insecta > Orthoptera > Acrididae > Schistocerca > Schistocerca piceifrons. Next base: position 857,122,018 of record NC_060138.1, read on the forward strand.
TTACGGAATACTAACTGATCATCCCCGAGGGCGGCTTCTGCTAGTTTTTCCATTGGTCTGTAAAGAGTTGGTGTTAGTATTTTGTAGCCGTGACTTATTGTATTCTTCTTGAAGTCTGAGGGTATTTCGCCTGTCTCATACATCTTGCTCACCATATGGCAGAGTTTTGTCAGGGCTGGCTCTCCCAAGGCTATCAGTAGTTCTAATGAATTGTTGTCTACTCTCGGGGCCTTGTTTCGACTTAGGGCGTTCAGTGCTCTGTCAAATTCTTCACGTAATATCACATCTCCCATTTCATCTTCATCTACGTCCTCTTCCAATTCCATAATATTGCCCTCAAGTACGCAGCCCTTGTATAGACCCTCTATATGCTCCTTCCACCTTCCTGCTTACCCTTCTTTGCTTAGAACTGGGTTTCCATCTGAGCTCTTGATATTCATGCAACATTTCTCCAAAGGTCTCTTTAATTTTCCTGTAGGCAGTATCTATCTTACCCCTAGTGATAAACGCCTCAGCATCCTTACATTTGTCCTCTAGCCATGCCTACTTAACCATTTTGCACTTCCTGTCGATCTCATTTTCGAGACGTTTATATTCCTTTTTGCCTGCTTCATTTACTGCATTTTTGTATTTTCTCCTTTCATCAGTTAACTTCAGTATCCTTTCTGTTACCCAAAGATTTCTATTAGCCCTCGTCTTTTTACCTACTTGATCCTCTACTGCCTTCCCTATTTCATCTCTCAAAGCTACCCTTTCTTCTTCTACTGTATTTATTTCCCCCATTCCTGTCAATTGCTCCCTTATGCTCTCCCTGAATCTCTGTACAACCTCTGGTTCTTTTAGTTTATCCAGGTCCCATCTCCTTAAATTCCCACCTTTTTGCAGTTTCTTCAGTTTTACTCTACAGTTCATAACCAATAGATTGTGGTCAGAGTCCACATCTGCCCCTGGAAATGTCTTACAATTTAAAACTTGGTTCCTAAATCTTTGTCTTACCATTATATAATGTATCTGAAACCTTCCAGTATCTCCATGCTTCTTCCATGTATACAACTGTCTTTTATTATTCTTGAACCAAGTGTTAGCTGTGATTAAGTTATACTCTGTGCAACATTCTACCAGGCGGCTTTCTCTTTCATTCCTTACCCCCATTCCATATTCACCTACTACGTTTCCTTCTCTTCCTTTTCCTACTATCGAATTCCAGTCACCCATGCTTATTAATTTTCGTCCCCCCTCACTATCTGAATAATTTCTTTTATCTCATCATACATTGCGGAGCTAGTCGGCATATAAACTTGTACTACTGTGATAGGCGTGGGCTTCGTATCTATCTTGGCCACAACAATGCGTTCACTATGCTGTTTGTAGGAGCTTACCCGCATTTTTGTTCACTATTAAACTACTCCTGCATTAGCCATATCTTATTTTGTATTTATAGCCCTGTATTCAACTGACCAGAAGTCTTGTTCCTGCTGGCACCGAACTTCACGAATTCCCACTATATCTAACTTTAACCTATCCATTTCCCTTTTTAAATTTTCTAACCTGCCTTCACGATTAAGGGATCTGACATTCCACGCTCCGACCCGTAGAATGCCAGTTTTCTTTCTCCTGATAACGATGTCCTGCTGAATACTTCCCGCCCGGAGATGCGAATGGGGGACTATTTTACCTGCGGAATATTTTACCCAAGAGGACGCCGTCATCACTTAGCCATACAGTAAAGCTGCATGCCCTCGGGAAAAATTACGGCTGTAGTTTCCCCTTGCTTTCAGCCATTCGCAGTACCAGCACAACTAGGCCGTTTTGGTTAGTGTTACAAGGCCAGATCAGTCAGTCATCCAGACTGTTGTCCCTGCGACTGCTGAAAAGGAAGCTGCCCATCTTCAGGCACCACACGTTTGTCTGGCCTCTCAACAGATACCCCTCCGTTGTGGTTCCACCTACGGTACGGCTATCTGTATCGCTTAGGCACCCAAGCCCACCAACGGCAAGGTCCATGGTTAGTGGGGGGGGGGGGGGGCGGCGACGTATATATTAGCTGTAATTTTTGTCGTCAAGGAAGCCGTTGAGATCATGAGATCAACTCGTGCAAAAAGAACTTGAAATGAGGGAGCGACTGTACCTATTGGTGTGCACCGGATCGGATAGCGGCGGGTATCTGCATTAATAACTACGTTTGCAGATAAAAGCTTTAGCCGATACGGATATACGGTGGTATACCTGCGGGTATCCGGAGTAATAAATACTTCGTTGTAAGTTAAAGGACAGGGTCAGCATTACGATTTCCGTCTATTAGCGTTTCACGCGATCGACAACAAAAGTGGTTTCAGTATAAAGTCAATATTATAAGGATGGATAAAAAGTTTCCATTCGAGGGCGTTGCTGCAGCGACTCCCATTAAAGTACTTGCTGTTGGTCAACTCCTTCTGCTCCATCGATAAATATCTTCACAAGGATTATATCTCATAACTCTGTCTGCATTAGAATTGTACAATATCCGCGTATCTGAGTAAAAGATGAACCTTTGGCTCTTTTCACGTCCCAGAGACTCCTCTCTACGGAAAACGATAAATGTAATAATGTGACGCCGTTATATAAGAACTACATGTAGACAAGGGATTAGTGCGACATTCGTATCTTGCAGACGCGCGTGCGGTAAATGTGGAAACGTGAACCACAGCGGCGTTATTACCAAATGCGGCCAAATGGGTCCGTCGTGCTGTTATTGTTCCCTCGTCTGCCGAAGAAGAAACAACGGTAGACATCCATTGGAGACTGAGGAATGTGCATGGGCCAGCATGTCCGTCAAAACGACGATTGTGGAATGGTGCGCCAAGTTCCGTGCAATAAGAGGTGCTGCTGTTTTATGATAACGCAGTATCGCAAATTTCGTGACGCAGACGTTACACCAACTCAAGTGGGAGACTCGCGAGCACCCGCCATATAGTCCTAATCTCTCCCCATGTTACACTACTCGCCATTAAAATTGCTACACCACGAAGATGAGGTTCTACAGACGCGAAATTTAAGCGACAGGAAGAAGATGCTGTGATATGCAAATGATTAGCTTTCCAGAGCATTCACACAAGGTTGGCGCCGGTGACGACCCCTACAACGTGCTGACATGAGGAAAGTTTCCAACCGATTTCTCATACACAAACAGCAGTTGACCGGCGTTGCCTGGTGAAACGTTGTTGTGATGCCTCGTGTAAGGAGGAGAAATGCGTACCATCACGTTTCCGATTTTGATAAAGGTCGGATTGTAGCCTATCGCGATTGCGGTTTATCGCATCGCGATATTGCTGCTCGCGTTGGTCGAGATCCAATGACTGTTAGCAGAATATGGAATCGGCGGGTTCTGGAGGGTAATACGGAACGCTGCGCTGGACCCCAACGGCCTCGTATCACAAGCAATCGAGATGACAGGCATCTTATCCGCATAGCTGTAACGGATCGTGCAGCGACGTCTCGATCCCTGAGTCAACAGATGGGGACGTCTGCAAGACAACAACCATCTGCACGAACAGTTCGACGACGTTTGAAGCAGCATGGACTATCAGCTCGGAGACCATGGCTGCGGTTACCCTTGACGCTGCATCACAGACAGTAGCGCCTGCGATGGTGTACTCAACGACGAAGCTGGGTACACGAATGGCAAAACGTCATTTCTTTCGGATGAATCCAGGTTCTGTTTACAGCATCATGATGGTCGCATCCGTGTTTGGCGTCATCGCGGTTAACACACATTGGAAGCGTGTACTCGTCATCGCCATACTGGCGTATCACCCGGCGGGATATTATGGGGTGCCATTGGTTACACGTCTCGGTCACCTCTTGTTCGCATTGACGGCACTTTGAACAGTGGACGTTACATTTCAGATGTGTTACGACCCGTGGCTCTACCCTTCATTCGATCCGTGCGAAACCCTACATTCCAGCAGGATAATGCACGACCGCATGTTGCAGGTCCTGTGTGGGCCTTTCTGGGTACAGAAAATGTTCGACTGCTGCCCTGGACAGCACATTCTCCAGATCTCTCACCAACTGAAAACGTCTGGTCAAGGGTGGCCGAGCAGCTGGCTCGTCAAAATGCGCCAGTCACTACTCTTGATGAACTGTGGTATCGTGTTGAACTTGCATGGGCAGCTGTACCTGTACACGCCATCCAAGCTCTGTTTGACTTAATGCCCAGGTGTACCAAGGCCGTTATTACGGCCAAAGGTGGTTGTTCTGGCCACTGATTTCTCAGAATCTATGCATCCAAATTGCGTGAAATTGTAATCACATGTCAGTTCTAGTATAATATATTTGTCCAAAGAATACTCGTTTATTATCTGCATTTCTTCTTGGTGTAGCAATTTTAATGGCCAGTAGTGTATTATCACGCCTTCGGTCCCTTAAAAAAGACGTTGAAGGATCTACGATTCCTGTCGACAAGGCTGTGCAGTAGGCAGTTGACGGTGTTATGGCTTCACGTAGCAGGACACGATGTTCTATCAAACGGGTATCTTCAACCTGGTGCGTCTATGGGATTTTTATCTCAATGCTCACGGCGATTTTTCCTGGTTGACACACGTATTCTGGACTCTATGGCTTCCGAACGGAAACTGTTTGATGACCCCTTATAGTATCCGTTCGGGACAGAGTGCCACTGCATTGGCGTCAGTGCACAGTGACCTGAACAGGATGGGTGCTTTTATGACGCCTGCAATGACTGTCTTCCTCTTTTTCCATTTAATCACATGTCCATTTTGTTTCCATCATATCGGCTGTTGCTTTACTTTTGAGACATTTCTGTTTCGTTTGCAGTCAAGGAGGTCACTTGGACAATTACCAAAGGCCACCACAAAGAGATGTGGAGGATCCATCTACTGAAATCATCAAGTCACCGTCTTAATCCTGTTTGTGTACCACATACTTCACAAATAATGTTCGGTGCAAAATCAGTATATCGATGACCGTTCCTGTTAAACATATTTACAAGTACACCACGCAATAATTTTTACGTTGAGAAGTGTATGTAGATAACATGATTTAACATATTTGTGAATTAATTTTAAAACTGTAAGTGGTAGGTGGTGACAGCTTCCAGGACGACTTATTTTGATTTTCGAATGTCGCACAGATTTCATTAATCACGACACAAAGACTTGGGGAACTTATCAACAATGTGACAGGCCATGTTGTATTAAAACTTGGTCATGACTGTGTTATTCAGTGGAATGTAAATTACGAAATTCGATTCCAGTAGATGAAAATTTGGGCCAAGAGCAATCATAATGTCAGATCTCCTGTGCAAGAAATGGGTTACAATGGCTTACAAAATTTTAATGGCCTTGAATTTCGTTAATGGTCTTGCGAATACGAATGTGGCACTTGCGGATGCAGTACGAATCTCTTTTACCTTAGTGTATACTATAAGCTGTGCTGAGATACAGGTGATCAATGCCGAGAGGCTACAGAGGAATATGTGGAGCTGTTTATTTTCCGACGAGATCCGACGATAACACCGCCATAATAAGATCACTGGATAATGTATTAGTCATCTCCATAAAGAGCATACTTGTCGCTTTGGAACGACCCCACACTGGTATCATAGGTCATGGCTTTGAAGCGGTGCTTGTAAGTCAGTCGATTGTACAGAATCAGTATAATGATATGGGTTGATGTGGAGACGTGAGAGAATGGAAAAAAGGAGCTATCGAATTTGGACGCGCATACGAACACAGGGTGAATGCAGGTACTCAATTTGTTGATGTAATAACACAGAATGTCCAACATATGTTGTATATTACTCGCAGTCAAGTAGAACGGTGTTAGAACGGTGGCCATAAAAAGATTTTAATAGACAAGGTGGGAGACGCTTGTTACGACTTGTAAATAAGAGGCAATTTCAAACCCGAAAGGAATTCCTGCTGTTAATGAATGCAGGTTACCGAGTGAACATTGCAAAAAGACTGCACGCAATGGACATCTGGAGTGAGATGCCTCACAAAAAGCCATTGCTCACAGTGGCACAATAAATTACTGGTCTTCAGTGGGCCAAACGACACAGAAATTGGACAGCAGCTGACTGGAGGCCTGTAGCATGGTCCGACGAGTGTCAGTTTTGCCTCCTTTGTCCCGACTATGCCAGTCACCCGATGACAAGTACAGCCTACAAAGTGTGGCAGGTGCAGTTTAGGCCGCAGTTGATTTTGTGATGTTTTGGATCTGTTATTCATGCAATGCAATCGGGTTTCCATGATCATGAACCAGGGTACACCACATACTCGTTGACCAAGTGTTGTCCCGTCTTCATCACCATGATCAGTATGCTGTTGACATTTCTGTCTTGCAGGCTGGCCGGCTGCTGTGGCCGAGCGATTCTAGGCGCTTCAGTCCGGAACTGCGCTCCTGCCACGGTCGCAGGTTCGAACCCTGTCTCGGCCAAGGACGTATGTGATGCCCTTAGGTTAGTTAGGTTCAAGTAGTTCTATGTCTAGGGGACTGATGACCTCAGATGTTAAGTTCCATAGTGCTTAGAGCCATTTGATCCATTCTTGCAGGTGGGCAATAGCCATTTTCACATATTGTTCCTGGTTTGGCGAAAGCTCAGGCACTGGTTTGGCGAATGCGCAGCACCATATCAGACCCTGAATGGCATGCTAAATCACGCAGACGTAATTATATGTAAAATGCCTTGGACTGTATGGAACAACATGTGAAACATAGCAGTCATCAGCCTCACAAGTTTTTGTTTGTCCAGGATCTTCCCCCAAACTCCTGCATCGATTTCAACCCAGTTTCACACAGAAATAGTAGATCTCTCGGGTATAAGCATTGTGGTTGTATCTTCCTAGCTCCAGTAGGACTGAGATATGGGCAGAAACGTATTTTCCCAGCCTCTGACATATACGTGTATCGACTGCCCTACATTACATATGGATTGTACTGGAACAATATCGGCATGCTGTACCACCTTGATTTGAGGTGCAGCCTCCACATGAGGGGCAAGAAATGCTTTTCCAGCCCCCAAGTCGCCTTCCATGCACAGCAGACTTGTTGTGTGGCGGTAGTATAGGCCTGCTTTATTGGCCTCCTTTGCAGGGGCTACATGTGCAGATAACCACTACTAAGCACAGTGATGAAGGGAGGAAGTGGACAGTGAGAGAGAGGGGAGGAATAGGTGGGCAGAGAAAAGGGGAGATGAACAGAGAGAGGGTGGAGAGCATGAACAGATGCAGAGGAGAAGTATGAGATGGACAGAAAGTGTGGGGAGGAGAAGGTAGGGAGAGAGAGGGGAGGAGCTGTGTTGTGCAGGTAGCATTGGCATTTCTTGCAGGGCCTCAACTGTGGATGGGTACAGCTGAGCAGAAAAAGGGGGGAGGGGGAGATGGATAGTGAGAGAGGCAGAGAATGAGCTGGACAGAGAAATGGGAAATGAGGAGATGGACAGTGAAAAGGGGGGGGGGGGCAGTAGATGCAGACAGAGAGCTAGACAATGTGGGGCGGAAAAAGAGAAAGGGAGCGAACAAACATACATGGAGAGGAGAGAGATGAAGGAGGAAGGTGGGAGGGAAGAGTTGTAAAGGTCAAGTGGAAAAGGAAGAGGATATGGATAGGGGAAGGGGAGGAAGATAAGAACAGAGAACGGGGGAAGAAGCTGTGGTCGGAGAGAAGGGTGGAGGAGATGGACGAAGAGAGGGGAGGTGGAGATAGAAAGACAGAATGGGAGGGAGGGGCGGATATATACAGTTCGGGCGAGAGGTAGCCAGAGAGGTGTGAGGGAGGAAGAGGTGAACACAGAGAGGGAGGAGGTGGAGATATCTGCAATATACGTTTCGAATGCATACACGAGTGAAGCTGAGGGGAAAAGGCTAGTCATCAGTAAGAGGCTCAGCTGGATGTGGAGTACCTGAAGAAACTAGTAGACTCTTTCCTCACTGAGTTGAGACTGCTGACGAGAGGTGGCGTTAGAGAGTAATAATTTTTTGTCTAGTATGCTTACTTGCTACCATACAGACTTCTTGGCCTTGGCACGATGTCAGTATGGGGCAATTCTGCCGATTGTTACGTATAAAGTACCGCTGCAGCGTCAGTTACGACACTTTGGATACGTCGACGGAGAAAGTAATAGAGAACTTGTTATATAACACCAAGCAGCGTTCTCATTAGGGCATGTTAGTTAGACATAAACGATTTCAGGGAATTAATTTTCGTTTTGCCTTTTACCAAACGACACATGCAACATTCAGTCACTATACATGAATATTAAATTACTAAAAAAATCAAATAGTCAGTAAACGTAATATCATCGGTATCTGTAACCTTCTGGGAGTTGATTCAATTACTTTTCTTAATTTTTTATGTCGCTCTAATTCGCTGAATATTAAATTTCAAATGCTCTTTCAAACAGTGGTTCCAAATATACACCTTTAATGTTAGCTACCAGTTCAGAGGCTAAGAGGAAACCTTACAAGAACGCGTGTCACTCATACAAACGACTTGTTAACAAAAGGCGGCCGGGGTGGCCGAGCGGTTCTAGGCGCTACAGTCTGGAACCGCGCGACCGCTACGGTCGCAGGTTCGAATCCTGCGTCGATGTGTGGGATGTCCTTAGGTTAGTTAGGTTTAAGTAGTTCTACGTTCTAGGGGACTGATGGCCTCAGAAGTTAAGTCCCATAGTGCTCAGAGCCATTTGAACCATTTTGTTAACAAAAACGGTGTAGTGCCTTCCGCATTTGGAAGAACGTTTACTTCTGAGAATATAAGAAAACCGGGACACAAAATATTTTAAATACAGCAAAAGTAACGTTCCTTACGCTGATGTATAAGCAGAAATATGCACCGACGTCTGTCGTGTTCCCGGATTATAATGACAGAAGTGTCCATAAATGTGCACGAACACCTGGTCTGTACATATACTATTGCTGTTGCTTTCGAACCAGGGCCGGTTTGAGACCCAAGCAACACAAGCAGCCACTTAGGGCGCCAAACTATAGGATTACTATACAGGATGTGCCACAATTATAGCGGCCGCTTGGGTGTCAACCTGACAGGGATGCAAGGGGTGCCCAAGTACAAGATTCACATACAGCGTGTATCAAAATTAGTAACGAAAAGTGACACGAGTGAAATAGTTCAAGAAAAAAGGGGATCAGGGAGGAGGCGGGGAGGGGGGGGGGGGAGAAGGGTTTGTACCAAATGATAAATTGCTTGTGTGGAAAAATGATGTCGAACTGTCTCTATTCCGATCTGACACGTTTTTAAGAATCAAGGAATATGTAAGTACATTATCTTGACTCCGTGGGACAATCATATTTCTAATTATCAAGTAGTGGACTGGATGAACTACATGTTTTACACAGATGCACCTCAGTACAAATCCTAGGAAGACTTTAGCTGCATGTTTCTCACGTCCCCTGTAGCTCTATTTGAAGAGGATTCAGCCCCGTTTACTTCCCACTAATAATTCTGTATTTCTTTGAGAGGTTATCGCTGTAAACGAAACTCTGACTTTCAGGTATCGTACAGGGTACATATGTCTGTCTATCGTAATTGATTCGAACAATTTAAAAAAGGCCGACAATGGAAGAGGATAATATACTACCGATAGCGGACATAGCGCGCAAGACTATGGGAAATGACTGTACAGAAATAATTTCGACCTGTTTGCGGATTTCAGGTCGTACCACAATATCAGCAGACTTCTTGTTATAAGACTAGGATGAAGTGTAGACAATCACGACAGTTAACCATCCCATCTTTTTAGAACCGGTGTTGCGAATAATCCTCAATGAGGCTACAGAGTTCCTCTCCGTAGAAGACAGAAATAATAATCTTCGCATGACATGGAATGAATAACATACAAAAGATCAAATCCATCAATCGATGAAATAAAATTCCAATTTCCTTGTTATTTGCCCTGCTTATTGTTTAACAATTTTCTGCACATGCATAAAATAAAAGTACAGGTTTGTCTCAAGCTGTTTGTGGGCTTCCACCATTCAATTTAACAGCAATATATTTACAAATTCATAGCTGATATCATAAATACGTCAACATCAACATGTTAATTGGAGGGAATTTGTGGTTATGGCATGTATATTGCTTGTAATTGTGAAGGACAGGACGAGCCAAAAGTCACGAAGGAGCTACAACTATGAATAAATTTTCTATTTATTCTTTTCTCCTTTCTTTTGTTTCAGATACTGACAGTGCAAGGGCGCGAGATTCATCATGGAACCATTCAGTACCGCTCAACGAACCAAAATTATGAAGCTTTACTTTGAAAACGAGTAACCCCTTCGTGATTTTCGACGCATCCTATGCAGTTCTAAAGAACCATTTAAGGTAGAGATTTATGTGAATGTAGAACTGAAGGTTTAATAAGACTGTTTATATTTTGATCTATGTGAATAACATCCTTTCGGGTATCAAGCTGAGTCATTTTGTATACTTCAATACTTCAAACTACTACAAAACAAAACTGTCGCTTTCGTCACAATGCAGAGGACTACTGCAAATGCAGTTGGAATGTGGTTTTTTTTGTAGTTGTTTTACTGACAGAATACGAGGCGGTTCATTATCGAAAACGAAACCATTCAAACTGGCCTCGCCACTGGAAGACTGTGCACTTCATATACCATAAATGAGTCATTAAACTTTTGATTTGTATCGATAATATTAAATAACGTGTTGGTTGATATATTGCTGGCGCTGTGGTCAGCACGTATAGACATAAGGATTGAAATCCCAGGAACATTTAGCCGGCCGCTGTGACCGAGTGGTTCTAGGCGCTTCAGTCAGACCGCTACGGTCGCAGGTTCGAATCATGGCTCGGGCATGGATGTATGTGATGTCCCTAGGTTAGTTAGGTTTAAGAAATTCTAAGTTCTAGGGGACTGATGACCTCAGATGTTAAGTCCCATAGTGCTCAGAGCCATTTAAACCAGGAACATTTCAATGGTACACGCTGCATGCTGCCAGTAAAAATTATGTTGAGCCTGTTGGTTTCATTCAGAAATACCTGATTTCCTTCGTCGATGGAGACTAAATTAATCGATTTTATCCAAATGAAATTCAAGCGTATTCATGTCTCTTACTCGATGGTGAGTAGTTCTGTTCACGTTCTTTCACTTGCCGTTAGAGGGTTTGAAGATTAGCCATTAGTCCCAGGTAAGTTTTCCCTCATTTTTTCTGCCGTTTCTTTGACTTTATTATATCCTCAATGGTGTTGTATAGTTGTGTTTGGTAATAATGTTAGAGCGTAACTGCAATTTAGTTCCTTTTCTCTACTGGATAAATATGTTTTTTTTTTTATTATTTGGATATGGAAAGACTTCAAATTCTTTTGTTTATGTTCTTTGCATTTGTAATATTAACTGCGATGTGAAGAGCTGCTACGTAAATCGTTGGCATAAAAGCACAGAAAGCGATATCTAGAATAATGGTTGAGCAGCGACATACAGTGAGCGGGTGTTAATGAGTGTGTAGCAGTATGACGAGAGACATGTTGATTTGAGATGCAAAAACTTGCTCAGACAGTGAATTGGGAACTTTACGTCATAATGTGTAGTAAACGTTGAACTGATCATTACGAACAGAAAGATCATAAGGTTTGAGTATTACTAAGGAGACTGTCTGTCAACTGGTAATGACGATGCTTTCGCGAGTAGACATTCGTACTTATTACTACCGCGATAGTGAAACTGCTTTTACCTTTAACTGCATCCAGAGTGCCAAGGTTCTTTAAAAGTGTGTACGATATTTGTCTTCTTAATGAACAGGTGTTTGTAGAAATTTTCATGGTGAACATAATTAAGAATGTGAATCAGGAGTAAGAACGGTTTTACTGACTGTGAATTCCCCATCACCGTAGTCATTTGCAAAAGTGACGAGCAATTATTCGCAGTCGGAAGTGATCGGGAACAATGTATGCATACTGAAACGAGATCTAGGTGTGTATAATGAGTAGTAAACGTGTATATGTTAAGCCTGTGAACTATCATAAGCAATTACGTTTAATCAGCCAGTGGCCCATTAAACCCCTCTGCAGATGTCTTTGCAGCCTAAGCGAGAGGATACTTGACCAGCATACTTCGCCGTCGAAACATTGCAAACGGAGCTGATGCAGTAACTTCGTCTGCAACGTCACGAGCCGCTGCCGTCATCTCAACACGCCGCCAGGCATCTCCAACAACGAACAGATAAGCTGCATTGCCATTTGCTCTCCCCAGTGAAAGACTAACGAAATCCAGCAATTCAAGTTGAAAGTGGTTTGATTCATTATTAAACTATTTTCTTTCTTTACGTTTTCTTAACTTTTGCTACGTAAATTAAATTACCTGAAGTGAACTATCAACTTTCAACGTAGTTTTGTTGACCCACCATTAATTATACGTATTTCTCTTTTACTTAAACTGTCTCTTAATTTTAAATTAATGTTGCAGCAATTGAATGTATGTTTATGTGACTTTTGGAGGGAAGTACTGCAAACGCGTGTGCAGTGGTATCTACAAAGCGAGTTGGCGTACCATAATGTTTGATAATGTCGCGTGAGTTAATCGCGGCGTCCACCATTGGTTTCTGGGCACCGAGCAACATCTAAAGTTAACAGTGTAACACCTTTAACTTTTCATTATATTGGACATTTTGTACATATATACATATATGGAACATGTATTTCAAAGAAATGCAGACATATTCGCCAAACCCATAACAAGAAATTCATAAAACTTCTACACTTTCAGATCACATACTACGATCTACACATGAATAAGAATCTGATTTTCAATTTTCCCAGATTTAGAAAATTTCACAGATATAGATAACGAAACAAATCTCCTCACGAAAGATCTGAAATACAACGTAGTCCCAGCACTACACAAAGAGTCTGTAAAGTACTTGATAGCCACTTCTAAAGTTGCAATAGACGTAGCGAACCTCTCATACAGAAAACAGAATAAAATTACAGTTAACGTAACAAATATTATAGACAAGGTACTATATAAACAGAGTTCACACAAATACCAGCCCAAAACACAACATAAAATTCTGATCAATATAAACCATAAACTGCTATTAAATGATCCTGTAGCATTAAAAGCTGAATTAAACCCGCTTATTCACTATTGGTATAAGCCTCGTGACATGGGAAAGTTGAATGTGCTAGCTGTCAATCTGCGCAGGCTATGTTTAAATCTTACTTAAAGTCATGTTACCACACTTTCACCAGTAATAACTTGGTTACTAATGATTACATGGATAAGTGAATTGATATATAGTCTAAACCTACAATATTTACGGGATTAGTAACAGAATTGTGTGTGATTTACGTAATATAGTTACTAGTGGAATTCTTTTCTCATGCGAAATAATCAGACATCAACTGAGTTGCGTTGTCTCTAATAAAAGCACTCCGTCTACAGGCCACAAGTGGCCCGTCGGGACCATCCGACCGCCGTGTCATCCTCATGTGAGGATGTGGATAGGAGGGGCGTGTGGTCAACACACCGCTCTCCCAGTCGTTACGATGGTGTTCTTTGACCGGAGCCGCTACTATTCGGTCGAGTAGCTCCTCAGTTGGCATCACGAGGCTGAGTGCACCCCGAAAATGGCAACAGCGCATGGAGGCTGGATGGTCATCCATCCAAGTGCCGGCCACGACCGACAGCGCTTAACATCGGTGATCTGACGGGAACCGGTGTATCGTTGTCTCTAATAAAACCTCTTATAAACAGATAGTCTATAATCTTACGAAGTACAAGCCTCAGAACCGTTTTCTCCAGAAGGGACGCTGATAGCGTTTGAATTGGATGATTCAGTCGTTCGGTAGTGATAGTAATCTATCTTCAAAGACTTTCTTTTCGCCTTGATTTTTAGGAATGGATGTCATCCAGGAAGTAAAAATGCCATAAAATAACGCCAGTGTCACCGTCAGTATCATTCTGTCGCGCTACAAAATATGCGATCTTCCTTTTTCTTTATTCTGTCAAAAGTTTATTTATGTTTTACGCTAAACGGGCAAGAGTACGATGGAATGTATGTATTTCTTAGACGTCCATGCAGAGGGACAAGTAAAAGGTGCAGAACAAAACGTTTCAGACACTGGACATTTGCAGAAGACCGACCGTTCGCTCTTAACCCTCATGGCAGGCCCCTACGAAAGGAAATGTCATGGTGCAGCTCCTCGAAATGAAATTTCCGGCTGGAATTGCCAGAGGCGCTGGCTGCTTGCAGTCTGGGATACAGCTTCGCGGTCGCTCGATAGCATTCTCCAAAGGGAGTTGGCTGCCATATCCCACTCATCAAGTTTTCATGCCCTTTCTGCACTCCATATCGGTTGGTTCGTTATTCAGTAGGAATTCCAGTAACGCTCACTGCGCATACTGCTGCCGACGAAGCCGGCTATTCCTCTGCACAGAGGTCCCTTAAAATTGCAGAGGATTTCTGCGGTAGCCAGTGAGAGCTAGCCTTCAAAGTTGGAGTCAGTTTCACTTGAAATTGCCAAATTAATTTTTATTGTATACTATGAAATTAACTGCGGCGATATGGCAAAGAAGCACCTGCAAAAATCTGGCACTGATTAACTTCTTATTGACCGTTAAAGAGACAATTAAATTTTATATTACATATGCTATCCCGACGTTTTTCACTCCGTGCGTTGATCGAGCTGTAAACGAAACCATTGAGAAATGTCTGCCATCTATTTACGTCTACTATCTACGAGGGTCAGTCAAATGAAAACATTAAATTGGTAATAACAAATCGAAACGTCGCGCCGTTATCCTGTACGTTGTTAAGCGTGCTACAAACAGCGTGCAGAATGTCCTGTAGGTGGCAGCATAGGGCAGATGCACACATACCGTCGCAGTATCAGAATAAAGATGGCCGCCGCGACTTGCACCAGGGAAGAATAGAGTACTGTTAGTCGGTTTTTGCGTAGTGAAGGTGTGAAACCAATTGAAATTCATCGACGAATAAAGGTTCAGTACGGTGATGCATGTTTGTCACAGCAGCAAGTCTACGAATGGAGTAGGAAGTTCGCAAATGGTGTGACTTCAGTGGAAGATGCTCCTCGTCCAGGTCAGGCACAACGAGTTATGACTCCACAGAACATTGCAGCAGTTGAACCCATAGTGAAGGAAAACCGCCGAGTGACACTGAATGACATTGCAGCATGTTTACAGATTAGTCATGGGTCAGCACACCACATTGTACATGATGTGCTCCAGTATCATAAAGTGTCTGCAAGATGGGTGCCACGGCAGCTGACTTCTAAAATGAGAGAACGACGTGTTGATGCTTGTGATGAACTTCTTCGGCGCTTTGAACGAGAAGGTGATGCCGTCCTTGCAAGAATCGTTACTGGGGACGAAACCTGGGTTCACTTGCCTGTACAACAGTTGCAACAATCACAGACCTGCATTTTGAGTGTCTTCCTCATCCACCATACTCACCAGACCTTGCCCCAAGTGATATCCATGTTTTTGGACCACACAGAGACGCAATGGAAGGAAATAAGTTCCGTTCTGAGGAAGAGGTACGCCACGCGGTGCACGAGTGGTTGCGCGGACTACCAAAAGAATTTTTTTATAAAGGAATTTATGAACTTTGTAAGCGCTGGAGGACTTGCATTGAGTGTGGGGAAGATTATGTTGAAAAGTGATACAGCATTGTACCATTTCCGCACAGTAAATAATATTAAAAAAATATTTAAGGTTTTCATTTGACTCATCCTCGTACATACACACTACGCAAGCCATCGTATGGTGCATGGCGGTGGGTACCTTGTACTACTACCAGTCATTTCCTTTCGCGTTCCAGTCGCAAACAGAGAGAGGGAAAACTACTATCTATGTTCCTCAGTACGAACCCTAATTTCTTTTATGTTATCCTTACTATCTATTCATTTGGTTCCAATCGAAGGTTTTTTGAATTCTGATATGGAAAGCCTCACACTTTTTACTGTCCAAGGTCAGCAGCTACTTTTCGCACTTTTATTCAAGCTGTCACGACAAATATTCAGACATTTAATATTTCATATTTTAAAAATCGTAGGAGAACTTCATACTTTGGTATTCTTCACATACGATGAGAACCTCTATGGATTTTTTGCCAGATATCGAGACATAGTTTCGTTCTACAAATTATTAAAAGCGTTTAAAATTCAAATATGTCTAAGTTTCGAGCATTTGTCACACTTTGCGATGCTTACATACCGTGAACGGGATATACTTTAGCCACCATGGTTACTTTGACTACCAGTACACCAAAAGTGTGTGTGGTACTCCATCGTAGCACTTTTCATTATGTTTATAATATTGATTATGGATCACACTATATGATTTATGTACCATGAAAAGATTTTTCTTTTATGTTGCTTAATAAAGTACCTAAGAAAACTTTAGATCACTGTATTTATTTCAGGGTGAGAAAAATTTAATTGTGTTTTTGAAATAGTGACCACATATAGAATGATAACTGACGGTCGTGGTGGAGGTATGGGCCGGTCAATGTATCCCCACATTCATTCTTTGACCACCGACATTGTTTTCCATTACTTCTTTTGCATTTTAGAAAAAATGTGTTGTACTAATTAGTACGTAATCTTTTCATACAGACCCCCATCTTCACTAACAAAAATATAATATGAGTTCAGTCATGATAATCACATTTGAATATTAAATTCGATCAAAATATACCTGGTCTACAGTGATCGTAGTTTGTATGGAATGAACGGAGGAACTCTCCCTGTATGATACATAGTATAGGAGTAAACGAGATGAAAGATCAGTTTGGGAAGTGAGCAAAGAGCTTAACTTCCTACAAAAACTTTAGAGAGATACTGCAGCAAATGCAAAGACTGAAACTACCCCTGGTGACATCTGGAATGTAGATGAAACTGGAATCACTGCATTTTAAGAAGTTTGTAACCTCAGCGTACCATGCATGGGTGACAGAAAACCAATGAAATCACAGACATTGTGAAAACTGCACTACCAAACGCAGTTACGCCCAAAAATATACTGGCTGGAGTCAAAGTGACAGGCATCTTCGTCCGCGCGGCTCCTCCCGTCGGAGGTTCGAGTCCTTCCTCGGGAATGGGTGTGTGTGTCGTCCATAGCGTAAGGTAGTTTAAGTTATACTAAGTAGTGTGTAAGCTTAGGGACCGATGACCTCACCAGTTTGGTCCCATAAGACCTTACCACAAACTTCCAAAAACAGACATCTCCACCTTGAACAAGGACATTTTCACCAACAGTGGCTTTCTGCCTTCTTACGTGACAGAGCTTTTCTGATGCTGTTGGGTAGGCCTGTACTATCAGTATCGATGTCTGTTAAGATAAACATCACATCAGCTGACCAACAGTGCTTCCAATTGCCTTGAGAAATCCAACGAAGAAAAAAAAGACAGCAAAGGGACGAAAAACAACGTCAGCAATATTGACAAATATTTCAATGGAAGACACGTTACACCGCGAACAACAAGCGTCTACAGACAGAAAAGAAAAAAGTTTAAAGAGAAGTATGTATATTCTGCGCAATAATCTATTTTCTACAAAAAATGGCCAAGATCAAGTTAAACCACACTATATGTTTTCTTGAAATAATGTGCAAAAAAAGTAGGAATTCCTAAGAATGTTTTTAACAGAAAAGAAGAAGAGGATCAGGATGTCCTGTGCCTTACGTTTCTTCAAACATTCTCTCTCAGTAGTCCTGGTCGCGACTGGATTCAATGCGCAAATTGTAGACGGTGGGCCCATCTTTCACGTCTTAAAATGACGCGAAAGGACCTTTTTACGATTGTCTGACTGATAAAAATTTTGGACATACTTTTCTGTAAAACAGTTATTATAACAATGATAACACAGTTTATGACCGTAGTGTTTGTCATAAAGCTGTAGGAATTTGCACTGAAATAAAATGTGAGTATTAAAGCCAATATATTTAGAAGTAGATAACCAATGCCGTAACTAAATTAAATAATAAAATCATTTGGAACAACTTGTCCCAACTGCTCGTCCATCTTGCCCTTTGTATGGGGAAGGTCGGCCCAGATGGTACTACTGTACTAAACATTTTTTTATGAATAGACACTGAGAAGCCTTAATTCCTTAGTGTAAAGGTGCTGAAACAATGTACCAATGTTTCCAAATAAAAAGATAACTGGAACATTTAAAATACAAGGTGGAAATAAAACAAGGGAAAAAAGAGGACAAACATCTTCAGTCTCCGCTATATGTGTAAGAGAACAGCATTACATTTACATCCACGAAGTGTGTTGTCGATAACTGATATAATTTATTTGTGGTTGTTTAAAGATGACTTTTGGGAGAGAGGGCCTTATAAAACGATTGTGAAAGGATCTTGTTATTGGTAATTGAACATTTTATTTCGCTGCTATATACGAGGGCAGTTCAATAAGTAATGCAACACATTTTTTTCTGAAACAGGGGTTGTTTTATTCAGCATTGAAATACACCAGGTTATTCCCCAATCTTTTAGCTACACAACATTATTTTTCAACGTAATCTCCATTCAATGCTACGGCCTTACGCCACCTTGAAATGAGGGCCTGTATGCCTGCACGGTACCATTCCACTGGTCGATGTCGGAGCCAACGTCGTACTGCATCAATAACTTCTTGATCGTCCGCGTAGTGCCTCCCACGGATTGCGTCCTTCATTGGGCCAAACATATGGAAATCCGACGGTGCGAGATCGGGGCTGTAGGGTGCATGAGGAAGAACAGTCCACTGAAGTTTTGTGAGCTCCTCTCGGGTGCGAAGACTTGTGTGAGGTCTTGCGTTGTCATGAAGAAGAAGTTCGTTCAGATTTTTGTGCCTACGAACACGCTGAAGTCGTTTCTTCAATTTCTGAAGAGTAGCACAATACACTTCAGAGTTGATCGTTTGACCATGGGGAAGGACATCGAACAGAATAACCCCTTCAGCGTCCCAGAAGACTGTAACCATGACTTTACCGGCTGATGGTATGGCTTTAAACTTTTTCTTGGTAGGGGAGTCACTCCATTGATTGCCGTTTTGTTTCAGGTTCGAAGTGATGAACCCATGTTTCATCGCCTGTAACAATCTTTGACAAGAAATTGTCACCCTCAGCCACATGACGAGCAAGCGATTCCGCACAGATGGTTCTCCTTTGCTCTTTATGGTGTTCGGTTAGACAACGAGGGACCCAGCGGGAACAAACCTTTGAATATCCCAACTGGTGAACAATTGTGACAGCACTACCAACAGAGATGTCAAGTTGAGCACTGAGTTGTTTGATGGTGATCCGTCGATCATCTCGGACGAGTGTGTTCGCACGCTCCGCCATTGCAGGAGTCACAGCTGTGCACGACCGGCCCGCACGCGGGAGATCAGACAGTCTTGCTTGACCTTGCGGCGATGATGACACCCGCTTTGCCCAACGACTCACCGTGCTTTTGTCCAATGCCAGATCACCGTAGACATTCTGCAAGCGCATATGAATATCTGAGATGCCCTGGTTTTCCGCCAGAAGAAACTCGATCACTGCCCGTTGTTTGCAACGCACATCCGTTACAGACGCCATTTTAACAGCTCCGTACAGCGCTGCCACCTGTCGGAAGTCAATGAAACTATACGAGACGAAGCGGGAATGTTTGAAAATATTCCACAAGAAATTTCCGGTTTTTTCAACCATAATTGGCCAAGAAAAAAAATGTGTTGCATTACTTATTGAACTGCCCTCGTAGTTACGTGTTTAAAACAATGATATTTGTAAAATATGGTCTCTTACAGGACAAGTAATAATTTCTTATAATGAAAATACACTGAAGAGTCAAAGAAACATGCACTTGCCTAATATCGTGTAGGCCACAGCGAGCACGCGGAAGAGCCGCAACAGGACATGGATGGACTCGGCTAATGTCTAAAGCAGTGCTCGAGGGAATTGACACCACGAATCCTGCAGGGCTGTCCATAAATCCGTAAGAGTGCGAGGGGGTGGCAATTTCTTCTGAACAGAACGTTGCAAGACATCCCATATATGCTCAATAATGTTCATTTATGGGGAGTTTGGTGGCCAGTGGAAGTTTTTAAAGTATGAAGAGTGTTCCTGGAGCCACACTGCAGCAATTCTCGACGTTTGGGATGTCGCATTGTCCTGCTGGAGCTGCTCAAGTCCGTCGGAATGCACAACGGACATGAATGGATTCAGGCGATCATACAGAATGCTTACGTAAGTGTCACCTGTCAGAGTCGTACCTAGACTTATCACTCCAACTGCACGCGCTCCACTTCATTACAGAGCCTCCACCAGCTTGAGTCACCTGTTGACATGCAGGATCCATGGATTCATTAGGCTGTCGCCATATCAGTACACGTCCATCCGTTCGATACAATCTGAAACGAGACTTGTATGACCAGGCAACATGTTTCCATCAAACAGTCCAATGCCAATGTTAACGGGCCCAGGCGAGGCGTAAACCTTTGTGTCGTAAAGCCCATATCGATGATGTTTCGTTAAATGGTTCGCACGCTGACACGTGTTGATGGCCCAGCCTTGAAATCTGCAGCAATTTGTGGAATGGTTGCACTTCTGTCACGTTGAACGATTTTCTTCAGTCGCCGTTGGTCCTGTTCTTGCAGCATCTTTTTCCAGCCGCAGCGATACCGGAGATTTGACGTTTTACCGGCTTTCCTGATATTCACGGAACACGCGTGAAATGGTCGTACGGGAAAATCCCCAATTCATCGCTACCTTGGGGATGCTGTGACCTATCGCTTGTGCGCCGGCTATAACACCACTCAGACTCACTTAAATCTAGATAACCTGCTATTGTAGCAACAGTAACAGATCTAACAACAGCGCCAGACACTTGTCGTTTTACATAGGCGTTGCCGACCGCAGCGCCATATTCTGCCTGTTTACATGTCTCTGTATTTGAATATGCATGCCTATATCGGTTTCAAATGGTTCAAATGGCTCTGAGCACTAAGGGACTTAATTTCTGAGGTCATCAGTCCCCTAGAACTTAGAACTACTTAAACCTAACTAACCTAAGGACATCACACACATCCATGCCCGAGGCAGGATTCGAACCTGCGACCGTAGCGGTCGCTATATCGGTTTCTTTTGCGCTTCAGTGTAGTAGTATTCAGCTAACGAAGTGGGAAGCCATTAGGGCTGAGAACTGCCAAGCTTTTTCCTTTGTCGTTCCGTTTCTGGAACGCCTTTTCTACGAGGGAAAATGTGCAGTAGGCTGCCGTAGTGGACAGTGGTGGTATAGCGGTGGCAGATGGGCCATGGTGTTTCCGTTTCCACAAACGTCTTTTTTTGGAACGAGGTGTACGGCTAACAGACTGAAGTGAAAGAGAGCGGCCAGCTAGCAGTGGCTGTGTGGGGGCGCCTAATGCTGTACTCTTCAAGATTTTAATATTTTGTGTTATTAATGATGCATACAGAGGAAAGCGGTAATTAATACTTCTGCAGTAGTAAGTCGTCTCATGTAAAATGTAGCCATGTAAACAAGATTTTTCCAGGCAAATATACGAAGTTGCAACCCGTGCACCATTTTACTTCCAGAGTGCGATACCGGTCTAAAAGATGCACAAATGTAGCTTTTATTCCACAAGCCAACAGAAACTAAATATGCTACTTCTGTACGAAGACTTTAGGAGAAACACGAACAGAACAGTTGAGTTATACACTAAAAGGTATCCCGACAGACGGTACCCAACTGATGTGGAAAAAAAATGTTATTGGAACGGCCCTACAATACTATATAGAAGATAAGGAGAAAGCTTGCAACGAGAGGAGCGAATGGTATACAGTGTGCCAGCTAACCCTACCGATGTCGTTTTATCCAACCCGCAGTATTATATTTGGTCTTTTGAAACCAAGAATGATATTTTCATATTCTCTTGCTCGCTACGCGCAAACTCTTGGTGCTACAGAAAAAAATGATAGGAACTTTTTGTAGGAAATTAATGAATTGGATTGGTGCATAAGTTCGTGGCGTTTTCTCATAAGTTCAATAAGCACAAAGGATAAATACAAAAGAGACTGTAGTCGTCAATAATATATTTTCCTTTACTATTTACAACAGTCTTCCAATGCTGAAGCAACTTTTCCATTCTGCGATTCTAAAAATCACGTAGTTTTGAAATGAAGAAGTCATTGAGCCGCATCCGGAGCGCATTTTCATCCGGAAAGGATGTTCCTTGAAAGTTGATCGATAGAGAGCGGAAAAGGTGAAAATACGAGGGCACAAAATCAGATGAATAGTGCAGAATGACTTGCCAGTCTAGCAGAATGTAGGCGGGCGTTATCGTGGAGTACCTTCGCTTTACACAGTCTTCCTGGTCCTTGTTCTTGGATTGAGGCTGTAAGACGTCTCAGTTGATGACAATAAACGTCAGCAGTGATGCTTAGACCTCGGGGAAGAAAGTCGTAGCACACCACACCGTCACTGTTCCACCAGATGCACGACATTATCTTTTGTGGATGCGCATAGTGCTTTGTACCGCGAGTTGCTGCTTAGTTTGGGTTCAACCATTCCTTTTTTTTCCTTATGTTAGCATAAAGACACCAATAACGATACAGGTCGGTGATGTTCACGAGCCAGTTGATGACGAGAAAGCAGGGATGCACATATGGTCACCCGCTGATTTTTGTGATTTTGGCTTACAGCGTGCTGTACCCGTACATCCGATTCTGTAACCTTCCCCACTGCATACAAATGTCGCACGATGGTGGAATGATAACAGTTCATTACAGCTGCCAGTTCTCGATTACACTGACGTAGTTCATTGTGGATTAATGCGTTTAAACGATCTTCATCAAGCCCTGAAGGTTTTCCTGGACGCGGAGAACAGTTAATGTCGGAAAGATCCACCTTAAAACGAAAAACCATTTTCTGGCCTTGATCTGTCCGGTCGCATTATACCTATTCACGGCGGAAATGTTTCTGGCTGCCTCTGCTGCTCTCGTCCCTCTACTGAACTCAGAAAAATACGTCGGAAATTTTCCGATTTCTCCTGTTGGTATTCCATTTTCTACATCCCACAGCTGCACTCACTGTCTCCAAATAACAAAATGTAAACTCAAATAGCAAAACTACAAAGAAAAAAGGACAATTGGTAAATAAACCCATAGCAACCAGAATACCAACACGCAAAACGTACAAAAATGACCTTCAAATGCATTTTCACCCACACACTCATCCCTCATCAGCCATGATTTTTAGTATGTTGTTCGGGGCACCCCCTTCTACCATTGAACAAAAATTTCCATCCACATGAACTATTCCAGATATTCAACCTTCTTTGGTTCCTACTGAGTTGGCTTTTCCGGTAAGACTATTGATTTAAATGTGCCCGAGCGGGTAATGAAAGAAAAACGACTTTTGTAAACGTTGCGTTGAAGCTAATTATGTTAATAATTCGCTCCAAACTGGAACCCTACAAGCACAGTAGTATCGTAGTCAGAGGCCTGGCGAATACAACGATATAGCTGTTTATTTCATGCCGTTACAATTCAGGTAACTGTTAGGTAAAATTTACACAAACGTCAGTTTTATATCTGTAAGTGCTCGACCAAACCGGTGGCGTAATAAGACAAGTCAATGAAGACCCAAAACGGTCGAATGTGGGAAATAATTCATAGTCTCAAATTTTTCTACAGCGGTAAGAGGTAGTCTCAAGAACACATATTAGAAATCTTGTCAGGTGGAGACTGAGGGTGGAAGTAGGGGTACGTTTGAAGGTCACGTTTGTACGTTTTTCTCGAATAACTCGAAAAATACGGCCTCTAGCGGAAACGATACCAGTGCAAAATTTAACTACATTATATTTCTTACCAAAAAGGTCCCGTATATTTTTTGCTGTATGACTAATAGTTTGCCAGTAGCGACGAAAATCTCGCTCGTGGTTTCTGAAGGCCAGATATGACATTGCGGGGTGCATGAATGATATCGATAGGACCAGCTGAATCGCCCTATAGATGTTCTGCTTATACTGAGGTGACAAAAGTCATGCTATAGCTCCTTATATACACTCATGCTCATAAATTAAGGATAATGCTGATACATGGCGAAACAACGCTCTGGTGGGCGGTTTACGGATTTAAATCACCTCGGGATATGACCATGCGGAGCCTTTGACCTGCTTTCATCGAACAGTGGCGCCGGCAGCAGTCCCCATACGCAGAAGTGTGTTGGTGCATGTCAGAGCACGGTGCAGCGAGTAAGTGTGCAGACGTTTTATGACGTTCTAATGGTGACTGTGTGTTGAAAATGGCTTAAAGAACACATATTGATGACGTTATAAGGGGTAGAATACTAGGGTGACTGGAGGCTGGTCAAACACAGCAGGTCGTAGCATGGGCCCTCCGTGTGCCACAAAGCGTGATGTTAAGATTATGGCAACGATTCCAGCAGATAGGAAATGTGTCCAGGCGCTACAGAACGGGACGTCCACAGGGTACAATACCACAAAAAGACCGATATATCACCATCAGTGCCCGCAGACGGCCACAGAGTACTGCAGGCAGCCTTGCTCGGGACCTTACCGCAGCCACTGGAACAGTTTTCTCCAGACACAAAGTCTACAGACGAGGAACAGACATGGTTTATTCGCCCGGAGACCTGCAAGGTGCATTCCACTGACCCCTGGTCACAGGAGAGCCCGTACAGCCTGACACAGTACATGGTCATTGGAACAGTGGTCCCAGTTTATGTTCACGGATGTCCAGGTATAGTCTGAACAGTGATCCTCGCCGGGTTTTCATCTGGCGTGAACCAGGAACCAGATACCAACCCCTTAATGTCCTTGAAAGGGACCTGTATGGAGGTCATGGTTTGATGATGTGGGGTGGGATTATGATTGATGCACGTGCAACTATGTATGTCTTTGACAGAGGAACTGTATAAGGTCAGGTGTATCGGGACATCATTTTGTACGAATATGTCCGCCTTTTCAGTGGTGCAGTGGATCTCACCTTCCTCCTGATGGCAACGGTCGCAGGTTCGAATCCTACCTCGGGCATGGATGTGTGTGATGTCCTTAGGTTAATTAGGTTTAAGTAGTTCTAAGTTCTATGGGACTGATGACCTCAGAAGTTAAGTCTCATAGTGCTTAGAGGCATTTGAACCATTTGAACTTCCTGATGGATGTTAACGCGCGGCCCCACCGTGCTGCCATCGTGGAGGAGTACCTTGAAACAGGCGAACGGAGTGACCTGCCTGTTCTCCAGACCTTAGTCCCATCGAGCAAATCTGGGATGCTCCCGGTCGACGCATCGCTGCACGTCTTCACACCCCTAGGATCTTCAGTAGCTCCGACAGGCACTGGTGCAAGAATGGGTGGCTGTACCCCAGCAGCTGCTCGACCACCTGATCCAGAGTATACCAACCAGTTGTGCGGCCTGTGTAAATGCGCATGGTGATCATATCCCCTATTGATGTCGGAGTATATGCGCAGGAAACAGTGGCGTTCTGTCGCACTTTCGTTTCGGGACGGATTTCTCAACTTATCACCAATGCCGTGGACTTACATACCTGTGTCGTGTGTGTTCCCTAAGTGCCAATGCTATTAGCACCAGTTTTTTGTAGTGGCACGTTGTGGGGCACCACATTCTGCAATTATCCTTAATTTATGAGCATGAGTGTAGTATAGGACCTCCTTTTGCCAGGCGTAGTGCAGCAACTCGTCGTGGCATGGACTCAACAAGTCGTTGGAAGCTCCATGCAGAAATACTGAGCCATGTTGCCTCTATAGCTGTCCATAATTGGGAAAGTATTGCGGGTACAGGATTTTGCGCACTAGCTGACTTCTCAATTATGCCTCATAAATGTTCAATGGGATGTACGTCGCACGATCTGGGTGGCCAAATCATTCGCTCGAATTGTCCTGAATGTTCTTCAAAATGTTTACTAACAACTGTGGGCCGGTGACATGTCATTCACAAAAATTCCGTCGTTGTCTGGGGACATGAAGTCGATGTATGGCTGCGAATGGTCTCCATATAGCCGAACATAGCCAGTCAACGATCAGTACAAATGGACCAGAGGACCCCGTCCATTCCATGTAAACACAGCCCACACCATTATGGATCCACCACCAGCTTATACAGAGCCTTGTTCACAACCTTAATCCATGACTTTGTGGGGTCTGCGCCACACTCTTAACTCCACCATCAGCTCTTACCAACTGAAATCTCATCTGAGCAGGCCACGGTTTTCCAGTGGTGAAGGGACCAAGCGATATGGTCACGATTACAAGAGAGGCGCTGCGGGTGATTTCGCGGTGTTAGCAAAGGCACTTGCGTCGCTCGTCTGCTGCCATATCCCGTTCACCCCAAATTACGCCGTAATCTATTAATGGGTACGTTTCTTGTACGTCCCGCATTGATTTCTGTGGATTTTTCACGCAGCGTTGCCTGTCTGTTACCACTGGCAATTCTGCGCAAATGCCGCTGCTCTCAGTTGTTAATTGAAGGCCGTCAGCCACTGCGTTGTCCGTGGTAAGAGATAATGCCTGAAGTGTGGTATTCTCCGCACGCTCTTAACACTTTGGATCTCGGAATATTGAATTCCGTATCGATTTCCGAAATCGAATGTCCCATGCGTCTAGCTCCAACTGTCATACCGTGTTCAAAGTCTTAAATTCACGCAGTGCGACGACAATCACCAGATTACAAAATCCCTTTAATGACACCTCCGCCAATGTATTGCCCTTTTATACCTTGTTTACGCGACACTACCGCCAACTGCATATGTGCATATAGGTATTGTTCAAATGTGTGTGAAATCCTATGGGACTTAACTGCTAAGGCCATCAGTCCCTAAGCTTACACATCACTTAACCTAAATTACCCTAAGAACAAACACACACACCCACGCCCGAGGGAGGACTCGAACCTCCGCCGGGACCAGCCGCCCAGTCCAGCCGCCTTACACCGACCGCTCGGCTAATCCCGCGCGGCATATAGGTATTCCATGACTTTTGTTACCTCAGTGTATAATCTTCATGTTAGCTCCACAGAAGCTGCGAGTGCCTCTGGACGAAGACACTCCAGCGCTGTTCGCATTTTGCGCGCAGACAGCTTGCATCCGAAGCATATTTGTGTGATGTCCTTGGGTTAGTTAGGTTTAAGTAGTTCTAAGGTCTAGGGGACTGATGACCGCAGATGTTAAGCCCCGTTAGTGATCAGAGCCATTTGAATCATTTTGAACCGCTTCGGATGCAACTTCAGGACAATAGGTTGTTTCTTCAAGGAATCCCCTACGTCCGTGAAGCTACCTTTAGAAATCACTAGAAGCTGTATGCAACAAATATGCACTACTGGGCTGATGAGAATGCGCACTGGTTGAGGCAGGCTGAACATCAGTGGCAATGGAGTGAGAATGATAGGTGTGGGAGTATTGGAGACTACGTGTCTGGCTCTTTCTTCACTGAAGAAGCCTTAGCGGGTAAAAGATACACACAACTTATTACCGAATCGCTTCTGGCTGTCCTAGAGGCAGTATCACGTGGAGTATGTAGGTGTTTGTGGTACCAGTACGATGGGTGCCCGGCTCACTACTCACATGTGGTTAGAAAAGCTCTCACCCACCTCCTTCGTGATCGTTGGTCTGGACGAGAAGAAGTTATCAGCTGGCTTTCTCGTTCGTGTGGTTGGACACCACTGGACTTTTTTCTCTGGAGGAAACTGAAAGATGAACTCTTTGCACAAGTGCTGACAACCCGAGGGGACTTAAAACGTAGTGTGGTTGCAGCTTGCCCAGTGATGTGGACTTAAGCTCTTCACTAAGCCCAGAAGTTATCACACCAGTGACTTCAAACGTATATGTCAGCAAACGGTGTACGTTTCAAACACTTGATGACATAAAAGGGGTTTCAAATAAGTATATCTGACCAAATTGTTTTGCGATTTCCGTTTTGTTGCTGCTCATGAGGTAATTTTGCAATGCAAGTATGTATCCTGATATTAATCTCATGACGTAAAACTATTATTTAACAGTATTTATACTTCAATTTCCTGTTTTGCGAATCGATTCAGTTTTTGACGTGCACCGTTCTTTCAAGCCTCAGAAACACGAGAAGAACTTTAACGTGGTTAACTGGTGAACCATCCTTAAATACCACGTCCTTTGCCTTCCAATTGTTCTGTCAGTGCAACCACAGGTAGCCCAGTGTGATTAGTATTAGTTTTAGATTAAACTTCTCTCCATTATTTCGCTTTTGTAACTTAATTCCTGTCAAACTGAGGAGTCTCGTCAGCCTGGTGTGACAGTTCCGTGCACGAACTTCTGCTGCGACAGAAGCCGGTTTCGTGTTTAAGAGAGATAAATCCTAAATTCTAAATATTGTAATCACTCTGAAACCAGTAATCCAATTTTGAAGACTGAAACACCATGTATCACTGTTGGCAACACAGTTTTGGAGGTTGTGTATTCGGGGCTGTGGAAAAAGCAAACCGGGACAAATCTTCCACACGTCCTCTCTGAAAATATTGAACTAGTTGCTATTTTGATTATCATCTCTCTGTTTCATGTTTTTCATAGACGAGAACCATTCTTACTTTTAATATCGTCTTAATCATGGTAGAGGAATATGAAACATGCATATTTTATCGTTCACCGGATTCTGAACCAATATATTCCCCGTGTAACTTTCATGAATTATTAAGAAGTGTTTGCACTT
This sequence comes from Schistocerca piceifrons, assembly GCF_021461385.2. Taxonomy (NCBI): domain Eukaryota; kingdom Metazoa; phylum Arthropoda; class Insecta; order Orthoptera; family Acrididae; genus Schistocerca; species Schistocerca piceifrons. The sequence goes on from NC_060138.1 coordinate 857,150,699, forward strand.
CCTTATCTAGCACCTGAAAGCACTTGTAGCATTATTCTATTAGTATTTTGCACACTGTAAACACCACACAGCCTGACACGATTAAAATTTGATTTCATGAAGTGCAGTCAATATTTGGAAAGTATGTGGTTGGTAATGCCGTCATCCCACCAACAAAGAAGGTACAACATTGTGTCTAATTTTCAAGAATCAGTGAAATACTTCCGTTCGAATATTACGGATAAGGTGATGTTACAAAAACCATCACTAGCACACAGACAAAAATTGGCATATTAATCTATTCGTACAAAACTGTAGAATTTCTGTCAGTATAACTTTGTTTTCTACACGGAAGTACTCTCTCCAGCAAGCTGCTCAGTTACACCTGTAACTGTGTCGCGTTTGGTATAATTTATGATATTTATTTTGCTAACGACGTGATCTATAGGTTTGTCTTTTGTACTTGGTTTTGGGTTTAGTTATTCGTTCACCAGGCTGCATGGAAATCATGATCAATTAAGTAATAACAATGGCTTGTCACTTCGATGTTGTCACTCACCTGAGTCGCGTATGTCTTTCAACATCCATCTTCGCCATAGAACATTATTAACGGTTTTATCTGCGCTTAGAATTTGCTCGCGGACACGACTGCAGTGCGCTACCCGAATCTTTTTTGTGAAACGTAGCACCAATCTACCTTCACAGTGCTGTAGTGCTGCACTTACTGAAGCCGAACAGGTGTAAATATTAACCTCTTCACTCAAAGTTGAGTATCCTATCCCACAAAATATTTACGGTGCGTCATGAAACAATGTAACTACGAAAGCACTATAAATCTAATGAACACTGTTTGACATTTAATCGACTTCCTTGATGCATTTGTCAACAAAGCCTTTGTGCGTTCGCGTAAGCAAATACGACCCACTGCCGCACTTGTTTACGCCCTACAATACATCACAGACCCGTGAAGAATGTTGCTGATGCACCCCACGCAGGTTTATACAAGCACCCATTAACTCTACTGGACACAATCAAACACGATTTAGATGAACGCTCGTGGACAATTGAATCAGAGATAACTGCTGCGTCAGAGAGAGAGAGAGAGAGAGAGAGAGAGAGAGAGAGAGAGAGAGAGAGAGAGAGAGCGCTACTTAAGCCACAGAAACAAAGAGTAACTCCGTGATCAGACAGATTTTGGCAGTGTCGTTAACGCTTCTCGAAGACTATGGGACCAACTTTGATCAGTAGGGTTCTGTAGTTTCAGGCTTTTCACATTTGCTCTTGGGTTTCTAGCATTGGTAATTCGAGTTGTCTTTTCATGCATACGTAATGAAAACTCTAATGAGAAACAATTTGCTAGAAAACAGAGTACGGCCATTTACGCGGGCGGGAATTTGTGGAAAAGAAATGACATTGACGTCGATGTATTAATATAATGATAAAGAGACGATGAAAAGACAGGTTGAGAAGTTCTGATGTCGTGTGAATTCTTCACACCTATATTCGTTGTGTATTAAAAGGCGTGTTTTTTTAAGTAAGTACCGTGTTGAAATTAAAAAAAAAGACGTGCTAAGATATCTCAATAATTTTTTTTTTTACGTGAAAGCCCGTATCTTAATCTACGCATTGACTCAATTACAGTCTGATTCTTCCTTGTTTACGTTGTGTAACTGAGTGTTTAAGATGCCTCCGATAATCGTGAGTCCCGCCGACTGTGAAGTACGGGCTGTTATAAGATTTGTTAGTGCTAAAGGCCTAAAGGGATCGATATTCATCGTGAGATCTGTGCAGTTTACGGAGAAAACATTATAAGTGATGGAATGGTAAGAAAGTGGGTGAGAGCATTTAAAGATGGCCGCACAAATGTGCATGATGAACAACGGAGTGGGCGTCCTTCGGTCGTTAATGAAAGTTTGGTGCAGGAAGTGGACAATAAGGTGAGAGGAAACAGACGCTTCACGATTTCCTCCTTGCGGGATGTCTTTCCTAATGTTTCTCGTAGTGTTTTGAATGGCATTGTGACCGAGCACTTGAATTACCGAAAATTGTGTGCACATTGGGTACCGAAAATGTGGACGGATGTGCACAAAACCAAACGTTTAGACAGTGCATTGACTTTCCTTGAGCGGTACCACAACGACGGTGATGATTTCTTAAGCCAAATTGTTAGGAGCGATGAAACATGGGTGGCCTACGTCACACCAGAATCAAAGCAACAGTCCATGGAAGTTGAGCAAGGGCATCGTTTTGCTGCAAGACAATGCCCGTCCGCATGTTGCGAATCAGACCAAAGATCTCATCACATCTTTTCAATGAGAAACTCTAGATCATCCTCCGTACAGCCCCGATCTTGTGTCCAGTGACTACCATCTGCTCCTGCACTTGAAGAAACACCTGGCCGGTCAGCGTCTTCAAGACGATGACAAAGTCAAAACAGTGGTGATGCAGTGGTTAACAAGTCAGGCGGCAGACTTCTATGAGGAGGGTATTCAAAAACTGGTACAACGTTACAAGTGCCTCAGCATTGACGGAAATTATGTAGAAAAGTAGATTAAGGTAGAGGCTTTCATGTAAAAATAAAATTATTGAGATATCTTACCACATTTTTTTTTAATTTCAAAACGGTACTTACTTTAAAAACATGCCTCGTAATAACCATCCACGTATGGCGAATTAAGAAATACAGCGAATGTAAAAATAGAATATGCAGACTTCATTCGGTTTTACAACAGGACAAAATAGTTTTGATTGATAAATCAGCAGTTGTTGACACTTTACACTGTCAATGTTTTCCTGTAGCCTTGTATAATCTTCGGATGCTTCGCGGAACTGACTCACTCTAATGTCGCTACTTACACACTCGGCCTATCTGAACCGCCTCATTACAGTTCGCGTTGCATTTACTAGTCTTCAAAGCAATAACACGAAACCTTGAGCACAGCTGTCTTGTAAATATGCCAGGACTGTCACAAATTGAGGCATCGGACTCTAATAGATAAAACTCTTATTTTTAAAGCAATCATATTAAAATTTCAAAATGAACGGTTACAACTACGTTCATTAATTCAGACTCCTCCTCCTACCCGCGCAGGATTTTTTCTTTTTTCCCCATCCCAAGTAATATTTCGTTCTCCATAACTCCATACTCTAATCAGGAGAAACAAATGCACGGTTTAAGGATACAGAGTGGTCTCTTGCATCCCTAATCAATTGTACACCGCTGGCTGAGACCTTCAGAAAAGGACTCCAGGATGCTAAAATCGACTTCCCTAAATACCATTTAGGGCAACGGATGATGATGACGGACCCCTACACACCGAAGAGAAAAACTAAAAAAATTATTCTCATTATCAAGGTCCATACGAAATGATCGAGATGAACTCGTCAATGAATTTGAAATTATAACTCCCTATTTGAACAACATTCACCTATCTTAGGCGTATTTGACACAGAGGCTCTACGAGCATTGCTGGCATCGATCCCAAAATCGGGGGTATGGGTATTAAGAACAGAAAATTGACATGACAAAATGAAAAAGCAATTTCTGCACTATTTACGTGAATCTTGCCATATGCAATAAGATGAAGAGTTAGGCCGACGTAGAGAAGAGAGAAGGGTAATTAGAACAGCAGCCACTAATGATAAATACAAATGATAAGCTATACCCCCATATCCAGTAAAATGGAGGACTTAAGGGAAATTTGTACATAGTTCAACAAAGGAGATTCTGATAGTTACAATGGATAAGAAGGGTCACACTTTGATGGCAACAGAAGAGCTGCTCGGATGCCAGACGAGCAAGTTACGGTATGGCTCTCCATGGTGTTCAGACTGTCGTGGGGACATGCGAGATGGAACTATTCCTTAGAAAAAAGACGTGGGATGTCCATGAGTCTGTAGTCACATGCTCGAGTAAGAACGCTCAATGGGAACAGAACGATTAGAATTAGAAAATAGCTGGATATTGTCAAATGGAACTCAATGTAATGTCTCGGAAGCAACTCTTTGGCTTCCAGCGGCAATATCAGGGACTATGGTAGTGAAACTGACGTATCCTCTGCTTTATTTAAGTGAAAATTCTTCCGAAATACTGTCAGCAAAGAACCTAACCTACCCGAATAATAGCCTTGATTACACTGTACTTAGTTCTCTCGACAAGCTGTTAGCAGCGCAGAATGGGCGTTTCAGCGCAGAATGATTAGTCCAGCGTATTCATCAATGCTGTAGTGGGTATCAGCACTGAGTCATGGTAATGGGAATTTCGACTTTGGGAACTCCCTTAATTCGCATTGTCACTTATGTGGCCTAAGTCCATCATCAGTGGACAACCATTCAGCGAACCCAATCTTTCAGTCCACCGCTTACCAATACAAAGGGTCTACCACAAGGTTTGATAGATATGACAGAGCATTGTGGGTGTACTAGTCGTCATACATCTGTAATCGGCTATGTGGGGAAGAAGAACAGACAACGTACAAAGTGTAAAAAGAGGTATGAGAGTGAATGTATCGAAGTTGCAGAGAGGGGCAAGTAAAGACACAGTAGTATCATGTTGTTTAGGCAGTTCACAGGTTCAGCAGCAGCCTGGAATTTAGAGGACTGAAGTCTCTCAAGGGGGCAGGAATTGTCGAGACATCACTCTCAGGCATACGACAGAAACCCTCTCAAGGATTGTGGGGCCTGCCATCTGCGTAATTTTGCAATTGAGTGCTGCAATAACACTGGCATAGCCTTCTGCAACGTAGTAGTCTACCACAGTAGTGGACTGGATCGCTACATGCTGTGGCGTAAAGCAAAACTTCACGGCCGGCTACATGATAGACACTGAGCTCCTTTCACAACAGACCCAGCCAGGACAAGTACACCCTAAGGCAAAACAGATGCATCGGAAGGGAGTTATCCAAGTGGGACGGAAATTGGTAGATGTGATATACACTTACACACAAAAATTTCAGAAAAATTATTTGATTTATTCAAAGGAAAGATTTTCACAAACTGAGCAAGTCAGTAACGCATTAGTCCACCTCTAGCCCTTATAAAATCAGTTTGGCTTCGCCTTGATTGACAGAGTTGTTGGATGTGCTCTGAGCGATTTTGTGCCAAATTATGTCCGATTGGGGCGTTAGATCTTCAGATCCCGGCCACCGATACTAAATGTAACTCCATCCTCTGTCTGGAGTGTAGGACTACGGCTGGTCAACTTCCAATAATACAATACCAATCGCCATTATTCAGGTTATATTTGTAGACTGTCCAAGGAGTACACATGCCCGTAACAATCTTTACGAGACCAGTTAAAGTGCTGCTGTATTTTTTAACACGAAGATTACTCGATTTAAGCAGGCCTGAAGATGACATAATGTGTTGTCGAAACTGGTAGCCCCCCCCCCCAAAAAAAAACCTAAATAACGGCGATTGGTATTGTATTATTGGCTACCCATAGTGTTCCAAACGTTCTGAGGTGTGGAAAGATCCGGCGCCCCTGCTGGCCAAGGTCTGCAGGCGGCCATACATTGCTGAAACATAAGCCCAAGATGGTTTGCCATGAAGGGCAAGAAAACGGGACGTAGAATATCGTCAACGTACTGCTGTGCTGTAAGGGTGCTGTGGATGACAACCAAAAGGGTCTGGCTATGAAAGAAATGGCATCTCAGACTATCACTCCTGGATGTCGGTCAGTATGGCGAGAGACAGTCAGATTGGTATCCCACTACTGTCCGGGGCGTCTCTAGACAAGCCTATACTGGCCATTGAGGCTCAGTTCGAAGCAGGACTTATCAATGAGGACCATTCTAAAAGTGGTTCAAATGGCTCTGAGCACTATGGGACTTAACATCTAAGGTCATCAGTCCCCTAACTAACCTAAGGATTTCACACACACCCATGCCCGAGGCAGGATTCGAACCTACGACCGTAGCAGCAGCGCTGTTCCGGACTGAAGCGCCTGGAGCCGCACGGCCACAACGGCCGGCTGAGGACAATTCTCCAGCACTCAATTAGATTCTAGGAAGAAGACGCGCCTGGAGACGCCCTGGACAGGGGTGGGATACTAACCAGACTGTCACCTGCCATACGACCCGACAACCAACAGTGATGGTCTGGGGTGTCATTTCATTTCACATCAGCACCCCTCGGGTTGTCATCCGTCGCACCATTACAGCCTCACGATACGTGGACGATATTGTATGCCTCTTTTTGTGGCCCTCCATGGTCGGTCACCCTGGCCTACATATCAGCAAGATAATGGCTTCCCGCACATGGCAAGAGTTTGACTGCTTGTCCTCGTGCTTTTCAAACCATGATTTTACCAGCCAAGTCACCGTATCTCTCCTCCGTTTGGAGATTTATGAGCAGGGCCCACCAATCATCTCGAGATTTACACGATCTAACGCGCCAATTGGACAATATCGGGTACGATATACCTCAGAAGGACATGCAAAAACATTTGTCAATCAATGTCAATCTGCAAAAATGCTTTCGAAAGGGCCAGAGGTGGACCGATTGGTTTATTGACTTGTTCAATTTATGAAGCTCTGTGTGAGGTAACGGGCGAGTTGTGGTGCCCTGAAAATATTCTAAGTTTGGAGTTGGCGTGGCCACACGCGCCGCTCAGCAAGCTGGGGCTCGTCAGCGACTGCATGGTGCCGTACGTTAGCCAGAGTAAGAGGTCTAGTTCCAGCACGTGGTCCAGGCCGACCACGTGGCTGGGAATTCCACGTTAACGCTGTGTCGCGGAATGGGCTTTGTGTCGATGAAGGAGATTTGTATGCCACGGATTGCCAAAGATGGCGGACTTTGTGAAACCCTAATGGCAGACATTACGCAGCTCATTTAGAAATTAATAATAGCCAGAGGAATCATGATACATTAAAAATTAACATGTACATAACCATTTTTTGCACGACGAGTCTGATGGTGTAATCAGATTTTCAATATCTTTATTAGTTTAAAGTTTAGTATCTGACTGTAAATTATACAAGTAACGCCCAGCAACGAATTTTCAAAATCTAAACGACTCATCCGATTTTGTCGATCGACGTATCTTTAGAAAGCTATTAGTGTAAACCTAAATTGTTATGAATTAAAGGCATGTAACGTGAATAGTACATGAGTTATTGGGGGTCAAGTGGCCGATTACTATTAATCGTGTCAGGCCATAAGTGCTCCACAGTTACACGAAAAAACTGTGGCAGCATGCTTATCAATATATTTATTCGTCCATGTCTTTGTTTATATACTATTCATGAAGAAATTGGTCAAGTATTTACTGTGTCTTAGAAAGCACAGAGACATTAGGGTACTGGCCTATTTTTGATTCCATTCCTTAGATATATGTTTATGTAATTTGTTTATATATTTAATAATGTGTGTTAGAGTGTGTTTATGGTCCAGCCATAGGAATATTTATTTAATTTTAAGTTATTTAAATGTAAATCCAGTATTTCATATATGTCCCAATATGTTTGTGAGTGTGCATTGACTTGAAGACATGGCGGGAGCGCTCTAGCCAATCACAGCGCTCGTTAATGGGGAGACTTATGGAAGTGGGGGAGGATGGGAGACGACACGAGTGAGTGCTGGACGGGAAGGCGCGACGGCAAGTCACGGGAAAGACTTCGAGAGTGGAGCAGTTTGTGCGTTGTCGCGGGAGATAGAAATATTTCGTAGTGCCGACTTGTACATTTGTGAGATTTCCATCGCTTCTGCAGTGAAGACGTAGTATAAGTTTAGAAGTGAATATCTCGGGAGTATGTTGTTGTTCATAACTAATTACGTGAAGTAGGAATCTATTGTTTCCCTGTTATTCAACTTATATTATATTTGCCGGCCGCGGTGGTCTCGCGGTTAAGGCGCTCAGTCCGGAACCGCGCGACTGCTACAGTCGCAGGTTCGAATCCTGCCTCAGGCATTGATATGTGTGATGTCCTTAGGTTGGTTAGGTTTAAGTAGTTCTAAATTCTAGGGGACTGATGGCCACAGATGTTAAGTCCCATAGTGCTCAGAGCCATTTGAACAATATATTATATTTAATTGCTGGACCATCACACCAATAAGTGTTATACAGTAATAAAGGGCATTCTTTAAGGTACTTCCGCTATCGTACCCATAATTTAAAGTCGTTGAAACAATACCTGCACAATTTATTTGATTGCAATCAGCCGCGCGGGATTAGCCGAGCGGTCTGAGGCGCTGCAGTCATGGATTGTGCGGCTGGTCCCGGCGGAGGTTCGAGTCCTCCCTCGGGCATGGGTGTGTGTGTTTGTCCTTAGGATAATTTAGGTTAAGTAGTGTGTAAGCTTAGGGACTGATGACCTTAGCAGCTAAGTCCCATAAGATTTCACACACTTTTCAACATTTGAACATAACTGCAATCTTTGATTTGTAAATTTCTATATAATATTCAAAGTTCGCAATTGCCGAGTGATAGGAACCTTCGACCATTTGATTCATGTGTATATTCATACTTTATACTGTAGGCTCATCAGTATTAGGCTTGTAATGCGGCAACTACGTAACCCAGCCCCTAGACAACGAAACCAGGCAAGACTTTTAATATTTGAACTCTGTGTCTGAGGGTACATAGTTGTGGGAGGACCACCACATCACCATCATTTCATTTTTATATGAAAGCCCGCATTCTCTTGAATGAAGCATCCAGTTTTTGTGAAATTGTTATCCTTCCTTTGTCTGTAAGTTACATCTACCGTTTTCCGTCCCATTCGAATAAACCCTTTGTGGTGCTTCGTACTTTTTCTTTGTCTTAGGGTGTATATGCCCGCAGGTCAACTGATAGGTTCATTCCATCAGCACCAGGCCTTCGTCCAGTGGAGTCTTCGGGCCATTCACCAGTTGGATGCGCAGCAAATCAGCTGCAGCTTCATCGGGCAACATCATCAACCAGGCGAAGCCGCTGGTCCATGGGCCGTCAGCGAGACTTGATGTCCCAGGGCTTCGAACTGGCACCTATGAGCCGAGGCCTTTCATTGGGAGCCATCACCTTTCACTCAAACAGCGCTTCAAGAGTCCTACCTTCGTTTCTGGACGTCTGCACGCCACTGCCAGCCATGTTGGGCCGCGGGGACAGTGCGCCAGTCCAGCCATGTCTTACATCAGCAATCCCGACCTCGCCACGAGTCAGTGTTACACATCTCGACATTCTGCTGTCTCAGTGGATCCAGTCGCTGGTGCTAGCCACTGTCAGCACCGGGCCACAGCTATCGTTCTGATATATATAAAATGTCGATTAATAAAAGGTGTTTTACTGAGTCAGCATTCTTGACTCAATGTTTACCTCGATACTGGAAGATCCCTTCCCCACAGTCTTCCGACACGCCATTCTGGAGGTAGAAGTGACCATCCTGCAACACTGGTGTCAACGTAGTGCTCAACACAAACTCAGTGTCACTATGTGAACTAAACATATTAAAAGTGTGATAAAAACATAATAGCTGCTACATACAGAGTAATAAGATATTTAGGTTTGAAACATCCTAATCAATGACTTACTAATCTAATAAAGCACCAGAAGGGTTCCTAATGAATCAGCAACACCTACAGCAGTTCCGGTTTCTGCAGATAATACAATGATTTCATACACATTCTAAAACTCTTGATGAGTTTCATTCCAACTACTGTTTAATGGCTACCAGCTTTACAATGGACTACCTGGCATTGAAATCTCCATATCCTGGCGAATTCTAAATCTTGTCCGTTCTGTTTACGCTAATTTCCGAAACAGGCGGGTAATCTTTAGACAAGGGTTTGTTCTACTCTAATGAAACAGGCAACCGAAAACAGGACACAGAAGTAACATAACAGAAATTGTTTAGTCCTTTATTGGTCTCCTATTGAGCAAAGTGGTAGTAGTTGAGACACAAGCATCATATTCGGGAATTCAGTGGTATTAGTCAACAAGGCCACGTTGAACATCCTTCCTGTTACTTCAAATGGTTCAAATGGCTCTGAGCACTATGGGACTTAATATCTATGGTCATCAGTCCCCTAGAACTTAGAACTACTTAAACCTAACCAACCTAAGGACAGCACACAACACCCAGTCATCACGAGGCAGAGAAAATCTCTGACCCCGCCGGGAATCGAACCCGGGAACCCGGGCGTTGGAAGCGAGAACGCTACCGCACGACCACGAGCTGCGGACCCTGTTACTTCTGCAGCTAAACTAGTGTTACGCACCTAATGACGTTCTTGCTTCTTTTGTTACACTCGTCTCAAATTAGACAGGAAAGGAAAGACACATGATTCGTAAGAGGGCGTTCTTTCTACCAGAGGCTGCTGCGATGCAAACTGGACCTTCCCTCTCTCTGCTTGGTCAGTTGGTTCCGATTTTAAGTCAAGCAACTGGACGCTTCCTACACCACATTCTACAGCTACTTGCTGCCACCTCACGTAGCACTGAGGTGTTATTACCGCAGAGGGGGCGTACCCATGGAGGTATTCACTGACCCAGTGAAGAGGTGCGCCCAGAGTATTAGGGGAGGTGACGCAGCACCAGCTTGCGTCTTCACTTCCTCGCACGGCCCCAATGTTCTGTGACCGATAACGGGAATGTATAATCGGCATAAATAAAGATATAAGTTACCAGACCGTGACCCAGATGCGATGGACTTCATTGCCTTATTTTGAACTACCTTCTTGGTGTACTACTATGAGATACTGGGAACTAATTAAGGAAAAAAAACCACAGTGAAGCGATGTGGCCCAGTATTTAAGATACTGGAGTAGCGTCCAAGATCAACTGGGTTCAAATCCCAGTTCGGTCATCCAGATTTAGGTTTCCCATGATTACCCTAAATCACTTCATGCCAGCAGTATGGCGGTTGCTTCGACCGAGCTAGCCTGTCGTCATTAATGACATCGATATTCACGACCTTTCTTGCTCTTAAATTCCTTTCCAGTAACTAATTATTGTTGGCGGAAGAGCACTTTTGTCATTACGAACAATCTGTACATTCTCTCTTCGAAAACACATTTGTATTTGGATGAAGATACGTTGTCGGGTAGTCATATGTTTATGGCAAGGCCGTAGTGGAAGTACTTCATCGTTGCGTTCCTTCAAACTGTGGTCGGTGAGGCAGACTGTAAATGATTATTATTGCTTCTACTGTTTAGTGCTGTGTTTATCTTGTTAGGAGTGATTATCCGACGATGGAAAGAGAAGCCTGTTACTAGAACAGAGCCTACGCGTCTCCGATTGCCCCAGTGGCCGTCGAGCCTAACATCCCCGCTCTGGACTCTGAATGTACGTTTCAGATTGTTATAATACAATAATGGCAAACATTATCAGAGAAACCTTAAGAAGCACAACTTCCAAAGTGAAGTTTATGTGAGAATTGTCCCAACCATTTGAAAGCAAGACAGGTATGCGAGAGGGCGATGGATTATCACCAACACTACTTAACTGTGTCCTGGAGAAGATTGTGAGAATTTGGAATTCCAAACTTGAAATACAAAGAATTAGGCCAATCTGTCTAGGATGAAAATCGGGAGGAATCAAAGTCTGCTGCTTGGCTTTCACTGATGATTTTGCAATACTTTCAGAGAACTTAGAAGAAGCGGCTATACACATCATCTTACTGGAAAGGATCGCTGGCAAGACAGGATTTAGAATGTAGAAAGAGAAGACCAAATTCATGACAAGTGACAAACATGGGCCACATTTCCTTGAAACAGATTGGACGGACTGAGAGGATAAAAAAAAAATTTTAAATACGTCTGTGAAGCCATACAAGAGAACGGACTGGAGAAAGCTGCTGTGGGGGTTCGGATCTCAAAAATGGAGAGAGCTTATGGATTCACTAAAAACATTTACAACAAAAGTGCATGTCTTGGAATGCGAAAATAAAACACTACAATGCTGTGGTAAAAACGGAGTCCCTGTATGCCAGCGAATGCCTCTCAATGAATTAAAAGTAGGAAAACCTGGAGACACTAGAAAGAAGAATATTACGGAAAGTCATGGAGCCAACCCAGATTGAACCTGGCTGGAAGCTTCGGAGCAACAATGAAATCTACAAAAAAAGGTGGAGAAAATCTCGTACAGGCGGTTGGCGGAATTGGTGAAGGCGGAAAGCCTCGCTCGCGGGGTGGAATCAGAGCTAACTATTTGTAGAATCGTTCCCAGAACCGATCGCGGTCCTCTGGTTTGGAGCCGAGTGGAAGGCTTAAACCAGAGGCTCAGACGATTCTGCGGAGATCTGGGGTGCAAATTTCTCGACCTCCGCTATCGGGTGGAGAAATGTAGGGTCCCCCTGAATAGGTCAGGCGTGCACTACACGCCGGAAGCGGCTACAGGTTCAAATGGCTCTGAGCACTATGGGACTTAACATCTGTGGTCATCAGTCCCCTAGAACTTAGAACTACTTAAACCTAACTAACCTAAGGACATCACACACATCCACGCCCGAGGCAGGATTCGATCCTGCGACCGTAGAAGTCGCGCGGTTCCGGACTGAGCGCCTTAACCGCGAGACCACCGCGGCCGGCAGCGGCTACAGGGGTATCGGAGTACGTGTGGAGTACACATGGGGGTTTTTTAGGTTAGAGAATTCCCTCCCTAGGCCCGACAAGACGCCTCCTGAGACGCAGCAAGGTAGGAGTAAGCAAAATGCAACAGGGAATAACAATATTAATGTGCTAATAGTAAACTGCAGGGGCGTCTATAGAAAGGTCCCAGAACTGCTCTCATTAATAAACGGTCACAACGCCCATATAGTACTAGGGACAGAAAGTTGGCTGAAACCAGACGTAAACAGTAATGAAATCCTAAACTCAGATTGGAATGTATACCGCAGAGACAGGCTGGACAGTGAAGGGGGGGCGTGTTTATAGCGATAAGAAGTGCAATAGTATCGAAGGAAATTGACGGAGACCCGAAATGTGAAATGATTTGGGTGTAGGTCACGGTTAAAGCAGGCTCAGACATGGTAATTGGATGTCTCTATAGGCCCCCTGGCTCAGCAGCTGTTGTGGCTGAGCACCTGAAGGATAATTTGGAAAATATTTCGAGTAAATTTCCCCACCATGTTATAGTTCTGGGTGGAGATTTTAATTTGCCGGATATAGACTGGGAGACTCAAACGTTCATAACGGGTGGCAGGGACAAAGAATCCAGTGAAATTTTTTTAAGTGCTTTATCCGGAAACTACCTTGTGCAGTTAAACAGAGAACCGACTAGTGGCGATAACATATTAGACCTTCTGATGACAAACAGACCCGAACTATGTGAAACAGTTAACGCAGAACAGGGAATCAGTGGTCATAAAGCGGTTACGGCATCGATGATTTCAGCCGTAAATAGAAATATTAATAAAGGTAGGAAGATTTTTCTGTTTAGCAAAAGTGACAAAAAGCACATTGCAGAGTACCTGACGGCTCAACACAAAAGTTTTGTCTCAAGTACAGATAGTGTTGAGGCTCAGTGGACAAAGTTCAAAACCATCGTACAATATGCGTTAGATGAGTATGTGCCAAGCAAGATCGTAAGATATGGAAAAGAGCCACCGTGGTACAACAACCGAGTTACAAAACTGCGGAAGCAAAGGGAACTTCACAGCAAACAAAAACATAGCCAAAGCCTTGCAGACAAACAAAAATTACGCGAAGCGAAATGTACTGTGAGGAGGGCTATGCGAGAGGCGTTCAATGAATTCGAAAGTAAAGTTCTATGTACTGACTTGGCAGAAAATCCTAACAAATTTTGGTCTTATGTCAAAGCGGTAGGTGGATCAAAACAAAATGTCCAGACACTCTGTGACCAACATGCTACTGAAACAGAGGATGGCAGACTAAAGGCCGAAAGACTAAATGTCTTTTTCCAAAGCTGTTTCACAGAGGAAGACTGCACTGTAGTTCCTTCTCTAGATTGTCGTACAGATGACAAAATGGTAGACATCGAAATAGACGACAGAGGGATAGAGAAACAATTAAAATCGCTCAAAAGAGGAAAGGCCGCTGGACCTGATGGGATACCAATTCGATTTTACACAGAGTACGCGAAGGAACTTGCCCCCCTTCTTGCAGCGGTGTACCGTAGGTCTCTAGAAGAGCGTAGCGTTCCAAAGGATTGGAAAAGGGCACAGGTCATCCCCGTTTTCAAGAAGGGACGTCGAACAGATGTGCAGAACTATAGACCTATATCTCTAACGTCGATCAGTTGTAGAATTTTGGAACACGTATTATGTTCGAGTATAATGACTTTTCTGGAGACTAGAAATCAACTCTGTAGGAATCAGCATGCGTTTCGAAAAAGACGGTCGTGTGAAACCCAGCTCGCGCTATTCGTCCACGAGACTCAGAGGGCCATAGACACGGGTTCACAGGTAGATGCCGTGTTTCTTGACTTCCGTAAGGCGTTCGATACAGTTCCTCACAGTCGTTTAATGAACAAAGTAAGAGCATATCGACTATCAGACCAATTGTGTGATTGGATTGAAGAGTTCCTAGATAACAGAACGCAGCATGTCATTCTCAACGGAGAGAAGTCTTCCGAAGTAAGAGTGATTTCAGGTTTGCCGCAGGGGAGTGTCATAGGACCGTTGCTATTCACAATATACATTAATGACCTTGTGGATGACATCGGAAGTTCACTGAGGATTTTTGCAGATGATGCTGTGGTGCATCGAGAGGTTGTAACAATGGAAAATTGTACTGAAATGCAGGAGGATCTGCAGCGAATTGACGCATGGTGCAGGGAATGGCAACTGAATATCAATGTAGACAAGTGTAATGTGCTGTGAATACATAGAAAGATAGATCCCTTATTATTTAGCTACAAAATAGCAGGTCAGCAACTGGAAGCAGTTAATTCCATAAATTATCTGGGAGTACGCATTAGGAGTGATTTAAAATGGAATGGTCATATAAAGTTGATCGTCGGTAAAGCAGATGCCAGACTGAGATTCATTGGAAGAATCCTAAGGAAATGCAATCCGAAAACAAAGGAAGTAGGTTACAGTACGCTTGTTCGCCCCCTGATTGAATACTGCTCAGCAGTGTGGGATCCGTACCAGATAGTGTTGATAGATGAGACAGAGAAGATCCAACGGAGAGCAGCGCGCTTCGTTACAGGATCATTTAGTAATCGCGAAAGCGTTACGGAGATGATAGATAAACTCCAGTGGAAGACTCTGCAGGAGAGACGCTCAGTAGCTCGGTACGGGCTTTTGTTAAAGTTTCGAGAACATACCTTCACCGAAGAGTCAAGCAGTATATTGCTCCCTCCTACGTATATCTCGCGAAGAGACCATGAGGATAAAATCAGAGAGATTAGAGCCCACTCAGAAGCGTACCGATAATCCTTCTTTCCACGAACAGTACGAGACTCGAATAGAAGGGAGAACCGATAGAGGTACTCAGGTTACTCTCCGCCACACACCGTCAAGTGGCTTGCGGAGTATGGATGTAGATATAGATGTAGATGTAGATGTAGACCGTGAAAAAGAGGAGGTTGTCATTTCTAGGACACCTGTACTGAATGGACAAAACCAGACTAGCCAAAAGGATATTCAATTACCTGTGGAAAAAGAAGACGACAACGACATGGATTAAGGAAGCTCGTAAAGATCTGGAAAGGTTCACAATTCAGGAAGTTCAAATGTTAAATAGGGATACATTTGAACCGTAATTCAAAATTTGGAAGGATTTCAAGTCGAAAGAACTTAGAAGACTGGAAGAGCCTGGAAGGATGACCAGAAGCAACAGGACAGGAGTACTGGAGAAAGTGGAAACTTCAGACAAAGAATAAATGAAACTGTAACGAGACCATGTTATTTTCACTAACAAAAATCCCTCTACTTTAAACACTGTGCTTCTTCATTTAAATAATTTATATCCTAAGTAACTGCCACTGTAGTAGTTCATATCCATTGAAGAACTGATACTTAAAGAAGGAAAGAAGATATTTATGGGCTACGATAAAACGAGCGTATCATTTCATTAGTACCATTTCATAATTGCTAACAGTTATTTACATTGCCGCGCGGGATTAGCCGAGCGGTGTAAGGCGCTGCAGTCATGGGCTGTGCTGCTAGTCCCGGCGGAGGTTCGAGTCCTCCCTCGGGCATGGGTGTGTGTGTTTGTCCTTAGGATAATTTAGGTTAAGCAGTGTGTAAGCTTAGGGACTGATGGCCTTAGCAGTTAAGTCTCATAAGATTTCACACACACTGGAACATTTTTTGAGTTATTCACATTTAAGAAGACTTACGTGAGCGCTGACATTTGCGCCCAAGGACCGCGCCAAATTCTGTGTGATTTGAGCTTGTTTTCTAATGGAAAATGTGCTTCTGTAAAGCATTAGTCACGCACTGCTATCGAGGAGGGAAACGTTCAGAAAGCATGACCCTACAAAGACATGCATGTTTCTGTTTGCCTAAATTAATCGCCTAGGAAGTAATGCTGCAACTCATCTGTAAGACATAAGGTGAATGTATTGGGCACGAGATGCCTCACAAGTGGTACACTTCCGATTTCACCGGCAACGTCGTTACACATCTAAATCTGTGAAGCGTGCCTTTTTCATCTTCTTGTTGCCGGCGCAGTTGTGGCAGTGAAAAACTGACAATGGATCGTCCGTTCCAAGTGATTGTTCATGTTATCATTTACATATACTTCTTCTTCTTCATTTATGTAATAAGTGATTCGACTGTTCTGGTCGCAGTGGACGTTGTTACCAACGCTTCCTAGGACTCTCAAGTCTCCTATCTTTTGGTCGATGTGATAAAACTTCTTTTGGTATTCTTCCTTCTTGCTTTCTGCTCAGACAGCAGAGCCATCTTTCGTTATTTACTTTTATTCTACCTCCAGTAGATATCTCTGGAAATTGGCAATTTTAAACCTACCCTGTCTCGTGGTTTTCTCGGATCTCAGATTTGTTTATCTCACCATGATGTTTTTTTATTTGTTACCAAATTCTATAACCATTCCAGAAAAAAATTTATCCATTGTGCCACTTCAGTCAGAGACGGATTACCGAAACTGATCATGGATTTAGTAAGTTGAACTGCCTCGCAGACTGAGGTGACCCTGTGGTTAACGTGCTGGACTCGTACACAGGAGAACTGGGACGCGAACTCCGTCCGGACCTACAGATTTATGTCGTCTGTTATTTTTCGAAACCTCTTAAAGAAAATATCTGGATGGTTCCTTTGAAAAGTACGCTGCCGGTTTCCTTCTCCATACCAGGCTTGTGTTACGTCTCCAGTGACTACGTCGTCGACCGGACGTTAAACACTAATATTTCCTTCTTTTTGAGCAGAATATACTACTAAAGGCTTACAGGTGCGTTCATGTCGCTGCTTCCGACGGCAGAAATGTTAGGAAATGCTGGTATATTGACGTAAGATCTCAGAGCCGAACAGTGATTACGCAGGTAGGAACCGTGGACAGTGCTGTGTAAGCAGTTACCGTAGAAGTAACTAGTGAAATATTATACAGATTAAAACCATAAATAAGCCAGAATAAGTAATCCTGTCACACTTGCTTGGTAACTACAAGAATGGTAGAAACCGACCTCTGAGTCTAACCCATGCAGTGGGAAAAAACTCGTGTATCTCCACAGAGTGAAAAACTCCGCTCTGTAGTAAAAGCTTTTTATTCTTTTGACAAATGGAAATTAATTGAAAGATCTTGCTATATTTACTATTTGCACGCCATTGCAGTAATTGTTATGCACTCTTATTTGTTACTGACATAGATCACTGTTACTAGTGATTGATTTACACAGTAGTTGGAACCTCTGCACCAAAATACAATCGACAACAGTCCGTTTGTTTATTCTTCGCGTTACGGATTCGCACCTGTTCGCTGTCCTTCATAAAACCTCTCATTAAAGCCACTAGTGCAGTTTTAATGCCAAAGGAACTTGCCAAGATTCCCTGGCCCGGAACGATCCCACCTATTCTAGCCTATTTCTGCCACTACAGCACCTCCATTCAGTGTCTACAAATACAGCTGCTTCAGTATCATACGTCTAGCCATGCGGTGACGAATCAAAATATTCATACCACTAAAGCCGAGCAGTGTGCCTCAGACTTGATAAACGATTTTAAGTAACTTTTTTCTCTATATAGATGTACACTGTCGCATGTTTGCTTAGCTAGAGGCGGTCATTTATTAGATATACATCGGTGAAGACCATTCGAATATCCTACAACTCCTAGGTCCGAGTGTACTACGAACTAGATGTTTTTACACGAAGTTGTGACCAGAGTTGAACCGCTTCGCTGCTACAGGGACAAATAACTATCATCACAATTTCGAGAGCTGAATGTTGTCGCTGTTTCAGAGTTTGGTGTGTCCATTCTGCAATGGAAGCTGTGGCCATTTTTTATCAGGTGACTTGCGTATCTTCTGTTACTTTGCGTGACAAGTAATACTCCATTAGCAACATTTGCATCGTAGTTCTAAGGGTTACCAATACATGTCTGACCAAGGCGACTGGAGCTATACAGTTTCTGTTGATATAACACCTATCTCGTAAAATACCACTTCTAGGTTTTCCTTTCTGTTTCTGGCATCTATTCAGCGTTCCTTTGCACTTGAAGAAAATTGCTAATAACCACATTAAATATGAATGTAAATCTTTCCCCGCAGATTTAAATAATGCTACGGTTTAGAAATCGATCCTGAACTCTGGTTTATATACATTATTTACCTGCTGATCCAGCTTGTTCACAGAGGGCGAAGCAACCTTATGTCTGTACTGAAATATAGATTGTATTGAAACGGCAGCAACTAGTCATATGTGTAGAGCGAACTTTGTTTCGACACAGTATGACCGATTTGGTGTGCACACGTACTACAACCAAAGCAGGTACCATCCACTGGTCAAAACCAAGAAACTTCCGTGAATGTGTCAACTCTCTAAACGACAGTTTCAGTCTTCTATTTTATTTTTATTTCTACACGGAAGTGCTCAAAGCCGGACACCCAATTTGCGCACAAAACTGTAGATAAGTCTCTTTTTGTTTTTGTCGCTTCCTCAGGTGTACCGTATTTCACATTGGACGACATATCAGTGTTGTTTTTGGAACATTAACTGTTTACTGGCCTTCTTCCAAACGATTTTCTTTTTATGAACTGCCTAGATAGCTGAAAAAATGGTTCAAATGGCTCTAGGAACTATGGGACTTAACATCTGAGGTCATCAGTCCCCTAGACTTAGAACTACTTACACCGAACGACATTACACACATCCATGCCCGAGGCAGGAGTCGACCCTGCGATCGTAGCAGCAGCATGGTTCCGGACTGAAGATCCTCGAACCCTCGGCCACAGCGGCCGGCTAGATAGCTGACGGACTCAAATTTCATTCCCCCGCTATCCTCCTGTCTGCAAGGGAATTCCAAGATAATAAGATCGTGTACTAATGCAGACAGACTTTAAGCATTAAAAAGTGAGGAGTCCCGTTTAAGCAACTAAAGGGAGTACACTTCAGCGACAGCAGTCTACATTTTTCTACCCAGTACATTTGGAACCAGACATCTCAATGAAACAGTTTAACCATAAACATTAACCGTAAACGTACTATTGAAGAACACATATAGGTTGAAAGAATTACCTGCCAATACCGAGGAGAAAAAACAAAAAATAAAAAAAAGAAATGTAGCGCAATCCAAACATTTTTTCCATTGTCAAAACATGTCATGTCGAACTGATAACTAACAAGTGAAGCGGGCGTCTTGTGCGCTATGCTACAGATTGGTAGAAGCCTGAATTATAATTTACACATAGTCCCATTAGAGTTCAGGAGACTGCAGAGACAAGAGACCAGGAGGTCCGATTTTTTGGGGGGAGGGAATCCATTTTAAGGCACTTTCCTCCATTATTCCGAGTGTCACGGACACTTGACAATGAAACCAGTTAGATTAGCGCCCGTGGAAGTGAATGATTTTTCCAAAGGACCTTTGAACAAGCCGTTCTGAAATCCGTAGCAGTTTTCTGCTCTCCCCACTTCCTTGAGATCCACACTACTTCGGACGAACAAGGAGGCCCGCGCTATCGGACAGATGAGACCGGGACACCGCGGCAGGTCCAACCGCCCCCCCCTCCCCCCGCCGCTGCCACCGCCAACGCCCCTCTTCGCCGGCCAGTGTTTTTCTTCCCCCGCTGAGTGCTGAGTGCGCTCTATTCCCGGAGATGGCGTTTCTCTGTTGTTTACACTTCCGCCCGGCGGGCCGTGCGAAACGCAGGAGGCCTCCCGTCCAGCCCCGGATGGAGCCGTCAGTCAGCCGGGCAGCGCCGGCGTACCGGCGACCCACTCAGCGTCTCTGCGACGGCATACCGGCACTCTACATGTGAGGCAACGTCCCGCGGAGAAGTACTCTAAATAGTACGCGAGATACTTTGTTATGAGAGCTCTGTTATTAAATAGACTTGTTCCAGGTTTACACACGGTTGAAAACACAGTTAGAAATAAATATTTTTTTTTTTTTTTAGTTTTTGATGTTCCATAAAGCACGTTTTTGACGCGAAATTGGTCCCTACCAAACTACCCCGAACAGTTCAAAAGGTTGCTGTGCCATGCTTTTGACTTAATATCTCTTTTATATTTTATTTTACTGGCGTTTGGCAGGCGGTGAACATCGGAAAACTACACTACTGGCCATTAAAATTGCTACACCACGAAGATGACGTGCTACAGACGCTAAATTTAACCGACAGGAAGAAGATGCTGTGATATGCAAATGATTAGCTTATCAGAGCATTCACGCAAGGTTGGCGTCGGTGGCGACATCTACAACGTGCTGACATGATGAAAGTTTCCAACCGATTTCTCATACACAAACAGCAGTTGACCGGCGTTGCCTGGTGAAACGTTGTCGTGATGCCTCGTGTAAGGAGGAGGAATGCGTACCACCACGTTTCCGACTTTGATAAAGGACGGATTGTAGCCTATCGGGATTGCGGTTTATCGTATCTCGAGATTGCTGGTCGCGTTGATCGAGATCCAATGACTGTTAGCAGAATATGGAATCGGTGGGTTCAGGACGGTAATACGGAACGCCGTGCTGGATCGCAGCGGTCTCGTATCACTAGCAGTCGAGATGACAGGCATCTTATCCGCATGGCTGTAACGGATCGTGCAGCGACGTCTCGATCCTTGAGTCAACAGATGGGGGCGTTTGCAAGACAACAACCATCTGCACGAACAGTTCGACGACGTTTGCAGCAGCATGGACTATCAGCTCGGAGACCATGGCTCCGGTTACCCTTGACGCTGCATCACAGACAGGAGCGCCTGCGATGGTGTACTCAACGACGAACCTGGGTGCACGAATGGCAAACGTCATTTTTTCGGATGAATCCAGGTTCTGTTTACAGCATCGTGATGGTCTCATCCGTGTTTGGCGACGTCGCGGTGAACGCACATTAGAAGCGTGTACTCGTCATCGCCATACTGGCGTATCACCCGGCGTGATGGTATGGGGTGCCATTGGTTACACGTCTCGGTCACCTCTTGTTCGCATTGACGGCACTTTGAACAGTGGACATTACATTTCAGATGTGTTACGACCCATGGCTCTACCCTTCATTCGATCCCTGCGAAACACTACAGTTCAGCAGGATAATGCACGACCCCATGTTGCAGGTCCTGTACGGGTCTTTCTGGATACAGAAAATGTTCGACTGCTGCCCTGGCCAGCACATTCTCCAGATGTCTCACCAATTGAAAACGGCTGGTCAATGGTGGCTGAGCAACAGGCTCGTCACAATACGCCAGTCACTACTCTTGATGAACTGTAGTATCGTGTTGAAGCTGCATGGGCAGCTGTACCTGTACATGTCATCCAAGCTCTGTTTGACTCAATGCCCAGGCGTATCAAGGCCGTTATTACGGCCAGAGGTTGTTGTTCTGGGTACTGATTTCTCAGGATCTATGCACCCAAATAGCGTGAAAATGTAATCACATGTCAGTTCTACTATAATATATTTGTCCAATGAATACCCGTTTATCATCTGCATGTCTTCTTGGTGTAGCAATTTTAATGGCCAGTAGTGTAGGTTACATAAAAAATCCGATTGTTCATGCTTGTGCTCGCATTCTGATACATGCGTCGGATGAAGTCTATGAGGAATGGGCCTACCGGATAACGACAACCTTACAACGTGATGGAGAAACGCTGAGCACATCGTGTAGCCTTTATGTGTTATCACCATCATTTGTCTTGTTCTGTGCAACGTGCAACGAAACTCGAGAATTTATAAAGCTGATAACATCACTGTTTTTCACATGTAATTATCTCTCAGATTTATATGTCACATGAACCCCGTTACATTTGAAAATTACGAGTTTCATCGGAATGGCAGCTTCCAAAATGGCCGCCGCATTGGTAACATAGCCTCACAGGGTGTCCCCATCTTCCATCCCATACTACTTGACCTTATGTTTCCATTTATCCATCTGCTTTTGTTTTAGAAGAATGGTTCCACGATTGTATCAATATCATACTCTGCAAGCCACATACCCTCTTCCACTCGCGAATGGTACGTGGGAAGAATGACTGTCGGAAAGCCTCCGTATTGATTCTAATTTCTTGAATTTTCTCGTCACGGTCTTTACGCGAGACGTATGTGGGGCGGAATGGGGGGAGGGGGAGGTGGGGGGTTGTAATATATTGTCCGGCTCTTCTCGGAAAGTGCTCTCTAGAAATTTCAATAGTAAACCTCTGCGTGATGCACAATACGTCTCTTGTAACGTCTGCTGATGGAGTTTCTTGAGCATCTCGGCAAACCTCTTGCGCCGATTAACGATACCGTGACGAAACACGCCGCTCTTCAGTGGATCTTCTCTTTCTATCAGTGCTACGTGGTAAGGATCCCATATTGATCAACAATACTGAAGAATCGATAACAAGCGTCTTATAAGCTACTTCCTTCGTGGGTGAGTTACTCTTCCTATGAATGTCAGTCTGGCGTCTGTGTTTCCCACTATTTGTTTTGTGTCATCGTTGCATTTAAGTACGCTTTGGATAGTTACTCCCACATATTTTACGGTAGATACTGTTTCCAGTAGTTTCTCATCAACAGTGCAGTTATACAGTAGTAGTTTTCTTTGAGTCAGTCTGTAGATAAGCCGGCCGCTGTGGCCGGGTGGTTCTAAGGCGTTACAGTCCGGAACCGCACCGCTGCTACGGTCGTAGGTTCGAATCCTGCCTCGTGCATGGATGTTTGTGATGTCCTTAGATTAGTTAGGTTTAGGTAGTGTTAAGTCTAGGGGACTGATGTCAGATGTTAAGTCCCATAGTGCTTAGAGCCATTTGAACCATTTTGAGTCTGTAGATAAATACTCAGGAAAAATCAGAGCCGTTACTGGTCTCTACCGTGTAACATTAGTAGCTCATTTGAAAAAGATGTGAATTAAAAAAATAGCAAGTTTCGCGCACTCGAGAGTGTTCTTTCACAACGACGATGCTCGAGTTCATACACCAACAGAGGCAAAAGCGGTGACATTTCTTTGCTTCCATATGAAATGATTTCTCGTACCCCATATATTTTTGTTTTGGATCACAATGACTTCTTCCTATTTGCTAATTTGAAAATTACGTCACGTGGAAATTTTCATCGAACGAGAAAGTATTTTGTAGCATTTGATAAAAACGATATCTCGAATGAAACTAAAAGGCTGGAATCACGCAGGGTCCTCTGTATGATCCCAGGAGAGACTACCTTTACAAATAAAATGTTTTTTTAAGAATTCGTTCTTTTGTTGGTTATCACATATTAACCTAACAGATCAACAAAAACACCTCCGCTGACTTCATATGAAAAAGTAGCACACATTTGCTAACGCACTCATCTGGCAATACATACCTGGGAAGGCGTAGCCAAGTTTTACAGTTTTTTTGCCAAACTTAGGCGGCTGCACTGAAAACCCAATAGTACTTCAGGATTCTTTTACCACACAGAAGGATATCTCGTTTCAGTATCCTGAGGTGTCGCTTCATACGTAATGTGTGGCAGCTCCAGAATTAAACAGTATGATGTATGGCTTATGAATTATTGTCAGACAATATAGACGACGTCCACGCACCTCTTGTCGTCCATGATGTTATGAACAGATGCGAACACCAAGTGCATGTATCAGTCAGGGCGCCAACGGAGGATTGCAGTACGCCATAGCCATATTTTCAACGCTCTCTAGAAGTCAAAATACTTCTTCTGCCTTGTTGCAATTGGGCTATAGATGTTCCATGATGCTACTACCACTTCATTTTGAATTCGAAAGCAGCCGACTATGGTGCATACTCGAAGTCTGGGATCAATCATGTAACCATTTAGAAAGTCTGTGAACTCCACCGAACAATTCGTTATTGTCTCTCTTGTCGTGACCATGTTCCATGACGATTCACGACACCGCCTACATCACTCCTTCCAACTGATTCCTAGATACTAATACTTGTCATGACTTATCGCATATAGGTGAGATCTTATATAGGTACTGCAACCACAAAATAACAGAGAAATTTACACATCCGATCAAAAGCATCTGTACACCTACCAGTGGACATTAACAGAAGGATGCTTTATTCTATGAGTGTCCTTTTCCCTGTGGCTTTCCCCACATATGCCTTTGACTCACAAATTGGAAACACCTCTCCCTCTCCCTCTGTTCCTGTTTCCCTCTCTCAGTGTGTCTACCTCATCCTCCAACCTCCATCTGTTTGTCTTCTCCTGACCCTGTGTCTTCATCTCCTCCTCCTCTCTTTGTCCATTTCCCCCATCCGCTCCATCTGACCATATTTTCCTCAACTCTCCCTTAGACCACATTCTCCTCCCACTCTGTCTTTCCATCTCCAATCTTCCCTCTTCCTTTCCCACTCGCCAGTTACCTGTCTACACCTTCCACCTGCCTCATACATCTCTCCCTCCTCCCCTTTCTCCATCCATTTCCTCCCACCCCTCTGTCCATCCCATCCTCTGTCTATCTCAACCTGCTCCCAGCTATGATCATTGGCATGTGTAGCTCCTGTGATACAGTTCAGTAAACTAGGCTGATACTACTCTCACCACACATCTATCATTCAGGGCAGGCTAAACATCAGGTGCCCAACAGGCCACCATGTAAAGCAGGTCAATAAATTATGCCAATACTACTGCTACACAACAGGCCTGTCATGTAAGGTAGCCTAAATGTGAGGGTCCAGAAGACAGTTTCTTGTCCCTCACATGTAGGGTGACCTGCAAAGAAGGTTGATTTGACAGGCCTATACCATTCCTACACAACATGCCTGTCATGCATAGCAGCCTACCTGTTATGGTCTGAAAAAAAAAACGCATTTCTGCCTGTATCTCTTCTTCTATTGGAGCTAGGAGGTTATAAACACCACAGTGCTGATACTTGTGAGGCGTGCTGTTTCTGTTCCAAATCTGACTGAAATCGATCAAGGGGTTTGGTAAGAAATCCCAGACATACACACATGCATACACCCTGCTTTTTATTTACAACAGATTACACAATTGCACAATAATCACTGGAAGCGCTTGTTTCAATGAAATATCTAGGAATATGCATTCAGAGCAATATACAGTGAAACAACCACATTACTTAACTACGAGTGAGGCAGATATCGGACTGTGATCCATTGGAAGAATCCTCGAAAATATAGACCATCAACAAAGGATATAGCTTACAAAACACTCATTCGTCCATTACTTGAACATTGCTCGTCATTATGGGATCTGTAGCAGGTAGGACTGACAGAGGAAATAGAGGAGATCCAAAGCAGAGTAACTTTTTGCGTTAAGGGTTCATTTAGTAAGTGCAAAAGTGCCATGGAGATATTCAGCCAGCTCCAGTGGCAGACGCTGCAAGAGAAGCGTTCTGCACCACGGTGTGGTCTACTGTCACAGTCCTAAGAGTGTACGTTCCTAGAAGAGTAACCCAGTATACTGCTTCCTCGCGAAAAAAACATCAAGATAACAGATTTTCGATTCCACATGGAGGTTTGCCAGCACATCTACATCTACATCCACGTGATTACTCTGCTATTCACAATAAAGTGCCTGGCAACTGTTCTTTCCATGAACCATATGTGACTGGAACAGATAAAGGGGCAAGTGACCCTGGTACACAAAGTACCCTGCGCCGCACACAGTAAGGTGACTTGTGGAATATAGGTATGAAATATGACCTGTGTCATATGTAGATGAAATATGACCTGTGTCCAACTTTCCCCTTTATGACGTCTTCAACTCTGCTGGGAATTCTTTCAATGACCCATTTTGCTACTACTGCTTCTCTACTGACAAATACCCCCCCCCCCCCCCTCCAGCCCTGCCCCTCCTCTGACAGTAGTGGATCCGTCTGTCGTGCCATCGGCCATTTCCGCACTGCATAGGGTTGCCTGGATGCTGGGAAAGAGTGTTCTTGTAGGTCTCTCACAGATGGCGCTATCGTGTATTGATAATACGGAACAATCAAGCATGTGTATAAAACTTTGTGTTTTTCTCTTAGTTCATGAACTTCAGATGATGATGATGATGAAGTTGGTTTGACGGGCGCTCGACATCGAGTTCATCAGCGCCCATAAAAATTACAATCTTTCCAGTTCTAAACTTGCCACTTTCCGAATGATGATGAGGTGATGGGGACAACACAAACACCCAGTCCCCGGGCGGAGAAAATCCCCGACCCGACCGGGACTCGAACCGGGGACACCGTGGTTCAGAGGTAGCAACACTAGCCAATACACCACGAGCAGCGATAAACGAACTGCAGAGAAGCACAGTTTTACTTCTGACGGTGTGCATATCCTGCCATACAAACTTCACAAAAACTGAAACTCCCTGGCGGATTAAGATTGTGTGTCGGTGAATCTTTCACTCTGCACCGGGGAATGCGCCGCTCCGTTTTAAGACATCTCGCTGGTAGATCTTAGCGACTGAGAACAACTGTCCCCCCTCCCCTCCCTCCCATAGCACCACTTCTGTGAGCACCTGGCACTTTTGGAAGGGAGGCTATTGCATAGTGTACGCCATTTTGAAACTGGTTTACAGGTTAAAGCTGTGTTTGTCGAAGTCTTTGACCTTGGTAGCCATTGCTGTTGCCTGTATAATCTCGATCCTGTTTCAAATAGCCAGCGTAATATAGCTGATATTTTTGGTAATACGGGGGCTATTCGACGGTACTAAGCGTCCTTGAACATAATGTGGACTCTTCCTACACTCTAACGTTCGCTTTCTTCCATGACAACGCAAGGTCCTGCATCATACCGAACTACTGCAGGGCTGCGTTATACATACTGATAGTGAAGAGCACATGGGTTAACTGCCACAGAGAAATGCTGTGTTGACGTGGCCTGTATTTCGGCAGGACATGTTAGTTCTTTCTTCTTAGACTTCGGACGTGGAGAGTTTTTTCCGTATCTCTTTGATTTATGATGCTTCCGTGTTAGTGATGATTCGTCGTCGATTCTACTTTCCATATCGTGACACGCTGGAGCGACTTCAGTGTCTTAGTGACCAACGCCCGTGGCGTTTATTGTTCGTCGGATCATTATTTCCATAGTCGTCAATGAATTTGATTACTGTTACATGAAAGGTTTAACCTTTTTCATCTGTCGGGGTTGCCAGAAACAATATAACACAATGTATTCGCTTAAGTCATTGAATTATACTGATATATTTACAGGAAAATCTAGCTTCAGCGCTTCCGAACAATTCCCTGTCACGTAGCGAACTTTATAATGCAGCTGTTGTTAGGCAGCTGGAAAAAGAGTTTCAACAATGACTGAACAACGTTGACAGTTGCACGTGATGCTCATTACCAGGTGAAGATATATACCGAACCAATACACACCTCGTTTGTTTAGAAATGCTTCAGTTCGCTACCTATCGTTTTACGGAAACTTAACGTTTACTACAGTAACCTTTTAAATAAATATATTGATTGTATAATGGACTACCGCCATTACTGTTCAGTTTGGTTTTGAAAAAGTTATCACGAATGGCAAAATGAAACTAAAAGTATAAATATCGCAAAAAGTCTCCGAAACAAAATTCGCCTTTATTGTCTATCACTTCCTGATGACATTGCAGTCTCCTGCAATGAAAGGTAAGAGGCAGCCCAGTCTGTAGAGAAACTCCAAGAAAAAGAGAAAAAAAGCAGGACTCCAAATTCAGTGTGGGAAGGGACCAGATCAACATGCCACAAGCAATAATAATCCGGAATTCTAATCAAGAACTGCTGCTAACATGAGTAACTTAGAAGGATATATCCTCAGTGTAGCGAAGCAGCTTAAAACACTAAAGAAAGGCAAGGCTTCCGGTCCAGATTGTACAGCTGTCAGGTTCCTTTCAGAGTATGCTGATACAATAGCTCTACACTTAACAATCGTATACAACCGCACGCTCGTACAAAGTCTGTTCCCAAAGACTGGAAAGTTGCATAAGCCACACAGATACCCAAGAAAGGAAATAGGAATAATCTGCTGAATTACACATCCATATCACCAACGTTGATTTGCAGTACAATTTTGAAACATATACTGTGCTCGAACATTATGAATCACGTCGAAGAAAACGATTTATTGGCAAATAGCCAACAGGGATTCAGAAAATATCGTTCTTGTGAAACATAACTAGCTCTTTATTGTTACGAAGTAATGAGTGCCATCGACAGGGAACGTCAAACTGATTCCATATTTTTAGATTTCCAGAAGGCTTTTGACACCGTTCTTCAAATCGACTTCTAATTAAACTGTGTGCCTATCATTTTTGGGACTGGATTCGTGGTTTTCTACCAGAAAGATCAAATTTCGGAGTAACTGACGGAAAGTCATTGAGGAAAACAGTAATAATACCTGGCGTTCCCCAAGGAAGTGTTGTGGGCCCATCTGTCGTTCCTGATCTATATAAACGATTTAGGAGACAATTTGAGCAATCCTCTTAGATTGTTTGATACTGCCATTTACTGTCATGTAAAGTCATCAGATGATCAAAACGAATTGCAAAATGACAAAGACAGATGATGATGTTTGGTTTGTGGGGTGCTCAACTGCGCGGTTATCAGCGCCCGTACAGATTCCCAACCTTTGCTCAGTCCAAACTCGCCACTTTCATGAATGAGGATGAAATGAGGACAACACAAGCACCAACTCATCTCGAGGCAGGTGAAAATCCCTGACCCCGCCGGGAATCGGAGCCGGGATCCCACGCTCGGGAAGCGAGAACGCGACGGCGAGACCACGAGCTGTGGACAATATAGACAGGGTAATTGTATGGTGCAAACAGTGGCAATGATACTAAGTCATTAAAAGTGTGAAATCATCCCCGTGGGCACTAAAATCAATCCTCTAAATTTCAGTCACACGGCAAATCACACAATTATAAAGGTATTACAATTACGAATAACTTAAACTGGAACGATCGGATAGATAATGCTGTGGAGGAAGCAAACCAAAGACCGCGATTTACTGGCAAAGCAGCTACAATGTGTAACAGGTCTCCTAAACAGACTCCTTACACTACGGTTGTCCGCCCTCTTCAGGAATATCGCTGTGCGGTGTGGGATCCGCATCAGAAGATTGACGGAGGACATTGAAAATGTTCAAAGGAAGGCTGAACGTTTTATATCATCGCGAGATAGGGGAGAGAGTGCCATGGGTATGATACACGAAATGAGGTGGTAGTCATTAAAAGAGAGCCATTTTTCGCTGCAGCAGGAGGTTTCCATGAAATTTCGACCACCAACTTTTGCTGTCCACCTAGGTAGGGAGAAACGACCATAATAATAAAATAAGAGCAACAGAGCCGACACGGGAAGATTTAAGTGTACGTTTCTCCCGCGCGTCGTGCGAGAGTGCAACGGTAGAGAATAAGCTTAAAGGTGGTTCGATGAACCCTCTTCCAGGCACTTAATTGTGAATTACAGAGTAATCATATAGATGTAGAACATTTTATCATCAAATTTGGCGAATCTCTCGTGTAGACAAATTCAGGTACCTAGGGGAAATTATTGAACAGGCGGGCTAAATCGGGAAACTAAGAAAGGAAAAAAAACTACAAAATTACCAAGACCTCACACACTCACTTGGAAAAGGACAGATCATGGATGGACTGTCGGTTCTCGGTATCCCACAGCACAACGTTTCGACGAGCAACCGTGTCACCACCGTCAGATGTGCTGATGAACTAACCTGTTGGGGCATGCGGATGATTTGTATCTCATTCTGCGTTCCGTACGCGGTCCGTGCCGAAGGCCGTCGCTGGTCGAGTCAGTGTAAAGCCTTCCAGGTTGTATTGGTCAACGTCGCCGTTTGTGACGGCAGCTGCAGAGGCCGTTAACATCGGGAACGTAGCTATTGGCGCTCCGTCGGCCTCAGAAGTCATCTCATTGTTTGATGAGTAACGCATTCAGCGATCGTATTGTCGGTGACAAGCGTTGGCGTCAGACACCACTACGGTCGGTCTTCGTGTGCATCAAGCTCGCTCGTTATTCGTGAGCGTGGCAGCTGTTAACGAGTTGGGCAGCGAGTAATACGTGGCTCGAGCACAGGCGCTCACGAGCGAGCCGACTCGGTCGTACTCGCAACGGAAGGGAAATACCCCAAGCGTGGTAATCAAACGCCTGCGATGAAACCAGCACGTACCATGTGTACACGTTTGATGAGTTCATTATTTCATATTCATAAATTTTTGCATTTTCGTGCTGTCTCGTTTAGAAACATCGTAGAAGCAGGCAATGGTCACACAATTTCTTCGTTCAGCATGTGCCAAGAAGTACAACTTTTCTCTGCTATAATCAAACTCAATTTACGAAGTCATTTCATGGCTGTTTAATGGAAGAAATAACGTTCTTTATACTTGAATGAAAAATAAGATTAAAATTACCAGAGCACTGGGTGATAAAATGGAATCAGTTAATGAAGTAGAGATTGAAGATGATGTAACACAGTACATGACGTCTGTGCGTAGAAGACAAAAAATCTGTAACAGAAACTTCTGAATACAAATCTATATACCGCATTTATACTGTAAAAGTGGAGGCTATTTAGAAAGATTTTTTGTATTCCATATCGTATAATATGATTGTCTTCATAAAATAATTTTCTAGTGCCCCTTATTGTTATGAGTAAACAAAATGTCATTGACATGTTCTGGATCGATATAGCAGCGCTTCTCGGATACAACTAAGTCTCCGTAGTTAAAATTTCTTTCGCTTGCAGCGCTACTAGTTGGAATGAAGAGGGCTTATTTTGCTACTTGAAAGAGTTTGCGGAACGCACACGTATTGGCCTTCCTCCACGACAAGAAGTTTTTAACGTTATCGCCTAGGGCATCTCCACGTTCAAATATTTCTCAAGCTCATCTTTGCAATGAACGCCAGCTTCGAAACTTCTCTATGCAGTTCGTTAACGGCTTTATCTTTTCGGTAGGTTTCTACACGTCCTTTCAGCAATTTAACAAAAGCATGCCCGTTTTCCTACTAAGCAAAATGCCCACGGTACAACAAAATGCAGAGTTGGTTCTGTTTTAGACTCCAGCTCATTTGCGGACTCTTCAGAAGATTCAAGAAATTTAATTACGCTCTCCATTACGTCAATCTGACACGAAGTTATTTCCTGCTAGTTTTTGTTTCAACAACAAATTCTCAATTTCATTTTTTTGTGAATGAAACGAATTTCAACATCATATAGATGCTATTCCATCTCGTTTCAATATCATGATGCAATTTTTCTTTCAGATCTTGCTACCAAACCGAAGTGTCTCATATATCCTACAGTTCTGTGCACTGTCTGGGTGCATTAACTGCAAGCAATTCTTCACTAAGGAACCTATCATCCAGCACCCTTAACGCTTGTTTATATTTTACGGTGCACTGCTCATGGCAGACGCTTGTGGTGTCGAAGAGCTTTCTTTGTTTCTTCTTTTGATGTGTCACAAACGTCACTTTCTTTAGTTCCAGAGAAGATATATGTCTCAGACAATTTTTCATATAATTCTGTAAGAACGTTATCAGTCGTTTTTTGAAATGTAGGGAAACTTCGTTGTGAGGAGCATATTGCTTCTCAGTTCACAACTATCCTCAGAGCCTACAATAATACTAGAATTAACAGTCACATAATGTATTTTACGATAATTGTCAATCCAAAGATAGGATGTCGTAGAACACTCGTTCTGGTCAATAGCTTTCTTTGCTTCAGTCAAGATCTGTCTCCTCACTTGATCGACAGTATCTTGTATATGTCAAGAGAGGGATCTCGGAGAAGGCAAAATCACTTGTGCTCTCACTGTCCCGTACTTGGCACCGGTATCGATCAGTCCTTGTCGAAGGCTAATAAGTCTTTTCCCAGTAAACGTGTTGAAAGGCCACAAGTACAACGCGCACATTTGCACACACTTTTCTCTGATGGCCTCTGTATCTCTGTTCGAAACTGTTGTTATGAGTGACAGTTTTGCAATATGTCTTTTCATGCTCGTGGTGCTACCCTTGTAAGGCTTTGCATCCCTCTCTTTGGTACTGAACATGACCAACGGGATTACACATATCATTTTCAGCCACTATCTGGAATTAAAAATAGCAATAATAAACATCTGTTCTGCCGAATACAGGTCTTGTTTCTTTCCCTCGTATCTCTTTAAAAAATGATGCAGTTATTTCGGAAATGAAATGATCGTATGGCACTGCTGGGCGGGAGGCCGCATCCGGGGAAGTTCGGCTGCCGAGTGCAAGTCTTATTTCAGTAAATGCCACATTGGGCGACTTGCGTGCCAGTGATGAGGATAAAATGATGATGAGGGCAACACAACAACCCGTTCACGAGCGGAGAGAATCTCCGACCCGGCTGGGAATCGAACCCGGGCCCGCTGCATGGAAGGCAAGCACGTTACCACTTTTTTTTTTTTGTTCGCTTTCGTTCGTTGCGTCTGCTCGTGGCGGACGTCGTAAGACACCCGTTTAAATTCGTTGTTGGTCGATTAACTCAGTTCTTTTTTGTATTACAGAGGGCAGCTAACCCTCTGACCGAACACGCTGAGCTACCGTGCCAGCGCGCTGAGCTATGGAAGCGGACATTTAGGAATCTATAAGCAACAGAAAAATAAAGCGGATAATACTATAATTATTATTTCCACAACATCCCAAGTTGAAATCTGGTAGACAATTCCTTCCCTTCAGTACATTATAAATGTCACTGAAATCTTGTAGAATTCGAGGGATCATATTTTCTAATTCCGGTCGCAGATCGTATTGTTAATTTTATTTTGTTTTTCTTAACGGTGACCTTCGTCCGTGACTGAGTTTTCAACTTTTTGTGGAACTGAGTTAAATTAGACAACGAGCGAAAGAAATGCGTCCCTTTTTATAGTCTGTAATGCGCACGTCCAGCGTCCTGGCTATCTGGCGTTGATCCTGTTTTGTAAAGCTTTGAATTAAATGTAAATAAACTTGGCAACGCACTCGTGGAAACACAACGCAGGTTCTAAGCTGTGTCGTGTTACCGTAGTAAAAACACACTAGATAACGAAACTTTGCACTACACACCACAATATTATTAGTCCATTAGAGCAGGAAATGCATTCAGTGGAGCTGATGGCTCTTCAAAAAACTGAGCACTCAGCGAAGTGCGTCAGTAATTAATTCAACTTACGTGATGACGAAATAATTTAAATCATGCATTCAAAATATCTGGTAGACACTGATTTATTTCCACTATTAATACAGATCGTACCTTTCCTCGGAAATCTGAAAACACACGAAGCGAACACTAGAAGAAAGTACGATATCAAATGAAATTTAGGTTTACTAGTTTTTTCGGTTAGCAGAGGAAAGCAAATAACAGCATCGAATACAGAAGTTTTCACTCAGTATAGCGTATTTGGTTCACTTACTCGTAAAGCAGATCTGTTACGAGCGCGCAAAGTTATGCATTCGTAATAACATTCGCGAATAAACCGAACGCTCTAATAATACGAGCATACCACACGCTTTAACGTGTCAACGTTCAGAAGGTAAAAGATATATGAAAATAAACCTTGAGCACACTTATTTGGCATGATTGTAAGAGTAAACTTCAGGCAAATCGGATAACTTTATTGTGGGCACCTCGTTCATCTAACATGAAATGACAAAAATTCCTAATAAATTTTAATTAGTACCTTGAACTTATCCCAGAAGGAACTACCCCGGCTTGTTCCGAGTCTCCCCAGCCAACAGTACATTACGTCTCCTAGCATTCGCAGAACATCCTCTCGTCGTACCTCTGTGAGGAACGGCGCTGGAGCGCCTACGAGTCTCACGAGCGCAGTGGAAACTCGTGGCAGGCGAGCTGTGGCGGACTCGCCCGAAGGCTCTAGCGTCCACAGTGTACAAAATATTTACTAAACTGCCCATTACTTGTAAAGAATCGAGAACCGATATTGTTTACACCAAGGACCAAGGTACCTTCATAAACGAATATAGCACAACGGACCAGTTGGGAGCCGTAAACGAAATTTCAGAATGGGGTAGTGTGTATGAATTCCAGAATGAGATTTTCACTCTGCAGCGGAGTGTGCGCTGATATGAAACTTCCTGGCAGATTAAAACTGTGTGCCCGACCGAGACTCGAACTCAGGACCTTCGCCTTTCGCGGGCAAGTGCTCTACCATCTGAACTACCGAAGCACGACTCACGCCCGGTACTCACAGCCTTTCCTTCAGGAGTGCTAGTTCTGCAAGATTCGCAGGAGAGCTTCTGTAAAGTTTGGTAGGAGATGAGATACTGGCAGAAGTAAGGCTGTGAGTACCGGGCGTGAGTCGTGCTTCGGTAGCTCAGATGGTAGACACTTGCCCTCGAAAGGCAAAGGTCCCGAGTTCGAGTTTCGGTCGGGCACACAGTTTTAATCTGCCAGGAAGTTTCATATCAGCGTACACTCCGCTGCAGAGTGAACATCTCATTCTGGAAACATCCCCCAGGCTGTGGCTAAGCCATGTCTCCGCTATATTCTTTCTTTCAGGAGTGCTAGTTCTGCAAGGTTCGCAGGAGAGCTTCTGTAAAGTTTGGAAGGTAGGAGACGAGATACTGGCTGAGGTAAGGCTGTGAGTACCGGGCGTGAGTAATGCTTCGGTAGCTCAGATGGTAGAGCACTTGCCCGCGAAAGGCAAAGGTCCCGAGTTCGAGTCTCGGTCGGGCACACAGTTTTAATGTGTATGAATTGTTGCATTGCCTGTTGTTGACTGATCTGGAAAAGCTGATCACTCAGTTTCAATCAAAATCGTACCAAGAGTCAGTGAGAAACTAGACATTTATTCAATCTATGTTAATACACTGAAGAATGCCAACATAAACGGTTCAGCTTCCATTACTCGACATCAGGGTTATGGCAAATCTTAAATTTATAGAACAGCGACTCAAGAAGTTTCTATATCACGAAAGAATAAACAAGTTTTTGTTCTTAGGGTAGCGGAAGGACAACTAATTGTAGAACGAGAGATAAATAAAAGAGTAAAACACGGCAAAGTCATTTTTGCACATGAATTATATAGAGGTTTCTAAACTTAAGTTGTATACGTGTATGGAAAGTAATGATTGTAGTCAGTGTGTGTTACCAATTTTGCCCTACAACTAAGCGACACAGAATTCGAATGTGAAAACCATTAAGAAGCCGACAGTTGCTCAGACAATAATGGAAAGATATACAGATGAAATTACAAAAGACGGGCAGAAGGTAATGAAATACACCAGGAACGAAATTGTAGTGGAATACGTAATTATTATAATAATGAAAATGAAGCATGGGTATTCTGGACAAGTACCCAGGCGAATGGCTGGTAGATGAAGTGAAAAAGCTGTTCGTTGGATATCAATGAGTATGAAAAGAGTGAGACGGCAACGTCAAGGTAAGCAGAGGACGTTAGAAAACTCTCTGTAGAGATATGGGTGAAGTTTGGTGTAGACTGTAATGCACAGAGAGGTCTGAACAGGATCGGTATCCAGTAGTGGATGTAGAAGAGCTAATGACGACTACCAACCCATTTCCTTTGCAGATTAAAGCAGTTCTGTCTGCCGAAACATTCTAAGCATGTTCCATGAGTTGACGGTGTGGGTATCGAGCTATACAGTTTATCAGTTGACTTGTTTGCTGTTGAATGTTTTCGTTTCCAAGATAATCCTGCACAACGACATCTCCTTGTAGTCTAAAAATAATATCCGTAGATTTTTGCAGGCACAGAAATGTAACATAAGACGTCCATAGGCGCAGGCCGCTGTGGCCGAGCGGTTCTAGGGGCTTCAGTCCGGAACCGCGCTGCTGCTGCTGCAGTCGCAGGTTCGAATCCTGTATGTGTGTGATGTCCTTAGGTTAGTTAGGTTTAAGTAGTTCTAAGTCTAGGAGACTGATGACCTCAGATGTTAAGTCCCATAGTGTTTAGAGCCATTTGAACCATTTTTGAAAGCCCATAGGCAGCATTGATATCCTCGCAACAAAGTATTTTCATTATTTCTATTAATTTCTCTCTATTTCGGTTTCCAGTATTTATTATCCTATTCCTATAGGTCCACGTTCATTTCGACTGTCTGGATTCTTTGCCAACAAAGTAAGGTAATTTGCTGGATGAATCTTTAAAAAACGCAAAATTCTGACCTAGAGCAGTCATTTGTTTCATCTTTAACTCTGTAAGAAACTTCATACAAATTTATTACAATATGTCCTTCGTATGTTTCAAATGAAGGCCTAATTGTAGGCCACTGAACGATAATTATTGGTTATTTGGAGGACCATGACGATTGTAGTTTCATCACAGTGTCACCGCATTAGAGCGAGAACCACTCTCGATCCACAATGACAGCACATTGTTGGCCCTCTAGCCTACTTCTCACAAAAACTACTTAACGGCTTACAGGGTGTGAATGACCTCACGCAGCTAGCGCCCCAAAGGACATACATATTTCTGATTCTGCCGTGGTGAATCGCTCAGCCGTATCACTATGGACTGTCAGCACAGTGACCATTGTCGCGGCTTTCTTTGAAGCGGTAGAAAAGCGAAGCACACCAAAAGTGGTGCATCCCACAACAATGAAGACAAGAGTGGCACCACGTTGTCTTTTCAGAGGAGTCCCGGTTGTGTCTGCAGCATCATGTTGAACGTATTCGTGTCTGGACGCTTTGAGGTGAACAGGGGTTGGCACATTGCATTCGTCATCGTCATACAAGGTCAAAATGGTTCAAATGGCTCTGAGCACTATGGGACTTAACATCTGTGGTCATCAGTCCCCTAGAACTTAGAACTACTTAAACCTAACTAACATAAGGACATCACACACATCTATGCCCGAGGCAGGATTC
Organism: Schistocerca piceifrons; assembly: GCF_021461385.2. Classification (NCBI taxonomy): domain Eukaryota; kingdom Metazoa; phylum Arthropoda; class Insecta; order Orthoptera; family Acrididae; genus Schistocerca; species Schistocerca piceifrons. The sequence continues at coordinate 857,187,961 of NC_060138.1, forward strand.
GAACCTGCGACCGTAGCGGTAGCGCGGCTCCAGACTGAAGCGCCTAGAACCGCACGGCCACACCGGCCGGCTCGTCATACAGGCACAGGATGTAGCGTGATGGTACGGTGTGACATTGGGTAACCACGATGGTTACCTCTGATTCTAAGACGGTAAATAAGATGGCATCCGTTATATTACGTGTTGAAGCTGGTACCAGTGCCTTATCTTCGAAGACTACGTGACATTGTCTTTCAACAAGATAACCCAAGATCACATGCTGCCCATGCTGTCCTGACCTACTTCCTCTCTTGCTCTGGCCAACGTGTTCTCCAAACCCGTCACCCATTGGAAATATCTGTTCATGCGTTGCCAAGACATTGGCTTATCGCCCGTTGCCAGCCACGAATAACAAACTCTGGCTAGTTTCACACAATATAGAATGACGTACGCGTAACTGTCACCCAAGTTCATTTTGTCTCGATGCCCAGTCAGGTTAGTGCCACTGTTGCTGCCAGAGATGGCATCTCTGCTGACAAAAATTCCCACTCTGTATGCCCCCAGATCGTTTACAAATGTAATTATTGATTATTTCTGCTATATTGTATGTCGTACGCGCAATAACAGTAATTTCTTTATTTATTGCCGTTACTGGATTAGTATCTTAATGACCAGTAAAAGCGGTGGCTCGTTTGTTTCAAGTTACTATTCCTTGCTGTATGGGCTGTGATTTTTGATATTTTTTTGTCTAAACCAGCAAGGCAAAACAGGGGCCGCTACTTCCACCACATCAAGTGGATTTAGTGCTCACGTACTCACACTGTGCCGTGAACACTTCCAAGTTTATCAGTGGGGAATAGTTGAACATGATTACTACTGTTATCGCTGCCATGCGTACAATGGTCGTGCCAGGCGCGCGATATTGAATCTTTATACTATCGTTAGTGGTACGAGACCTGCACGACCTTATAGCAACCGTTATAGTCCCACATTATTCTGTTACACTAGGGGGGAGTTCACGTAAGGAAAGAGAGAGAATGTAAGATTAACGGACTCATTTATTAAACAGTTGAGAATCGAACAATAATACAACCAAATGGGGGTGGGGGGAAGAAAGATTCGAGTTCAGTAGCCTGCCCCAACGAACGTTCATAACACGCCACGATAGCAGGAGGAAAAAAATTTTAGCAACGATCGCCGTATTATCAGATAGATTCCCATTTAGTAAAGGAAGGGGATGCAGGCGTGCAACGACCACCACCTGGAATTAGCCAAAGACTGAGAAAAAATCGCTCGGTAGCCTCCCGTACTAAAGCAATAAAACCCGTAAGACGCGAAAATATTCGCAATGACCTATGAGGTTCCCTCTGGGCCGCAGGGCGCCCGTGCGGTTCTAGGCGGTGCAGTCTGGAGCCGAGCGACCGCTACGATCGCAGGTTCGAATAGTGCCTCGGGCTTGGATGTGTGTGATGTCCTTAGGTTAGTTAGGTTTAACTAGTTCTAAGTTCTAGGTGACTGATAACCTCAGGAGTTAAGTCGCATAGTGCTCAGAGCCATTTAAACCCGCAAGGCGCGAATCTACAGTGCACATCGGCGCCCATGCTTTCCGAACTTCATCTCCTGGAAGCGGCACCTCCGGTCTCTAGCACGGTCACACTAGAACAGAGCTACTGCCCCTTTGTCTACTATCCACCTGCGGAGGGCGGTTGGAGCCTACCAGCGAAAAACGGGCGCACACCCGAACTGGCCAATCATATGGCCGGAATTTCACAGGGAGGCGACGTGGCGACGTTAAAATCGAGAAGAAATAGGGTTACAAAGTTGGTAAGGCAGGTTGGGGAACTGAGAACAGGAGAAACTTTGTCCACTACTGAATGTTCAAACGACAACACGTGCTACCGTGGCGATCGGAAAAGGGATGGGAAACGGGAAGCCATCATGGCTGCTAGGAAAACTGCTGCCCTCGCCCATAAATAAAGAAAATTTCTAGCGCCAAGCTCCTGTGACAGATCAGTGTGAGACAAGCTGTAAAAATCGTCAAATAAATCAGGCAACCCATAGAAATTATTAACATTAGCTGAATTATTATTTTACCGAGTACCAGAATGCTGGGATTAGAAATATGAAATACGAGCACTGAATGGTGAGTGAAGTGCACGTCTTTCACCAGCAACGTGCTATTTTTTAAACCTGACCACACAAGAGTGACATTTGTGCTGCTGACAGCCCAGCGTCACCAATGAGGGACGAATGAGTGTTATAATAAAAAAGAGCAAGGGTAACGCCGCCACAGCTGTGAGCTGGACTGGACACCACGTCGCGGCTCTCTGTGTGAGCTGTTTCGGCGGCGGCGCTTTGAACCGAGCCACGGTGGCCCAGCGCCGGCTTATCCTGGGCCTGCGCTTCCTCTCGCGCAGGGCGGCTGCTCCTATTTTTAAAAGCCGCTGCCCCGTGTGGCAGGTCCGTAATCCCGCACATGTCAGCTGGATTAGTGGCGCCGCCGGCCGACGTTGAGGAAGCCGAGGTCGCTTCTTGCCAGTGGTTCCTGGCCGGCGCTGCAGCAGGCTCCGAGGTCGGACCCAGGGGCCGCGGCATTTTGGCGGCTCGCGAAGACATCTGGCACAGTCATGGATTAGATCCTGCTTCCAGTGTGGCGTCTGCGAACTGTCTGCACGAGTCTGTATTCTGCCATTTCGTCATCTTGGTTCTATGTAACTGCCGACGTCGGCACGGGTTTTATTCGTGTCTGTATACAACCTGTGACGGGCCAAGCGTTTTCTAGGTAAAGACCTTCGCACGGACTCAATTACAGACCCATAGTAAGTGATTTTTACAGTTCCATGCGGCTCTTTGCGGATGATGCTGTAGTATACAGAGAAGTTGCAGCATTAGAAAATTGTAGCGAAATGCAGGAAGATCTGCAGCGGATAGGCACTTGGTGCAGGGAGTGGCAACTGACGCTTAACATAGACAAATGTAATGTATTGCGAATACATAGAAAGAAGGATCCTTTATTGTATGATTATATGATAGCGGAACAAACACTGGTAGCAGTTACTTCTGTAAAATATCTGGGAGTATGCCTGTGGAACGATTTGAAGTGGAATGATCGTATAAAATTAATTGTTTGTAAGGCGGGTGCCAGGTTGAGATTCATTGGAACAGTCCTTAGAAAATGTAGTCCATCCACAAAGGAGGTGGCTTACAAAACACTCGTTCGACCTATACTTGAGTATTGGTCATCATTGTGGGATCCGTACCAGATCGGGTTGTCGAAGGAGATAGAGAAGATCCAAAGAAGAGCCGCGCGTTTCGTCACAGGGTTATTTGGTAAGCGTGATAGCGTTACGGAGATGTTTAGCAAACTCAAGTGGCAGACTCTGCAAGAGAGGCGCCCTGCATCGTGGTGTAGCTTGCTGTACAGCTTTCGAGAGGGTGCGCTTCTGGATGAGGTATGGAATATATTGCTTCCCCCTGCTTATACCTCCCGAGGAGATCACGAATGTAAAATTAGAGAGATTAGAGCGCGCACAGAGGCTTTCCGACAGTCGTTCTTCCCGCGAACCATACGCGACTGGAACAGAAAAGGGAGGTAATGACAGTGACACGTAAAGTGCCGTCCGCCATACATCGTTGGGTGGCTTGCGGAGTATAAATGTAGATGTAGATGTAGATGTGAAACCGACCTCGGGGAAGATCAGTTTGGATTCTGTAGAAGCGTTGCAACACGTGAGGCAATACTGACCCTACGACTTATCTCAGAAAATAGATCAAGGAAAGGCAAACCTACGTTTCTAGCATTTGTAGACTTAGAGAAAGCTTTTGACAATGTTGACTGGAATACTCTCTTTCAAATTCTGAAGGTGGTAGGGGTAAAATACAAGGAGCGAAAGGATATTTATAAATTGTACAGAAACCAGATGTCAGTTATAAGAGTCGAGGGACATGAAAGGGAAGCAGCGGTTGGGAATTGAGTGAGACAGGGCTGTAGCCTCTCCCCGATGTTGTTCAATCTGTATACTGAACAAGCAGTAAAGGACACAAAGAAAAATTCGGACTAGTAATTAAAATCCATGGAGAAGAAATCAAAACTTTGAGGTTTGCCGATGACATTGTAATTCTGTCAGAGACAGCAAAGGACCTGGAAGAGCAGCTGAACGGAATGGACGGTTTCTTGAAAGGAGGATATAAGAGGAACATCAACAGAAGCAAAACGAGGATAATGGAATGTAGTCGAATTAAATCGGGTGATGCTGCGGGAATTGGATTAGGAAATGAGAGGCTTAAAGTAGTAAATGAGTTTTGCTGTTTGGGGAGCAAAATAACTGATCATGGTCGAAGTAGAGAGGATATAAAATGTAGACTGGCAATGGCAAGGAAAGCGTTTCTGAAGAAGAGAAATTTGTTAACATCGGATATAGATTTAAGTGTCAGGAAGTCATTTCTGAAAGTATTTGTATGGAGTGTAGCCATGTATGGAAGTGAAACGTGGACGATAAGTAGTTTAGACCAGAAGAGAATAGAAGCTTTCGAAATGTGGTGCTACAGAAGAATGCTGAAGATTAGATGGGTAGATCACATAACTAATGAGGAGGTATTGAATAGAATTGGGGAGAAGAGGAATTTGTAGCACAACTTGACAAGAAGAAGGGACCGGTTGGTAGGACGTGTTCTGAGGCATCAAGGGACCACAAATTTGGTAATGGAGGGCAGTACGGAGGGTAAAAATCGCATAGGGAGACCAAGAGATGAATATACTAAGCAGATTCAGATGGATGTAGGTTGCTGTAGGTACTTGGAGATGAAAAAGCTCGCACAGGATAGAGTAGCATGGAGAGCTGCATCAAACCAGTCTCAGGACTGAAGCCACAACAACAGCAGTAAGTGATTAATATTTTTTGCCATTATGGCTACATGTTTATGCATTTTGTTTGCTACGCATGTAAACTTGTAAGTAAAATGTGTTGTACGTGAGTTAAGAAAAGGGTAAAGCAACTACAAGCCTGAAACAACTGCAAGAACAACAGCCGGGCGGAGCACCATCACCAGAAGTGACAGAGCTGGCCTCCCGGAAATGTAGCGGCGGCCACCTACAAAAACCAAACTGTGATTACAAGTACTAAAAACACTGTTCTGTTCTCGATGGTAAATGGTTCTATAGAGATATAGTACGAGACTGTCGAAAGTGATCATTGGATCCTAAGCGGTCATAGATAATCCGAGATGTTGAACCATAGCTAACAGAATCTAAGAACACTTTTGTAAATCCTCTTCGCCAGTTTTGTAAAGGCCTCGTCGCTACTGTTGTGGAGGCCGAGTTGCCTCCGTTGTTATGGTAGACCGAGTTTGTGGGTTCGTGAAATGGCTTCTGGTGCAGTACACCGCTAAGACAATTTCTCCCTGTCACTATTACACAGCTGTGCTCCAGGGTCAGGTAACAGGATATTAGGACGAAAATTTTACAACACTCCAACAAATTAGTAACAAAGTTACACAAATGACTTAAAAAGGTTTATGTATCTTGGTGACTTACTGAATAATGAATACACAATGGAAGGCCTCAATGGATAAGTGCTAATAATCGTAGGTAAACGTCCGGGTACATAGCAAATGAAATTTGCAACAACGGTCTGTTCACGTGTAAGAAATCGCTAACGGACTTTCTCTGTCTGAAGTCAGCCCTAGACGAGGATCTATAACCAACTGGGCGAGAGCTGCTCTTCTGTCTTCCGAGTAAGTTTCTGTCTGTTGTCGTCCGGTCATTGGAGGATCGTACCCGGCATGCAATTGGCCAAGGCGAAGACTTCACTCTCAGTGCCACCTACGGCACTGCTGGAACACGCGAAAGTGGCGCGTCTCTTTGGCACTGGCACTAGCTCGCATCTTTGTGCCTTTGGTACTTTTGGCTGTGTCTTGTTAGGACGACAGAGCATGTACCTAAGGGGTTGATTCAGGTTTTGAGGGTTCTTTTGTATGAGATCGTACAGGCGAATTTGTGATCCTGTCTATGAACAATAGCGGTTTTAATCGCTTGATGGGGTATCGAGCTACCAATCTGCTGTATTAAATTATTGGGAATTGTAGCATAGACAGTAGCGAACGCCTGAAGAGATTGTGATTTGCTAGAGTTTTAATAATAGGCAGAGTTGAGTGGCGGTATTAGGCCAAGGTATAGTATGATACATTGTGCAGTGGAATTCAGTTGCAACAAACGGATAGTGGATTAATGGACAATGACTAAAGGACTAAATCGACGAAAGGAAGTGAAAGACTAGATCTTATTTTTGTAGATAGTGTTAAACAGAATCCATTCTATTTGGTAACAGCTTTGTCTTAACTTTAAAAAGAAAGATGAGTTAATATAAAGGAGAAAAACGAGATCGTATCAGGTGGATCAATAAATAAAAGTAAATTTTTTGAAAGGAAAAACAAAAAAGGCACAAAAACTTTAAAAAGAGACCTTGAGAAAAGGGAGAGAAATAATTACGCATGTTTCATACGATATATCAGCTGGTAGAAAATGAACGTGTGTTGAATTGTAGCTTCTCTGACTGAAACGATATTAGATCTTTGTACTACTATCGTGCGTGTGGAAACATAAGAAGCAGCTTTACCTTAATTTTGAAGGATTTAGTACATGAAATTGAATATTTTATTCCAAGAAAAAGTATTAATGATAGCTTACGACTCGTATATCATCTGAAAAGGAAGAGAATACTCGTGATCATTTGATGATCTATGTTATAGCAGCAAATGCCAGAGATGATGATGATATTTGGTTTTGATGTTCGCTCAACTGCGCGGTCATCAGCGCTCATACAAAGTCCCAATTTTTCACACAGTCCAATTTCTTTACTCAGTCCAATTTAGCCACAGTCACGAATGATTATGGTGATGAAATGATGAGGACAACACAAACACCAAGTCTTCGGGCAGAGAAAATCCCCATCCCGGCCGGAAATCGAACCCGGCACCCCGTGAGCCAGAGACAGCAACGCTAGCCACTATTTTTTGTTTTTTGTTTTTGTTCTCATTTTGTTCGATATTGTTCGTTGCATTTGTTCGGTGCCGATGTCCCATGACACCCGTTCAAGTTCAGTGTTCAGCCGTTGATTCAGTTTTTTTTTTTACTGCAGGGAGCAGCGAAACCTCTGACCGAACACGCTGAACTACCGTGCGGGCTACCACTAGACCACGAGCTGCGGACAAATGCCAGGGACTGTTTACATAGTATCGTAATACGTCGACAAATATATCACGTAAGCCAAACGCCCACAGAGAAGCATTTCGACTGTTACATGAATCCTTGCTTTTGACTACACGTTTAGAGGAATTACTGATTAAAGATAGAAGTGGCCATTTTTGTGAAGAGAACCGTATTAACAGATTTTGTAGCTATCATCTCTAGTTAGTCATAGGCTTGGCTCACAGGATGACAGAGGGTAGCTCCTTGTAATCAAAAGCATATTGGTGACCGCTAACCTCACATGCCAGGAAGGATATCAAATAACAGGAATACGTGAGACGAATGCTTCGGTTAGTCCGGTGTCCATTGCATTACCCATGATTCCCACATTGTAGAACCTGCCCGGTCGACACTGACCTAACTGAATGGCATACAGTGGTGGGGTTGCGAATCTCTGGTCGGAAAGTGAAAGTAGGTACCGGGTGCACGACTGTTTCCTTACGCCATATAGGCTGAAACATATTTTAGGCACTGACCCCTGCTGAAAGTACATTTGAGATATCACGTTGCGCTTCGTATGTAGGGAATGGAACCGGTCTTCCTGAACAGTAAAGCAAGCACACAGAGGGTGGAACTGGGAGCTCCAGCGTTCGGCAACTGGTGACTCCCTTTACTTTTTTGTCGAGTAATTTTGTTTGAGAAGTGGAGGAGCCTCTGCTGGTCGAGTAAGCGTACTGGGAACAGCCGTCTGCCAAACGTGGCTTTTGTCTGCGTGAAATACGCCTGCTGTCTTGGTCAATGTTAAACAGCCATCTCTCAGACTGAAAACGTTGATTATAAATGAAAAAAGGTCAAGAGTACTGTAGATATGTCTTAGACAGTTACATACTGAACAAAGTTGTGAGGGATGGGAAAGGCCCACTATAGTTAGCCACCAATGGTAGAAAGCCGTTCCAAAAGCAGAAAGCGATTCACTGCAGATTTATGCGTAGTCAAAGCCTCGTAGAAAAACAAAAATTGTACGCACTCGAAATTAGCGTAAGGAGAGCAATGCATGAAGCGAATTCGAAAGAAAAATTCTGTCTAAGACCTAATAAATTTTAGTCTTACGTTAAATCAGTAAATGACTCAAAGCCAACCTGTCCAGTTACTCTGTGTCCACAATGGCACTAAAATGGACGATGAGACAGGGGAAGCAAATATTAAATTCCTTTTTCCAACATTATTACACATATGATAATCGTACTGTGGTTCCTCATTTGAATCTTGACACTGGCGTCAAAATGACAGATGTCGAAATAAGTGACCATGGAATAGAAAATCAGCTAAAATGCCTACACAGTGGAAAGGCAACTGAACTTGGCGTACGATACCTGTCCTATTCCACATAGAGGACGAGAAAGAATTTGCCCCTCCTCTAGCAGTGTAGGTGGTTGGAGAAACTACGTTTCCCCAGTGACTGAAGGAATGCGCAGATCACTTCGTTTTCAAGAATGGTCGTCGAACAGAAGCACAAAACTTAAGACCAATATCTTTGATGTCAGTTTGTTGTAGAATTCTGGAATTTATGCTAGCGTATTATGACATTTCTGGAGGCCTAAAATCAAATCTGTAGGAATCAACATGTTTGCGCAAACAACGATCGTGTGAAACCCAGCCCGCTCTGTTCCTCTGCGAGACTCAGAAGGCACTAGGTACTTGCGCCCAGGTTCACACCTCGTAAGTTGACTTCCAGAAGGCTTTCTATACAGTTCTGCACTGACGCCTAATGATCAAAATACGAGCTTACGAAATATTAGACCAGGTCTGTGACTGAACGGAAGAGTTCTTCGCAAACAGCACAGAGCTTTTTGCGGGTGATGCTGTTATACAGGAAGTCGCAGGAGAAATGGTCCATATTCAGGAATGTGACAGGAGAGATCATTTGTAGCAAGAAACTTTAAAGCGCATTGAATTTTTATTTCCTGTATTGTTCAATACAATGCATGATTAGACACGTACGCATGTACAACAGTTAATAAACATTACGTTTTCAAAGTTTAAATTGGAAGTTACTTATTTTTAACACATTTGCCTCTAATCCTCATCGTACACGTCACATTACAGCTGCTGTACAGGTCACAGTAAATGTTCACCGTCAATTTCAATACTTTTGTTTACTCTTTGGAGAACGTGATGTGTTTCATGCCTGATTGCCTCTTCACTTTCCCTAGTCATGCGATCAAGCAGCTCATCTCGCGTATTCCCTTTCGTTCGTACATCTAAGACTTCATCCAACACCATAAACAAAAATCTAATGGCGTAAGGTCTGTTAATCTTGCTGGCCAGTTAACTGTGTGTCATGACCAGTCCAGTTATTACGATAAGTGAGGTCGATATGTTCCCTCACACATCTGGTAACATGTGGAAGAGTCCCGTCATGCTGGAAGTACATAGCAGTCCGCGCGGACAAAGGAACGTCCTCAAAGTGTTAAACAAACACATTTCTCTCCTAAAATGACCATGCTGCACATCGAGTGCTGTGCGGGATGAGTGACAGGCAGTTCGGCTTCAGCCTGGGCGGTCAGCGGCTGACGCAATCGCCCTGGCGGCCGAGGTCTGTGGCTCAGCCCCGCACAAATACGTGGTTGGCACCATGGTGGACGTCAGTGGCGCCTTTGACCGCCTGTGGTGGCCTTCGCTCTTCTCCTGTTTACGGGAGAAAGAGTGTCGAAGGACCGCTATACAGTTGTCTGAGGAGTTATTGCGAGGTTCGGGAGGTCTGGCTATCGTCCGCTAGCGGGAGAGATAGAAAATCAATAACAAAGGGATGCCCCCACGATTGTGTGTTGGGACATCCATTACTGGACAGCATGCAACAGAGTGAAGATGTACTACAGGTGATAGCCTACGCGGATGACTTCCTGTTGGTGGGCAGCCGTAGCCGCGAAGACATCGAGCCAAAGACTGAGAGGGCTATCGATATCTTACAAAAATGGTGCCAAAACACTTAAATGAAAATATCACCAAATAAGTCAACCTATCTACTGTTGAAAGGACAACAACTAATTAGGAACGCAACAGTTAGAATCGAGGGCTCATCAGTTCTCCGACGATGAGAGGCGTGTTACCTGGGTGTTATCACTGATGAAAGGTGGAACTTCGCAAGGCACATTGAAACCGTAGCTCAAAGGGCCTTAGAAGTGCTTAAAAACCTCATATGCAATGGACACAAAAGATTCCATCTACCCCCCCCCCCCCCCCCAAATTAATAAAGTTATATCACAACAGTATACTAACATCAATAGTAGGTGACAGCTCGGGAGTCTGCACATACAGGCTCATGAGGGTGGTGCCTGCCATGACAGTGTAAAGGATACAGAGAAATATGTTATTAAGGTCAGTTGGGTCCTACAGGACATCTCTGGGTGGGACCTTGTTGGTAATAACGGGGCTTTACCCCCTTGACATCAAAATTAGGGAGCAGGCAGCATGGGTCTGGGCGAAGAAGGGAGAGATCGGGAAAACAGGGGATATTCTGAGTATTCCGGCTGGGGATAAGGGTGAAATCAAGAGAAGGGACGTAGACATGTGGCAGGAAGCATGGGAAGCCAATGACACTGGACGAAGAACTTTCCAATTCCTACCAGATGTAAGAGAACGATTAGGTTTGGGATACCTTAAGCCGACATGGGGACTGTTCCATTTTCTACCCGACATACCTGGTCGGTTTGGGAGGAGAGCTACGCCTTCGAGCGTTTGTGGTGCACCGGACGGTACTCCTAACCATATGGTTTACAAGTGGCCCTACCCAGTGATGTAGCAGCTGCGCTGAGACAGTTACTACCGAACCACGACACATTCACCTTGCTACATGAGTATTGGACGACCTGGCCAACGAGGCATCAACGAAAGTTCTTTTAGAATATCTGAGGGACAACCGTGATGAATGAAAAATAATATAATGTATCCCAGTACCCCAAGCCCATACCGCCTTGGCGTGGATAGGCCGACTGCCGTTACAGTTGAAATCCGCCAAGTCCAGGATTAGGAGGAGTGGAGCACAACAACACCGAATTAGACAACGCACCGGATTTGACGTAGATTAGGTTTTTCTGGTAATTACGACTTAGACATAAATAAACAATAGGAACCTGCAGCGAATAGTCAAGACATTAGGCCTGCCAAGCGCCAGGAGTACGCTCACCGGAATTAGCTCGGTGGGCAAGGCCGTGCAAAGTGGCTTTATACCTGACTGGCACACCTGTAACGCTGCAATTAGTGTAGAGTTTAGTTTTAAGGAGAGTTAGAAAGGAAAAAAAATGTTTTTTTTCAAATTTTCGGATTTTTATCTCATTATAAAATTTGTAATTTTCCGAATAAAATGATACATATGCTAACGTTTTTCCGAGAAAAAGCGACGAATAGTTTGGTAAGTCTCTCAAAAAGTAAAGTATGACGCCAAAACGAAGTGTTTTCAAGAAACGTGGGTTTCATGATAATAGATTTTCGAATAAAGGGAAACATTGTGTTCAACATGCGGCATGTGAAGTTACAGACAATGAAGTACAGGCAAACTCGTTAATATCTAGAGAAACGCCCATTAGTGCTTCGAAAATTAAAATAAAACGTTGTGATGAACAGTTTTCTCAAAACAAAAGTGATGTAAATGGTAGGTCAGGTTATATCCTGATAGATTTACACATCCTAACAAGGGCTTTAGGTGAATGTGTGTTGTAAAATATGTGGAAGGCCAGTTAGTTTACATGAAGACAGTGAGGTATCAGATGTACTAGCCAGGAAACTTATCATTAATTGTGCCAGTTGTAAATATACTCATTCATTTTGGAATTCTGATAAGTGTAAAGGTGATTATTTTGAAGTAAATGTTAGGTGGGGCAAAGGACACACTGCAGCAGAAACAATGTGTGCCGTTACGAATATTCCACGCCCACATTGTAAAATCGACATGTATGCAGGATTTATTGGAGCTGCTGTGGAATCTGTTGCATTTGAGTCAGTGAAGGGTGCAGCAAACGAAGCTGTTGAAACAAATGAGGGTATGACTGACATACCAGTACCTTTTGATGGCACTTGGCAAAAGCGCGGCTACCGTTCTAAGAATTCTGTTCCTGCGGTGACCAGTGTGGATACTGGAAAGGTAATAGTTTTCCAGATTTTAACCAAAAATTGTTATAAGTGTAAATCAGGGAATGAAGAAGAGCATATCTGTGACAGAAATTATGAAGGAACAAGTGGTGGTGTGGGGGCCTCTGCAGCTATTGAAATTTTTAGTCGATCTGTGATCGAAAGGGCAGTATGTTAGACTAAGTTCTTAGGTGATGGAGACTCAAAATCATATAACAGTGTAGTAGCCACTCAGCCTTATGGTGAGAAGATTATCACAAAACTGGAATGTGTTGGTCATGTCCAGAAGAGGATGGGCACCAGGTTGAGGAAGTTTAAACAAAGTAAAACCATAAGAGGCAGGCTGACAGACAAAATCATTGATGAACTACAGCGATATTATGGGATGGCCATTAGAAATAATACTGAGGATTTGTTGAAAATGAAGCAGGCAGTATGGGCTATCTTCTTGCACAGTCAATTGATGAAAAACCAGTACACCACCTTTGCCCTCCTGGACCTGATTCAAGGTGAAACTACCGCAATGCCCAGTTCTCAAACAGTTCATACATGAAGCAGCAGTCACGGAATCATAAAACCTATTTAGAGAGACCTGGCAAATCCCGAATTACTGAAGAAGTGTCTGCATGGTCAGACTCAAAATACCAATGAGTCGTTCAATAATCTTATATGGACTCGCTTACCAAAAAAATGTTTTTGTTGGAATGAAGACACTAAAGTGGTGGGTCAGTGATGCTGTTATTGCTTTTAATGATGGCAACATTGGTAGGGTGAAAGTGCTACAGCATATGGGAATTAATCCTGGAGCAAACTGCATCAGAGAACGTGAACAGATGGACAAGGTTCACATTGATAAAGCAGAGTATGCAGCTCTGTTGGCCACTAAGGAGTCCAAAAAGAAGAAAAAGCTTGGATCAAAAGGATGATATACAGTATGGTGCAAGGTACTTCTGAGAGACTAAAAATAAAAAAAATAAGCATATATTAAGTGAGTTGCAGTCTTTTGAAACTTTAGAAGCCGTTCTTGAAATTTACAGTTTCTGTTGCATTTTTCCCTAAATCTCAGAAACCACTTCAAGTAGAGTATACAAGTTTTCAGGGAGCAATAACATACATATTCTAAGTCTACTGAGCTAAAAGAAGACCATAATGTTATGTATAATTAAAATTATTTAGGATGACGTACAAAAAAGTACACAAAATGTTAACAGTGTAACTAAAAATTTGTATTTCCGAAAACAGTGGCTGAAATGCAATTATTGTAGTTCAGTAGACTCAGATCATACAGTTTAATGTCCTGTAGAAGTTTCATGTCAATAACTACAGTGGTTCCTGAAATACAGGGAAGCCAGGTCACTAAATTTAACATTGTCCGGATAGGGCGTTCCAACTCCCTTTAAGTATACCGCTAGAGAAAGTAATCAGTAGTAATGTACCTTGCCCGTTGCAATTAACACTACTTGTAATTCATCGTAAACTAGCTGCAAAAAACCATTGTAGCCCTAATAATTTTAGGACCCACTAATTGTATAAAGCAGGCGCTTCTGTCCGGAACAGCGCAGCTGCTACGGTCGCAGGTTCGAATCCTACCGCGGGCATGGATGTGTGTGATGTCCTTAGGTTTAAGTAGTTCTAAGTCTAGGGGACTGATGACCTCAGATGTTAAGTCCCATAGTGCTTAGAGCCATTTGAACCAATTTGAAATCATTCGGTATGACGAATTTCGCTTGAAATGAGCATTCCTGTCATATCCCTGAATAGTAACCATTCCTCCTGGTACACGCTGTGTACAAAAAAGCTGTAACGCTAGAGAATTGCAGCTAAATGGAGAGAGACCTGCAGAAGATCGAAGCTTGGTGTACGAATCAGCAGCTGACACTCAGCATACCAGAAAAATGTAATGCAGTACACATAAATAGGCAGATGTATTATTGTATAATTAACGACTGCAGATCATTAACTGAAAGGAGTCACATCTGTGCCGGCCTAAGTGACCGTGCGGTTCTAGGCGCTGCAGTCTGGAAACGCGAGACCGCTACGGTCGCAGGTTCGAATCCTGCCTCGGGCATGGATGTGTGTGATGTCCTTAGGTTAGTTAGGTTTAAGTAGTTCTAAGTTCTAGGGGACTAATGACCTCAGAAGTTGAGTCCCATAGTGCTCAGAGCCATTTGAGCCATTTTGAGTCACATCTGTGAATATGCGTACGGATTGACTTACAGTGGGACAACCTCATAAAACCAATCAACCGCATATAAGGTAAATGCAAGGCTGAAAGTCATTGGAAGAACCCTCAAAGGATGTAGCTTACAAAACCGTCGACCGACCAATACTCGAACATTGTTTATCAGTCTGGGATCTGCAACAGGTAGAATTGATAGACAAATAGAGAACTTTCAAAGAAGAACAGAGCGTTTTGCCACAGGTTCGGTAACCCTAGAACACTGAAGGTGGGAAAATGTTGCATTGCTACTAAACAAGTGCAGGTTGTACTACTCCAAATTTATTCAAAAATGGTTCAAATGGCTCTAAGCACTATGGGACTTAACATCTGAGGTCATCAGTTCCCTAGACTTAAAACTACTTAAACCTAAGTAACCTAAGGACATCACACACATCTATGCTCGATGCAGAATTCGAACCTGCGACCGCAGCAGCAGCGCGGTTCCGGAATGAAGCGCCTAGAACCGCTCGGTCACAGCGGCAGGCTAAATTTATTCAAAGTAAGTTATAATTTATAGGTTATCCATTAGTTAAAGTTATGATATCTCCAATAGTATGTTACATACCAAATTAAGAACAAAATATCCTGTTTTATACCCCCCTGAAATCATAAATTTTACGCGGGTTTAGTGATGTCGTCTCAAGCAAGTGTGAAAGCGTCACAAAGAGGCTCAACAAACTCCAGTGGCAGACGCTACAAGAGAGGTGTTGTGCGATACAGTGTGGTCTACTGTTGAAATTCCAAGAGCGTCTGCTCCTACGTTTTCTCACCAAAAGACCATGAAGTTAAAACTAGACAGATAGGAACTCCTTCTTCTCGCGGACTACTGGCGAATGGAACAAGAAAGGGGGAAGTCACGGTGGTACATAGAGTAACCTCGGTCACACATCATAAAGAGGCTTGCGGAGTATCTATGTAGATGTATAAATTAGTAGGTGATATGCGGGCGTAAAGGATACCTAGAGTTCCAACGTATGGCTCTATCGCACCAGGCTACTGAACTTTGATGAAAGATAAGACTAAGTCATAATGGATGCCTTCAACTCTATGCCAAAATTCATCAGTCGTAGTCTGACCTGTGGTGACGTGCCGGTGTCTTGGCAGCCCTTGAGCTGATGTTTACAAAGAGTGAAAGGGTTGGAGAACGTGGTGGCTAGGGCAACAGGGGAACTCTATCTGTATCGAGGTGGGTTGGGACCGCACGAGCAGCATGCAGTCTTGTCTTGTATCGGAGACCTCTAAGAGCGGACTTCATATTGTGGGTAGAGCAAACCAAAGACTGCGATTCATTGGCAGAACACTTAGAAGGTGCAACAGGCCTACCAAAGAGACTGCTTACACTACGCTTGTCTGCCCTATTCTGGAGTACTGCTTTGCGGTGTGGGATCCGCATCAGGTGGGGACTGATGGATGACATCGAAAAAGTACAAAAAAGGGCAGCTCGTTTTGTATTATCGCGAAATAGGGGAGATAGTGTCACAGACATGATACGTGAATTGGAGTGGCAATAATTAAAACAAAGGCGATTTTCGTTGCGACGGGATCTTCTCATGAAATTTCAATCACCAGTTTTCTCCTCCGTCTGCGAAAACATTCTGTTGGCACCCACCTACACAGGGAGAAATGATCATCACGATAAAATAAGAGAAATCAGGGCACGCACAGAAAAATTTAAGTGCTCGTTTTTCCCGCGTGCCTTTCGAAAGTGGAACGGTAGAGAGACAGCTTCGAGGTGGTTCATTGGACCCTCTGCCAGGCAGGGTAATCACGTAAATGTAGATGGAAATGAAATGAGCGTTTGGCGTCATTGGCCGGGAGGCCCCTCGCGGGGCAGGTCCGGCCGCCATATCGCAGGTCTTATTACATTCGGCGCCACATTGGGCGACCTGCACGCCGGATGGGGATGAAATGATGATGAACACAACACAACACCCAGTCCCTGAGCGGAGAAAATCTCCGACCCAGCCGGGAATCGAACCCGGGCCCAGAGGACGGCAATCCGTCACGCTGACCACTCAGCTACTGGGGCGGACGTAAATGTAGATGTAGACATGTCAGAAACGTAATGACTTCGATCCAAATTATCGGCTCTGTAACCCTTGGTGATCGTGTTATACATCCAATGGCATCCCATACCGTTCCGCCATGTGCTGCGCCTTTGTGGCGATGACAAATGCAGTCTGGTAACTCTCGTGCTGCTCGGAATCTCCACACACGGTTACGTCCTTCGTGAAGCTGCACGGGGAAACTAGACTCGTTTTGAAATACGCCGTAGTACCACTCCAGTGTCCAGTGTTATCGCTGGGCGCGCCACTGGCACCGCACCTCCATCTGCTGCCACTTGTAAGGAAGCCGCAGCAATGGTTTCCGGCTGACATTCCGTGGTCACTGCACTATCCGGGCGGATATTTTTCTTGGTGGCTGGAAGTCCATTTCCTGATCAAAGATGTGTGATGTCGTTATACGAGCTTTCAAGGATGAGCAAACAATATGAATGTCAAACTTCCTGGCAGATTAAAACTGTGTGCCGGACCGAGACTCGAACTCATTCTGGAATATGAACCCTCTCAGGCGCTAGTCACTTGGGGCAGTGGAGATTTTGCATGACGTTGACTACGGCAATCCTGAACACGTCGAGACCATACTCTCATGACAGCCGCAGGATCGCGACCAACGCGAACAGCAGTGTCGCAGAACGATAAACCGTGATCTAGATAGGCCACAGCGGCGGTGCACAATTCTTCTCCTTACACGATAGATAACACGATCATCTCACAAACTGTTAACACTCAAATGTAATTTAGTAATTTGGGTGTTAAACAAATAAAATATTAAACAAATGAGCCACATCCGAGGTATTCTGTGTGAGCATTGACCTTGGTCGTTACGCAACCGCTTATCTCTCTGTGTTTACAAACACGACCAGCCAAATGAGACGCGTGATGCTAGTACTACTACAGCACGCGTCCGGGATATCCACCCAACGTCGGACTTAGAAAATTTCTGATTCACAGCGTCAGCCGAGAACCGCTAAGCGTACATCGAGAACTGGACGCTCCAAGCAGGAACAGTTTTGTCTATATAAGTAACGATTTTGGTAAGAAGGCGTCAGTCTTCGTGCAGCCGCGCGAGCAACAGTATTGGACCGCTCACACAGGAGATGCCACGATACCATAGAAGAAGATGGCGCACCAGTCTTACAGTCCATAAAGCAATAGACAATATTGCTATTAATACTGAGAACTATTTAGGTGCATGGTCCATCAGTCTTTTGTAGTGGAGCTCTGAATTTTACCCTAAGCAACAATGATACCTTGCAGCATAGTAACGGCTGAGTAACCGTAGGCCTCGTCCGTAATCTCTCCTTATATGCGGAATGAAGACTGTGCTATTTCTATTTAGTTTGTGCGGATGCTCTGAAATGCTAATCATTTGCGTATCCAAGTATGTATTAGACCTTACGCAAATTTGACGTTTGTTGTATGCCGACTTCAGGCTGTTGCAGTTTCAATGGACAGCGCTGTGTCTGGACACGGGTCAGAAATTATCATCGATAGTTCTTACACAAAAGAGCCAAGTACGGTGCCACAGAACCTTTGTCTGTATTGGAGTATCTCGAGTAAGATGTCACGAAGTGCGTACCTATTGTAACGTTTTGTGGTATAATGTCAATATTCTTGCGATCTTTTTAATACTGTATTTTAAATTTTTTTTTAGCTGATATATGCGTGTCAGTTTAAATTAGTGTGGACACTCCACAGTTTACAGTTCACAACAGTTAGCCGTGTAGAAAGGTTGGTGTATGACGTGAAACAATGCGTATGCAAGGTCGTGCAAGTTGAATTTCCGTTCGACAGAGTTTTAATAATCACAGTTAGTAAGCCGGCCGGTGTGGCCGTGCGGTTCTAGGCGCTTCAATCTGGAACCGCGTGACCGCTACGGTCGCAGGTTTGAATCCTGCCTTGGGCATGGATGTGTGTGATGTCTTTAGGTTAGTTAGGTTTAAGTAGTTCTAAGTTCTAGGGGACTGATGACCACTGATGTTAAGTCCCATAGTGCTCAGAGCCATTTGAACCATTTTTGAACAGTTAGTAAGGAAATTAAGTTCTTAACACGGAGAATACTACAATTTCGAGAACTCTTTTATTTACTTATACGTCTCAGAGCGGGACCTAGTACCATGGCGTCAGGAGGTAAGCGTAAACCAGTTGGTGACACGTGTTGCGTGACTGAAATCATTATAGTTAATGATAATCTGTAGCTTTTGACTTTGTCTGAACATTGTTATTGAAAACTGGCACTAACCAAAATATAATGCGTTCTGTTCACTTTGTCATCTTTTACACCTCGAAGACATCATAGGTGTCAACGTCAGCCATCGCAGGTTGGCGTGATGCTTACCTTCGAAATATCGTGAACATTCAGTAGACGTCCAATTACGATTATGAACAGATCAGCCCAAAAGAAATGCTACTTTTCTGTAAACTATCCAGCACGAACGGTTGCTGCGCCGTACGTATGCGAATGTTACAACTTAGGATTGCTTAGGGTTACAGATGACGACAAACCCTGCAGAATATCCTTGTAAGCCTCTGGCCTATCACTGTTTGGTATAGAAACTAGAGTTGCAAGTGATCTCCACGAGAAAGGAGACCACGTCGTGATTCTCCTCGGTAGGTGCCGCTCAACAAGCGTGCCACACATCTGCACGTCCAAATCGGCGCACGAGACGCCACGCCGTTGATGTATCATGGCCCAAAATATCTGTTTGACTGCTATGCAGATTCTCAACCATAGAAACAACGTCTTTGTTTCCCACACCGAATAGTCTCGACCATAGCAATAAACACGAAGGAGAAAACATAAGCACTCATCATTTCTCATTTTCTTAATTCGTGACTATCTGTTTACCTTCAGATGGTCTGCAAGATATATAAGTTCTTTTTGACATCCGCCTGCTTAAGTTCTCGTAGCTATAACCTATTTGTTTTTCTGTTCATGGACTCAAAACTTCAAACTTTTCTGTGACTAGAAAAATCTGCAGATTATTTCTGCAATAGATTTATAGTAACGAGACACTTGCGGATGTAATTTAAAAATAGAGATCACCAAAATATCGAAAACATATTGTATGTAGGAATAAATACGTTCAGATTGCGTGTTCATTTCAATACACACCAACCGTCAAAAAAGTTCCAAGTCTGATTTTATTCCTGGCGTATAAGCGACGTCAGCGCAGTAACTATTCTGCCCGTTTAAACCAATAACTGTAAACTATAGGGGGATGTTCATTCGACCAGTCAGTTGTGGGCAGGCAGCATTAAGTAGTGGGGGCGCAGCCGTATTCTGTCAACGTTGTTGTGTCACTAATCACAATGCAGTAACATCTCTAAATCAAATGTTCAAGACATTCTCCAGAATGTATTGAAGAAGAGAAAAGTGTGTGCAAAGTTTTTACCGCACACATTGACTTCCGAACAAAAACAACGACGCTAGGACGCCTGCCAGAATTTGATTGAAATGCAAAATGCAGACAATTCTTTTCTGGAAAAAATCATGACGGGTGACGACACTTGGTGTCATTAACCTACCACAAAACCAAAAAAATACTTTTATGACAGTTTCACATGTTTGTATGAACGTTTTGTGCCTCGAAATCAAATGGAGGGGTTGGGGTGGAGACTTTGTAGAATACCGAAACATTAAAACCGCCATCTTAAATTTTCTCTGTGTTTTTTTAATCAAGCCCAGAAACTTTTCGGACTAACAGCGTATTACGCTGCACACCCTCCTAAGGATAATCTTATTTGCATCCAATAGGTTTCGATTAGTGTAGCACATTCATTCATAACAATACAAACACAAAAAAGCACTGTAAGTACGCTCGTCACATTTATCCACCCAATACAGATTGACGTTTGACACTTCATAACCTTTCAGAGAAAGGCAACGGCAAGCTATCAGTATTACTAACGCAAGTGACTATCCTGAAACCCGCAACTCTCTCCCAGTTGCTGGTTGCCTGTCTAACGGCTTCCAGGTGCAGCAAAAAATTCATTTAAAATATTTCCAACAATTATTGACCGAATTTGGTTCAAATGGCTCTGAGCACTATGGGACTTAACTTCTGAGGTCATCAGTCCCCTTGAACTTAGAACTACTTAAACCTAACTAACCTAAGGACATCACACACATCCATGCCCGCGGCAGAATTCGAACCTGCGACCGTAGCGGTCGCGCGGTTCCAGACTGTAGCGCCTAGAACCGCTCGGCCACACGGGCCGGCTTGACCGAATTTGTTGTTGTTGTTGTGATCTTTACTCCAGAGACTGGTTTGATGCAGCTCTCCATACTACTCTATCCTGTGCAAGCCTCTTCATCTCCGAGTAACTACTGCAACCTGCATCCTTCTGAATCTGCTTAGTGTATTCATCTCTTAGTCTCCTTGTACGATTTTTACCCTCCTCGCTGCCCTCCAGTACTAAATTGGTGATTCCTTGATGCCTCAGAATGTGTCCTACCAACCGACCCCTACTTCTAGTCAAGTTGTGCCACAAATTCCTCTTCTCCCCAATTTCTATTCAGTACCTCCTGATTAGTTACGTGATCTACCCACCTAATCTTCAGCATTATTCTATAGCACCACATTTCGAAAGCTTCTATTCTCTTCTTCTCTAAACTATTTATCATCCATGTTTCACTTTCATACATGGCTACACTCCATACAAATACTTTCAGAAAACGGTTCCTGACACTTAAATATATTCTCGATGTTAACAAATATCTCTTCTTGAGAAACTCTTTCCTTGGCATAGCCAGTCTTTTATATCCTCTCTACTTCGACCAACATCATTTATTTTGCTCTCCAAATAGCAAAACTCATCTGCTACTTCAAGTTTCTCATTTCCTAATCTAATTCCCTTAGCATCACCTGATTTAATTCGACTGCATTCCATTATGCTCGTTTTACTTTTGTTGATGTTCATCTTATATCGTTCTTTCAGGACACTGTCCATTCCGTTCAACTGCTCTTCCAGGTCCTTTGCTGTCTCTGACAGAATTATAACGTCATCGGAAAACCTCAAAGCTTTTATTTCTCCTCCATGGACTTTAATTCCTACTCCAAATTTTTGTTTTGTTTCCTTCACTGCTTGCTCAATATACAGAATGAATAACATCGGGGCCGGCCACTGTGGCCGAGCGGTTCTAGGCGCAGGTTCGAATCCTGCCTCGGGCATGGGTGTGTGATGTCCTTAGGTTAGTTAGGTTTAAGTAGTTCTAAGTCTAGGGGACTGATGACCTCAGATGTTGAGTCCCATAGTGCTCAGAGCTATTTGAACCATTTTTTGAATAACATCAGGGATAGGGTACAAACTTGTTCACTACCTTCTCAACCACGGCTTCCCTTTCATGCCACTCGACTCCTATAACTGCCATCTGGTTTCTGTACAAATTCTAAATAGCCTTTCGCTCCCTGTATTTTACACCTGCCACCTTTAGAATTTGAAAGAGAGTATTCCAGCCAACATTGTCAAAAGCTTTCTCTAAGTCTACACATGCTAGAAACGTAGATTCGCCTTTCCCTAATCTATGTTCTAAGATACGTCGTAGGGCCAGTATTGCCTCACGTGTTCCAACATCTGTACGGAATACAAACTGATCTTCCCCGAGATCGGCTTCTGCCAGTTTTTCCATTCGCCTGTAAAGAATTCGTGTTAGTATTTTGTAGCCGTGTCTTAATAAACAGATAGTTCGGTAATTTTGACACCTGTCAACACCTGCTTTCTTTGGGATTGGAATTATACCCTATTATATACTTCTTGAAGTGTTAGGGTATTTCGCCTGTCTCATACATTTTGCTCACCAGATACAAGACTTTTGTCAGGGGTGGCTCTCCCAAGGCTATCAGTAGTTCTAATGAAATGTTGTCTACTCCCGGGGCCTTGTTTCGACTTAGGTCTTTCAGTGCTCTGTCAAATTCTTCACGCAGTATCATATTCCAGTTTCACCTCCATCTACATCCTCTTCCATTTCCATAATATTGTCCTCAAGTACATAGCTCTTGTATAGACCCTCTATATACTCCTTCCACCTTTCTGCTTGCCCTTCTTTGCTTAGAAATGGTTTTCCGTCCGAGCTCTTGATATTCATTCAAGTGGCTCCTTTTTCTCCAAAGGTATCTTTAATTTTCCTGTAGGCAGTATCTACCTTACCCCTAGTGAAATATCCCTCTCAATCCTTACATTTGTCCTCTAGCCATCCCTACTTAGCCATTTTGCATTTCCTGTCGATCTCATTTTTGAAATGTTTGTATTCCTTTTCTCTTGCTCCATTTACTGCATTTATATATTTTCTCCTTCCATCAGTTAAATTCAATATCTGTTCAGTTACTCAAGGATTTCTACTAGCCCTCGTCTTTTTATCTACTTGATCCTCTGCTGCCTTAACTATTTTATGTCTCAAAGCTACCCATTCTTATTCTACTGTGTTTCTTTCTGCTGTTCTTGTCAATCGTTCCCTAATGCTTAAAACATCAATGTAGGCCTTTGCTGTGATAGCGCCATGTAAAAAAAAACAAGGGATGCAAGCCCCGTTCATGAAAAATACGACCACACCGTAACACCACCGCCCCCGAATTTTACTGTTGGCACTACACACGCTGGCAGATGACGTTCACCAGGCATTCGCCATACCCACACCCTGCCATCGGGTATCCACCTTGTGTACCGTGGCTCGTCACTCCGCACAATGTTTTTCCACTGTTGAATCGTCCAATGTTTACGCTCCTTACACCAAGCGAGGCGTCGTTTGGCATTTACCGGCGTGATGTGTGGCCTATGAGCAGCCGCTCGACCATGAAATCCAAGTTTTCTCACCTTCCGCCTAACTGTCATAGTACTTGCAGTGCATCCTGATGCAGTCTGGAATTCCTGTGTGATGGTCTGGATAGATGTCTGCCTATTACACAATACGACCCTCTTCAACTGTCGGCGGTCTCCGTCAGGAAACAGACGGGGTAGGCCTGTACGCTTTTGTGGTGTACGTGTCCCTTCACGTTTCCATTTCACTATCACATCGGAAACAGTGGAGCTAGGGGTATTTAGGAGTGTGGAAATCTCGCGTACAGACGTATGACACAAGTGACACGTAATCACCTGACCACGTTCGAAGTCCGTGAGTTCCCCGGAGCTCCCCATTCTGCTTTCTCACGATGTCTTATGACTACCGAGGTCGCTGTAATGGAGTACCTGGCAGTAGGCGGCAGCACAATGCATCTAATAAGAAAATGTATGTTTTTGTGGGGTGTCCGGATACTTTTGATCACATAGCGTATATCTATCTACCCTACTGAAGTAACTTGTGAGCTTACCTCACGAGGCTCACTGGATGACGTTTCGAACATTTCCCTCAGAGAAATCTCACCATGATCTCCAGATCTCGGAGGCCTCATGCGCTATGACGGACTTTGTGCTGATGGCAGTATCCACCACCCAACTTCGTAATTTTACTGCAGCGCAATGCACAACCGCTATCGTATTGACATATACTCGACGATGAACTGACTGAATACTTGTGAAACTTCTTGCCTACAGAGTCGTTCGGCAGAGGCTGTCCGACTTCCTTTTCCTGTTCAACGCAACATTTTTTTAGACTTGGACTGAAGCACTCAATGAAGTGGCATTCTGTTAAGGAACTGCATTAGCAATCGAAAGGGGTTGGATTCTGACCTCACCCTGACCAGGCAGTTTAGGACTTTCGTGGTGTCGCTTCAAGCAATAACTGGGTGGTTCCTTAAACCCGGTCACGAACGATTTCCTTCACATCCTTCTCTATCTAGAACTTTCCTTCAAATAACCAGGTCGTCGACTGGACAGTAAACTGTTGTCTACCACCTGCACCAAGACAGCCAGGGCCTCATGGGAAGTAACATGATGTTCACCGGTCAATTCCACTTCACGCAAACGGAAATTTTGCACACACAGATTTTAACAGTGCAAACGAAATGAAACTAACATTTTAGCAAGAGTGTTTTTACTATGTAAGGGGCGGTCAATAAGTTTCCGTTTGAGGGCGTTGCTGCAGCGTATATACATCTCCGATGCGGGCATATAAGCACAGATATGTAGGCAAGTGATTAGTGAGGCATTCGTAACTTTCCGGCGTGTGTTCGCTAAATGCGGAAACGTGAACTACGACGACGTTATTACCAAATGCTTCCAACCGGGATCGACGTGCTGTTATTGTTTCCTTGGCTGCCGAAGGACGAGCGCCAGTAGATATCCATCGGGAATGAAGAATATGTGGGAATGAAGGATATGTATGGAGCAGCATGTCTGCCGAGAACCACTCTTGCGGATTATTGTGATAAGAGCTTCAAATCCTCATATCGCAAATATAACGCAGAAGTTACGCCAACTCAAGTGAGAGACAGTGGAACTCCCGTACTATTGTCATGATCTCTCCGCAAGCAATTATCACGTCTTTGGTCACTTAAAAAAGGCCTTGAAAGATCGACGATCCCTGTCACACGAGGGCGTCCAGCAGGCAGTTGCGGACTTCTTTACGCAGCAGGACTCGGTGTTTTCCTGAACAGGTATCTTCAATCCGGAAGATCGGTGGGATGATTGCCTCAATGTCCATGACGATTTTGTCTGATTGGCACACCGATTCTGGACTGTAAGCCATTCGAACGAAAACTTTTTAGTCGCTCCTTATACACTCATACTCATAAATTGAGGATAATGCTGATAAATGGTGAAACAACGCTCTGGTGGGCGGTTTGCGGGTTTAAATCACCTCACGGTATGACCATGCGGTGCATTTGACCTGCGGTAGTCGCACGGTGGCGATGGCAACAGTCCACATACGCAGAGGTGTGTTGGTGCATGTCAGAGTACGGTGCAAAGAGTAAGTGTGCAGACGTTTTCAGACGTGGTAATGGTGACTGTGTGTTGAAAATGGCTCAAAGAACACATATTGATGATGTTATGAGGTGTAGAATACTAGGGCGACTGGAGGCTGGTCAAACACAGCATGTCGTAGCACGGGCCCTCCGTGTGCCACAAAGTGTGATCTCAAGATTATGGCAACGATTCCAGCAGACAGGAAACGTGTCCAGGCGCTACAGTACGGGGCGTTCACAGTGTAAAACACCACAAGAAGACCGATATCCCGCCATCAGTGCCTGCAGATTGCCACGGAGTACTGCAGGTAGCCTTGCTCGGGACCTCACCGCAGCCACTGGAACAGATGTCTCAAGACACACAGTCTACAGACGACTGAACAGACATGGTTTATTCGCCCGAAGATCTGGAAGGTGCATTCCACTGACCCCTGTTCACAGGGGGGGCCCAAAAAGCCTGGTGTCAAGAAGACAGTACATGTTCATTGGAACAGTGGTTACAGGTTATGTTCAAAGTATGTTCCAGGTATAGTCTGAACAGTGATTCTCACTGGGTTTTTATCTGGCGTGAACTAGGAACCAGATACCAACCCCTTAATATCCTTGAAAGGGACCTAATGGAGGTCGTGGTTTGATGGTGTGGGGTGGGATTATGATTGGTGCACGTACACCCCTGCATGTCTTTGACAGAGCAATTGTAACAGATCAGGTGTATCGGGACGTCATTTTGCACCAGTATGTCCGCCTTTTCAGGGGTGCAGTGGGTCCCACCTTCCTCCCGATGGATGATATCAGGCGAATGGAGTGGCCTGCCTGTTCTCCAGACATTAGTCCCATCGAGCATGTCTGGGATGCTCCTGGTCGACGTATCGCTGCACTTCTTCACACCCTAGGACACTTCAGTAACTCCGACAGGCACTGGTGCAAGAATGGGAGGCTATACCCCAGCAGCTGCTCGACCACCTGATCCAGATTACGCCAGCCCGTTATGCGGCCTGTGTACGTGTGCATGGTGATCATATCCCATACTGATGTCAGGGTACATGCGCAGGAAACAGTGTCGTTTCGTAGCACATGTGTTTCGGGACGGTTTTCTCAACTTATTACCAATACCTTGGACTTACAGATCTGTGTCGTGTGTGTTCCCTATGCGCCTATGCTATTAGCGCCAGTTCTGCAATTATCCTTAATTTCTGAGCATGAGTGTAGATAACCTGTTTCTCTCGATAGCCAAGATTCATTAGTCAATGACCGTCTATTACGCGCTTCGGATTAGCCATGTTATCAGCAACGAATGGAAATACACTACAGTGTGTTGTGATATAGATATTTTGGCTCAAGATTGCCAATAGTGCTGCTTAATACTCATGTATGTCTTAAAAGACTATGTCCAATATGATGCGTAATTTTGGTAATAATTTTTATCCTTCTAATCCCGTTGTTGCATGAGACGTAAAAACGTTTCAAATCTGGTGCCTCATGTCCCTCTAATGTGGGTAAGAAGTGACGATGCCAGGCGTGTAAGAGGAGAAGAAGAAGAAAAAGAGAAGGTTATAGGTTAACGCCTCGAGAACATCAGTTCTGTTAAGGAAGAACAAGTAGTTGATGAAATATTTATCTTGTTATTTCTAATGTTAGTCTTTGGCTACTTCGAAATGTGTTGGGCCCATTTGGAGACTAAATGAGGAAGTGATAGTGGGCTCGTTACGCTGCGGCGTTACGAGCACGTAAGAGTCGGCCAAACACGGCCTGTGGTGAGTGGCAGACGGCCTGTGGGCGGAGGGCGGCCTGATGCACTGGCTGAGTCAGCACAGCCGGCGCTGCATCTGGCGACGCGGAAGCGCCACCACGAGCGTGTCTGCGCTGACGCTTCTGCCGGCCTACCGTAACGGGCGACTCTGAACAGTCTCCGACCAAGGCCCCAGAGCCTTATGTACAGACCACTTGCACATCTGAGATAGCTTTGCGACAGTGTGTCTGGTCATTCAAACTGAATCATTTGCTTCCGCTCGTGCAGAACTCAGACAAGTGTCAGTCTGGCTCTTTCCATTTATTAACGTCGCTTGCGAGTCTACATAATAGGTTACCGACCACTTGCTGAGCAGCTGGATGCTGAAGCTGTCACCTTTCGATCTCTCTACGTGACCGTTTCCTGCCAGGGCTCTCCCCATAGTTTTTGAAGTACTGTCTTTCCCCAGAACACACAGTGCCTAGGACGTTCCTTCGACCAGTTCCATTGCACTGAAGAACGTCATATTTACCAAAAACAAAGTGTGCTCGAAATCACATGCTAGAAGCTATTGCGACCAACTGTAGAATATTGTTTCATTGTTTGGAGCCCTTATCGACTAGGCGTGGCAACAGGCATCGATCGAATTCAGAGACGCGCCGCTAGGTATGTAAAAGCTCTGTGCAGCCCATACGGATAGTGCAGCAGAAATCTTCGGGGAACCTGAAAGGGGATCCATGGAAGACCGCACTTCTCTTGAAACCGTGCTGGATAAATTTAGAGAACTTGTATTCAGAGTAGACTGTGCGACTATAAAGCTACCAAGAACTTTTATTTCTCTTGGGAATTACGACGAAAAATTAAGAGTGATAGATCCCGTACATGGCCATAAAGGCAGTCACCATCCATGATGGAAATCACATGGGGAGATTCAGGACTGTGCGGGGGATGTGTAAGGGCTTCCCAGGGAAACTTCTGCAGCATAGTCGAAACAACCTTGGCAGTACGTTGGCGGGAATCATCCTGCAACAGAATGATGCCGTCCGGAACATTACTGGATATTTGGACTTGATGGTGTGCTTCAATTTTTGCATAGTGTTAACGTACCGCTGTATGCTGATAGTGGCGCCATGTTCCAGAAAGTCAATAAGCAGCGGATCCTTGCAGTCAAAGAAAAAGGTTATCACGACTTCCCAAAAGCTGGCGTGCCTGCTGTTTCGATTACACCGCAGAAGTTTTGACGTAGGGGTGCTCGCCCGGATACAATCATGATTCTGCAGGCAAGTACAAACATTTTTCCATGGAGGCATTGACCATCTTGACTCACCATCAGATAAATGTGTTAATAGTAAGGCGATTACTTTTGAAATAATGAACAGTTTACTTACTTTTTTTCATCTGCCTTGTTTTCATTTGACTCCCCTTATAGATGAAGGCGACCAAAAATTTTTCATTTAGCGGAAGTTTCAACAGTGGATCATCAAACATCATAAAAGCTCAACCCAGTAAACTTACCATAGACTAGTGTAGTTGTAATGTCACATAATATGTGTTTGTTATGACTATAACAGAATCTCACGCGTTATATTTTGCTACTGGAGATTTTATCTAATGGTATTTGATGATGATCTGTGTAATGGAAACTGAAAATAAGTAAAACTGCCCGCGCAGCCAGCAGCTTCCACCGGCATTCCGTCTCCCAGTTACTGATACAGACGCTTGTGTATTTGGGAGGGATATTAAAAAGGAAAGTTTCACACGAAATTTTTGATAACTTACTTTTATACGCTGGACTCGCATTCGGGAGGACGACGGTTCAATCCCGCGTCCGGCCATCCTGATTTAGGTTTTCCGTGATTTCCCTAAATCGCTCTAGGCAAATGCCGGGATGGTTCATTTGAAAGGGCACGACCGACTTCCTTCCTCTTCCTTCCCTAATCCGATGAGACCGATGACCTCGCAGTCTGGTCTCCTCCCCCCAAAAACAACAACAACTTACTATTATAGACTGAAGTGAACAAAATAACTGCGTCATCTGCGTTTATGAACAATGCACGGGATCTATTCCCATTCCAAAGAGCTGTGGCAGCGCAATATCTGTTTATGTGTTCTTGAATTTTAACGCAATGCTCTATCACACGAACTTTAGCAGCCTTATCCGAAAAAAATGGCACACACTCGCGACATATCGTTCTTTAGGCGTATGCGTCAATTATTAGCTTGTGAGTATTGGGTATGTGAGTTGTTACCTACAGAAGGATGTACAAGTTCTGAGGATATGAAGGACGACTGAACAAAGATTTACAACAATACACGCGCAGACGTCATATTATATACATGATGCAATTCCGGTGAATGGAAATAAGGTTTTGAAACACCTTGTGTATGGCACTACAAGACGGAAGTGGGTCAGTGATTTTGTTCTTTTGAATCTAAACTTAAGTGTTGCAATATTTTGAAAACAACTGTTACCTCTACAGAAATCACGTCAAACTATCTGCACACTACAACTGCAGGGAAGTCCAGTGGAATAATGGCATGTTCTTTGGCTGACCTAAACACAGGAAGGAATGTGGTGGGCTACTGACGATACTGGTTGAAAAGAAACAAGAACTTCCCATCAACGCTGATGCACTTGGCAAGAGTGAGTATAGACGGTTGTAAACAGCTCATATGAGTCCTGTTAGAAGTTGTAGTCGATGAGTTTTTTGCGTCGAGCGCGCGCGCGCGCGCGTGTGTGTGTGTTTGCGTGTGTGTGTGTTTGCGTGCGCGCGCGCGCGTGTGTGTGTGTGTGTGTGTGTGTGTGTGTGTGTGTGTGTGTGTAATGTGGAAGGCGAATGGATAATTTAGAACAGTTAGGAGGATACTGGGATTATGCGTAGTCAAGAAGCTGTTGTTACCGATTCTAGAATACTGATCCAACGTCTGGGGTTCAGATCTATTAGAAACGATAACATGAATCGAATTCAGAGATGCATTGCTACGTTTGTAACAGGTTGGCACAGCCCGTAGGAAAGTGTAGCAGCGAGGTTCAGGGGAGCCTTATTAGGAATTGTTGGAAGGAAGGGGACATCGCGAAACTTTGTTGAATAATTCTAAGAAACGGGAATTCGAGAAAGTCTTAGCGACAGTTCTTCTATCATCACAGTATATATCGCGTAGGGACCATAAAAATAAGAAAAGAGAGACTAGGGCGCGTACAGAAGCAGATAGAAAGTCCTCATACCTCGCTCAAAAAGCGAATGGAGTAAGACTGAAATTCCTTCATATTGATATACAAAATATCCTCCGCCATGCATTGTACAGTGGCTTGCGGTGTGTGTGTGTAGATATACACGATGAACCCTAATTCCATCAATAAAATATCGAGGGTTGATAAGACAAATTTTCTGAACGTTTTGGTATAAGAGACACGTGGTCGTTACAGAGTAACTGCATATCGTTAGATGTCTTGCCCTACTTACCCATATACCTCTATTGCTCTGAGAATACCTCAAAAACGCTGAAACTTCAGCGGTGTGCGCTGTATATTATATTTGGTTCAAATGGTTCAAATGGCTCTGAGCACTATGGGACTCAACTGCTGTGGTCATAAGTCCCCTAGAACTTAGAACTACTTAAACCTAACTAACCTAAGGACATCACACACATCCATGCCCGAGGCAGGATTCGAACCTGCGACCGTAGCGGTCGTGCGGTTCCAGACTGTAGCGCCTTTAACCGCTCGGCCACTCCGGCCGGCAATATATTATATTTGGGAACAAACCCGTTGAGTTCGGTCACCTTTTGTCGACAACAGTAAAGGCCACTTCACTCTTCGCTTTGAAGCGTGATACTGCTTGTTTCTGTCTCGGGTTTATTTTTTCCGGCCGTCTTAGTTATACGTTAATCGTGATTGGCGGCAGTATGGACAGGTGCATTGCTAAGAGTTGGCCCATTTATACGTCGTGTATAGGGTCAATGAATGCACAAAGTAGCTTTGCTGAGCTCTTGCAATAGTAATAACTACATTACAGTACATTTGGGTCTATGGATTGTTACATTACTCTGTGTTTGGCATTGTACGTTTAGGTGAATACATATAAAGCCCCTTTATAACGAAGCGAACGCGTAACAGGGAAAGAGATTCTCTCTGGTGTCAACGTAAGGCACGTGATGTGTCATGCGCAGGTCGCATTCGCAAGTGTTCGTTTGTCATCCGCTTGGTGGCGCTTTTAGAGCGAACCATCAAAGAAGTTCGAGTCCTCTCCGCTACGGCGCTAGCTTCGATGATAGAAGCAATGCACTAGTTTTGCCATTGTGTGCCCTTTACCGCGTAAACTGTTGTTGGTGTTGTTTGTTGTAGGTTTATTTCGTGTCGATGGAGTGGTTGGATGAAAGCAGGTTTCTGTTGATAGAAGAGTACAGGTGCTACAGAAGCTTGAGGAATCCTAAGGATCCACAGCGTTAAATGCTAAACAAAATAAAATAAAAAATTATCAGGCTTGGCATGAAGTTGGCCAAGTGCTGAGATGCCAACAGAGAAAAGTTAAGAAGAAAATGAAGCCACTACCATGTTCTTTTCGGTATGAAAGGGCTAAACAACGCAAAGCCTCGGGAATGGATGTAGTCGAAAAGTTTAATTCCGAGTGGTTTGCTTCAAACCACTATTTTTCCTCCTTGGTTGAACATAAGTCTGGAAAAGCGAATGTTCTGAGGTTAGTTAAGTCATAAGCATGTATAACACTACTTTGGATTTATTTAGTTTTAGTTTAGTGAGCCCTGTAGAAACAGTATTCATCTCTTGGTCTCCCTCTACGATTTTTACCCTCCATGCTGCCCTCCAATACTAAATTGGTGCCTACCAACCGATCCCTTCTTCTAGTCAAGTTGTGCCACAAACTCCTCTTCTCCCCAATCCTATTCAGTACCTTCTCATTAGTTATGTGATCTACCCATCTAATCTTCAGCATTCTTCTGTAGCACCACATTTCGAAAGCTTCTATTCTCTTCTTGTCTGCCTTGCTGCCTTTACAACTTCATCCCTGAAAGCTACCCATTCTTCTTCTACTGTATTTCTTTCCCCCATTCTTGTCAATTGTTCCCTTATGCTTTCCCTGAAACTCTGTTCAACCTCTGGTGCTGTCAGATTATCCAGGTCCCATCTTCTTAAATTCCCACCTTTTTGCAGTTTCTTCAGTTTTAATCTACAGCTCATAACCAATAGATTGTGGTCAAAGTCCACATCTGCCCCTGGAAATGTCTTACAAGTTAAAAAAAGTGGCTCCACTATCTGTGGTCATCAGTTCCCTAGAACTTAGAACTACTTAAACCTAACTAACCTAAGGACATCACACACATCCATGCCCGAGGCAGGATTCGAACCTGCGACTGTAGCGGTCACGCGGTTCCAGACTGAAGCGCCTAGAACCGCACGGCCACAACGGCCGGCTTCTTACAAGTTAAAACCTGGTTCCTAAATCTCTGTCCATTATATAATCTATCCGAAACCTGTCAGTATCTCCAGGCTTCTTCCATGTATACAACCTTCTTTTATGATTTTTGAACTAAGTGTTAGCTATGATTAAGTTGTGTTCTGTGCAAAATTCCACCAGGCGGCTTCCTCTTTCATTTCCTTCTCTTCCTTTTCCTACTATCGAATTCCAGCCACCCATGACTATTAAATTGACGTCTCCCTTCACTATCTGAATAATTTCTTTTATCTCATCATACATTTCTTCAATTTCTTCGTCATCTGCAGAGTAGTTGGCATATAAACTTGTACTACTGTAGTAGGCGTGGGCTTCGTGTCTATCTTGACCACAACAATGCGTTGGCTGTGCTGTTTGTAGTAGCTTACCCGCATTCCTATTGTTTTATTCATTATTAAACCTACTCCTGCATTACCCCTATTTGATTTTGTAGTTGTAACCCTGTGTTCACCTGACCAAAAGTCTTTTTCCTTCTGCCACCGAACTTCACTAATTCCTACTATATCCAACTTTAACCTATCCACTTCCCTTTTTAAATTTTTTGACCTACCTGCCCGATTAAGAGATCCGTAGATCGCCAGTTTTCTTTTTCCTGATAATGACGTCCTCTAGCGTAGTCCCCGCCCGGAGATCCGAATGGGGACTATTTTACCGACGGGATATTTTACCCAAGAGGACGCCATCATCATTTAACCATACAGTACAGCTGCATGCCCTCGGGAAAATTTATGGCTGTAGTTTCTCCTTGCTTTCAGCCGTTCGCAGTACCAGCACAGCAAGGCCGTTTTGGTTAGTGTTACAAGGCCAGATCAGTCAATCATCCAGACTGTTGCCCCTGCAGCTACTGAAAAGGCTGCTGCCCCTCTTCAGGAACCACACGTTTGTGTGGCCTCTCAACATAAACCCCCCCGTTGTGGTTGCACCTACGGTTCGGCTCTCTGTATCGCTGAGGCACGCAAGCCTCCCCACCAACGGCAAGGTCTGTGGTTCATGGGGGGACGAGTATTTACTCAGCTTAACAATATTTATACTGTGTCCTCAGAGTCTTGCGTGGTGGAATGCTCCAGGCTGCGTCTCTTCGAATAAAGCACTCGAGCCTCCGATTGAAGTCTCTGCCGTCGTCGTCAGGAGTTCAAATCACTGACTGCCGGGACTGGAATGGTGTTGGGCTTATACAGATGCAATGGCAGCGTCTTGAATCTCCCAGAGGGGGCCGGAATGGCGCATGTGCGGGAGGCAAGCTGGTCAGCTCCCAACGCTTCTGGTGTAAAGGGAGCTTTATTCGCATGTACAAGTCAATGATGGCGCGCACAAGCGAACCCCCTGCGCATTGATGGCGGAAGTGCATCCGCTTGTGTTCGCTTCGGTTTAAAGGGGGCTTTACAACCTTCACCGAATACATTTGAGCCCCAAACTCTGGAACAGTAGTCGCTAACTGCTTATTAATTGCGGCTTCTTTCACCGGTGGACCGCACATTCCAGGTACCCTTTCAACTACTCTAAATTATCCATTTGCCTCCCAGACTACAGATTTTACTTGTTCATTCCCATTAAAATAACGTCTTAATATTGAATTTTGTGTGAGTCCTTCTCAGTTTCTGTACTATCGTTCAACGACGTTAGTTCCATCTAGACAAAAGCGAACAATCTGACAGTGGTTGCGCTTTCCGACGTTACCTTGTTTACTTAGTATGTGTATTTGTATTTGCAACAAATGAAGTCGTGTTACCCTTGCGCGGAGCATACCCGATGACATTCAGTTTCTGTCGTGTGGCCCCCGTGCAATGTAACATGCGGGGGACAGTTACTGATAAATTCACATACTCAGTCACGTAACCGTGGAGCTACGCCACAGATTGTATCTCGGTTACGTTGTGGTACACCATCGCAAATCTTTCGGGAATCGAGTAAGAATCAACCTGCTTACCTGTATCTGCCATTTCTTTTTTCTTTTTACACAACTGGCTCTTTCCTCAATCTGTACTGTGTCTCTACGAGTGATTTATTTTCCTCCAGGAACGTCAAAATGTTCGAGCTTGAGCTTAGAGTATGCTCTAGGATCCTCCAACAAACGCACGTCGGGTTTCCTGGCGGCTTCAATTCGAATGCGCTGTAAACGAATGAATGAAACCTTTTGGACGTAATCCCACGGGCTGAGGGCCCCTCCAATCATGTCTCTTACTGAACTGAAAACGTTTCATGACTCTTCCACACATAGCATCGTGTCCCCTGTACACTCACATGCAATTGGCGGAACCACCTATCTGTTAGTGTGCAGCAGCTCTTTCGCTCTTATCACTGTGGAGAAGCATTGTTGTGTGCTATCTACAAAACGCCGGAAGCTCAAGCTCAAACATTATGACATTCCTGGAGTGATGTGAAGGTGCACTGCCTTAACGAAGGTGTCAGTCGGCTACAGTGTTTTGTAGACGACTGCACATGATCGGACAATTGCATCCTGTACTTTTCCTCGGTGAGAGACGGAGGAAAATGTATCAAGAGCCCATTTCACCCCGTATAAGCATTGCCCACATAAGAATATCTCCATCATCATCCGGAACGATGACCTGTTGGCAAAATGAATGCTCCGACTCACGTGATTTCTGTGTACTTGGATCGTGCTCTCAACGTGTACGAACATACTGTGCTATTCATTAGTTCAGACGATATTCCCCCTTGATTCCAGAGTCCAATAGCTATGTTCCTGTACCCTCGTAGATCTTCGTGCACTGATACGTGCAGTGATACAGTTGTGGGATGTAGGTTCTTTACCTCATATCGACGAGTTGGTTCAGGATGGTATCACTCTTCACTAGTTACTGTATCCACCACTAGCCAGTAATTTGTTGCTCCGTTAAACCGTGCGCTTTTGCAATCCATGACAATCTGCTCTTGAAACGTTTAAGCAGTCTGTTCCTCTTCAAAACTGATTTACAATGTGCATTCAAATAAAAGCGAGCCACTACCTTTACAGTGAAAACCGCAGAAGGATCGTAACATATGGTACAAATGGTTCTGAGCACTTTGCGACTTAACTTCTGACGTCATCAGTCGCCTAGAACTTAGAACTAATTAAACCTAACTAACCTAAGGACATCACACACATCCATACCCGAGGCAGGATTCGAACCTGCGACCGTTGCGGTCGCTCGGCTCCAGACTGTAGCGCCTAGAACCGCAAGGCCACTCCGGCCGGCAAGGATCGTAACATCATTGCTTACAGATGAACGTACGTTTTCTATAAGAGCGTTGAGGACTCATCAAACTCGTTGCTAAAGGGTCACGGGCACACACGCACGTGAGGACTGAGCGAGCATGCCCACGTGTCGACCATCCACTGCATTCAGTCCCTCTAAAATGAGTGAAATGGAGGCTTTAAAGGAAGAGCAAAGCGGTGAAGTGCATTTCCTGACAGCGGAAGGAGTGTAGGAAACGGAAATTCATATAAGAATGGTACAAGTGTACGGTGAGCGCATAATTTACTTTTCGAGGATTAAGGCTTGGCAGGGAATGACGGATGTCGTTGGTCGATGGTGCACGGTCTGGAACGCCGCACCGCATTACCGACGCTATTTTGCAGCAGGTGGAAGGCCTCATGATTGAAGACCGGCGAGTTACGCAGCAACCATTGCAGCACGGGTCAGACTGAGCGTCGGAAGAGTTCACGCCATTATTAAGAACTCACTTAAGTTTCGCAAGACTTCAACTATCGCAGCAATCATGTCGAATGGTACTTTTTCTTGCACATCTACAGCGCAATGCGATGAAAGAGAACAAGTTCCTCTCACGAGTGGTCGCTGGAGACGAGACATGGTGTCATTATTTCGAACTCGGGTCAAAACGACAATGTACCAGTGAAAACATGCGGAATTGTCGCTACAAAAATCTATTACACCCTTTGCTCTTCTTTTGACCCTCCATTTCACTGCGGGTTGGGGATTTTCTCTGCCTGGGGACTAGGTGTTTGTGTTGTCTTCATCATTTCATTATCATTATCATTTGCGAAAGTGGCTAAAATTGGGCTGTGTAAAGATTAGGACTTTGTACGAGCGCAGATGACAGCTCACTTGAGCGCTCCACAAACCAACCACCATCATCATCACCCATTTCACTATTTTCAGCATGACTGAGTGTAATGGACGTTCCACACACGCACGTGCTCGCTCTGTCGTCACGTGCTTGTGCGCCCGTATCTTAGCGGCGCGTTTGGGACCGCAGCGCTCTTACATGGGCTACACCTTCTTTTGTAGGCAACGACAATAGATCCTTTCAGCATTTTTATTTTACAGTCGTCACCTTGTGTGTTTTTGAACGCCGCTTATAACAGTGCAAAGTAAATCCTGATTTGAAGACACTATGCTCTAACACCGATTAGTCACTGCTTATGTAATATACACTGAAGAGCCAAAGAAACTGGTACACTTGGCCAATATCGTGTAGGGCCTCCGCGAGCACGCAGAAGTGACGCAACACGACGTGGAATGGACTCGACTAATGTCTGATTTGTCCTGGCGTAACCGTAAGCACCGGAACGAAGAGGAAGAACGCAAGACCAGAGAAGGCGGTAAATAAATGTAAATGTCAAGTGACTAGGGCCTCCCATCGGATAGAGCGTTCGCTGGGTGTAGGTCTTTCGATTTGGCGCCACTTCGGCGACTTGTCCGTCGATGGGGATGAAATGATGATGACTAGGACAACACAGCACCCAGTCCATGAGCGGAGAAAATCTCCGACCTAGCCGGGAATCGAACCCGGGCCCTTAGGATTGACCACTCAGCTACCCGGGGCGGACAGAGAAGGCGGTGAGGCGTCGTCAGCCAATAGCTCGCTCACAAGGACCCCGCGACGGCAGGAGCGACCTCTGCAAGAAGTGAATATAAGCGCCGCTACTGCGAGCCTCAGCCGGACATTAGTGGAGAGGATTTGCAGAGTATTAGCATGGACTATTAGAATGTGCCACTAATCAGGTTATAGTGATACACATCTATTGCATTGTGTATAGCAAGGACTCGGATTTATGTAGCATGTCACCAATCGCTTTCGACACCTTTGTGCTTTAAAGTTAAGTATTGTCAATCTGCTTTATAGAAATAAAACTATTAATGTTATTTGCTTGAATTGTTGTATAGCATTCCGAGAACGCAGCATCCCTTAGGCACCCTATATGAGACGAGTGGGCAAGATCCAACATGAAGTAGTGCTGGAGGGAATAGACAGAATGAATCCTACGGGGCTGTCCGTAACTCTGTGAGAGTACGAGGGGGTAGAGATCTCTTCTGAGCAGCACGTTACAAGGCATCCCATATATGCCCAATAATGTTCATATCTGGGGTGTTCGGTGGCCAGAGGAAGTGTGTAAACTCAGAAGAGTGTCCCTGGACCAACTCTGTAACAATTCTGGACGTATGGAGTGTCGCATTGTCCTGCTGGAATTGCACAAGTCGGTCTGAATGCACAATGGACACGAATGGGTGCAGGTGATCAGACAGGATACTTACGTGCATGTCACCTGTCAAAGTCATATCTGGACGTATCAGGGGTCCCGTATCAGTCCAACTCCACACGCCCCACACCATTACAAAGCCTCCACCAGCTTGAACAGTCCCCTGCTGACAAAAAATGGTTCAAATGGCTCTGAGCACTATGGGACTTAACTTCTAAGGTCATCAGTCCCCTAGAACTTGTAACTACTTAAACCTAACTAACCTAAGGACATCACACAAATCCATGCCCGAGGCGGGATTCGAACCTGCGACGGTATCGGTAGCGCGGTTTCAGACTGAAGCGCCCAGAACCGCTCGGCCACACAGGCCGGCCTTGCAAGGTTCCGTAACCTCAATAAGTAAACACGGAACACTTATACGATCACTTTGTTGTCTGTCTGTCTGTCCGTCTTTTAATACCTCTTTTTCTCAGGAACAGGTAGACTTCTGAAGCTGAAATTTACGTCAAATACTAAGGTCTGCTGTGTCTTGGCGGTGCAAGAAATATAAACTTCTAAATCAACGCAGTCAATAGATACGGCCATTTATGTCACATAATTTGATATTCGCTCATCCAAACCTATAGATGTATTATCTACATACATAATTAACCTTGTATGAACATCGTCACCAAAGGCGAGAAAAAAACCCAAATATAAAATTTTCTTTTTCATTCCCCTTGTGTGCTAAATGCCTCCCAAGTCTACACACATTACAGTGACTCATCACTGCGTGAAATATGCTTTTGTATTCCACAAAGCTATGTCATTTACACCAAGCTTAGTTAGGAGTACTGTGATCAGTATCTTCTGAGAGAGAGCACGTTTTAAACCAAATCCATTCCCTCTCGACGTATAGAAATGTCACTGACCCCCGTACTCGAGTTGCTTCGGAAGTCCGCTGGTATAACTGGCAAGAATGTTGCCGACAATCCCTTATTGTACGCTATAAAATCGACTGTCTCTCTTGCTTATTTTCTTAGGCCTACTGAACTTTGAACTGCATTAGTGCTTTCCTTTCACAATAAACAGATGTAACTGGGGCAACCATTTACGCTAAAATAACCACAAAAATTCCCTGGGGAACCTCTGACCCTCGGAACATCTGATTCACATTGACCCACTTTGGATTAGATTACAGCCTCAGTTGTCTGCCAGATAACTTTGGCCAAAAGGTCAACAGTAGCTGTTATTCATACTTCAGAGAGAATTGAAACAATTTCTTGCCTAAAGCTTATGGAAAGACGTCCCTGAAGGTTAAACGATGCAACATTGGTGCCTTTGGATGAGCAACGGAGATTCTGGCTGTATAGTTTTGGCCATACGGCGTATGCGCTGCCGCCATGCCCCGCCGTGCCGTGTCAGCTGTGAGCCGCTGCTGATAGCAGGGGCTGCCGGCGCAGTATTATACAGTAGGCCTCTGGACGCGACGCGGCCCCTCCCACCACGTGGAGCGGCGCCGGGGTGCGTGACAGCTGAAAGGCGCCTCTGTGGATAACGAGCTGGCAGGCGATAGCCGCCGTCTCACGCTGTCACTCCACGCTCCAGTCAGCCTCACACACAACACCGGGTCGGCGACGGCACCTCCGTTAAGGCCAATTTCATACAAATGTTGTACTGTCAAGAGGGACCGCATCTTTGAGGGGCGTTCAGTAAGTAATGCAACATATTTTTTCCCTTGGCCAGTTTCGGTTGCGAAGTGTGGAATTCGTTGGGGGACATTGTGGAATATTCCTGCTTCTGCCCATGTAAAGTTCCGATACGTGGCGACGCTATACGTAGCTTTCTAAGTGGTGTCTGTAACGGAGGTACGTTCCAAGCAGTTGAGTTTCTTTTGGCGGAAAACCAGACTGTCGCAGATATTCGTAGGAGCTTGCAGAATGTTTACGGAGACCTGGCAGAGAGCAAAAGCTGCGTCAGTTGTTGGGCGAGGCGTCTGTCATCATCGCAACAAAGTTGCTCAAATCTGTCTGATCTTCCGCTTGCCAGCCGCACACGGCTGTGACTCCTGCAG
Source organism: Schistocerca piceifrons (assembly GCF_021461385.2). Classification (NCBI taxonomy): domain Eukaryota; kingdom Metazoa; phylum Arthropoda; class Insecta; order Orthoptera; family Acrididae; genus Schistocerca; species Schistocerca piceifrons. The sequence goes on from NC_060138.1 coordinate 857,228,073, forward strand.
TGTTGGAACGTGCGGACACTCTCATTCGAAGTGATCGATGGATCGCAGTCCAAAACTTCACTGTACAGCTCAACGTCTCAGTTGGTCGTCCCGAGGCACTCGTTGTCCCGTTGGGGTACTCAGTGGTGTGTGCCCTCTCGGTTCCTTGCTGCCTAACACAAGACTATAAAGACCAGTGAAGGACCATCTGTGCAGAACTGCTTGAGTGTTACGACGCTCATCGTCACAACTTTTTTCTCTAACATTGTCACGGACGATGAGACATGGGTTCATCACTTCCTTCTGGCATTGGCGGCCGAAGACTTCCGGCATAAGAAGTCACACCCATTCTGCCAACGGCCTTGTAAAGGAGAGTGGACGAGCGGACAGAGGTTCAGGGCACCCTCTTGTCCTTGGGGTGAGAAACTGCCCCTAAAGGCGGAAGAATCAGCAATGATCAACGGCATGACGATCCAGAGGCAATGGAAAACACTGCATTAAAGACACGTAACGTGCATCCACAGGACATGTGGCCTGCAATTGAAAAAGTGTCATGATCATTTTTCCATTGGCAAAAGATTCCCAGTCATATCTCCGGGAGCGGTCTGACAAGGGGGAGGTGAGTATGAGAAAATGATTGAATAACCAACGAAACGATAACGTTCTACGAGTCGGGGCGTGGAATTTCAGAAGCTTGAACGCGGTAGGAAACTAGAAAATCTGAAAAAGGAAATGTAAAGACTCAATCTAGACGTTGAAGGGGTCAGTGAAGTGAAATGGAAAGAAGACAAGGATTTCTGGTCACATGACTACAGGATAATATTAACAGCAGCAGAAAATGGTATAACGGGAGCAGGATTCGTTATGAATACCAAGGTAGGGCAGAGAGTATGTTACTGTGAACAGTTCAGTGTAGGGTTGTTCTTATCAGAATCGACAGCAAACCAACGTAGTTCAGCTAAAATGCCGATGCCGCAGGCTGAAGAAGAAGAGATAGAGTATATTTAGGGTAATACAGTATGTAAAGGGAGATGAAAATCTAATAGTCATGAGGGACGGATGTGCAGTTGTAGGGGAAGGGATAGAAGAAAAGGTTACGGGAGGATATGGGCTTGAGACAAGGAATGAGAGAGGAGAAAGACTGAGTTCTGTAATAAATTTCAGCTAGGTCATAAAGGAAGATTCGAGGCTGTCTAAAACGAATAAAGCTATTGATGCAGTTAAGAGAAAGGGGATGTGTGTTCGAAGAAGGTCAGTAAGCAGCTGAATTTCCAGACATAACATCTATGAAGTTGGCCAACATGGAGTACAGTACATCTGAGAAAGCAACAACGACAACAACAGGCAGACCCACATTTTCGAGTAAAAATATTGAAGAAAAGCTGTTTTAGTGTTGTCATGCTATGACTGCTACTTTCTTTTTTCTTTTGGCTTAGTGGCAATGACTTGTGGAAACGTACAGTTCGAAGAGAGAAATAACATTTAACATCCTTTAAGAGATTATATTGCTGGGAAAAAGTGGGTTAGTCTTTTTCTTAAACGTGCAAACCAAACTGTCAGAAAGAAAGCCTACAGGAACGTTCTATAGAAGGGCTTTACGGATCAGCAAAGAAACACACAGAAATTCTATAGCCTTTTGGATATGTTATGTTACACGTGCTTTGAAACTACATTATGTTTTCTCTGGAGGCATACCTTTTCTCGTTTATTTAGTGTTATCTTGATACTTTTAAAGGGGGTATGATCTTGACAACTATTTTTCAAACGCTCCAGATGTATCGTTTCTAAAAAAAATTTTCTTCGCAACAAATTTTAATTACATTTTCTAAGACTAAAATGTAAATGGCGCATAACATTATAAAGTAAATATTCCATGTTTTAAAAAATAATTTCCTACAATTTTCTATTTTTAAAACTCAAAAGACAAAATTGGAGCCGCTTTTGCACATTTTCCTCTACGGGTAAGAATGATTTCTCCTCGGATGGGCATATTCCAGTAGCATATTACACACGTAGGTAGCATTAAGGGATAAAACACAGCATTATCTACAATTTACACAAAATCCAGTCCGCGATAAAAAGAGTCGAATGACGTAAAAGGGAGGCACTGTTTTTGTCAATTCTCATTGGGTGCCGCACGGGAACAATTCACCCACCCTTTGATACATGATGTGCTACAAATTAAACGAAGTATCAACTCACATGCATACATACACCCATGACTGACACAGAATATTTACACTGGCTGTAAACATAGTAATTATGATACGCTGACTAGCTAAAAATTATGTATATGTTCATACAGTGACACATTATGCTTCGTGAGTAGCGTCTTCATTGCCATGAGGAGTTGCCGTCCGCGAAGCCCAAAACACTACAAGAAATTGGTTGTCGCATGGTACCGCTGTGGAAGACGAAAACGATGTCGTCGATGTCCTCCTCCTCAGCGCAGTCGCGTTGGGGGAGTCAAGCAGTTGTAACCGACAGAGGTGCAGTCGGAACCGCTGGCGGTGAGGCGGCGTCGCAACATTGCGACCATAAACTTTCTGTGATACATACCACAGGCGTGCAGGGATGCTTGGTGGTGTAACTGCGTAATGGCTTCCGTTTTGTTGGTGCGATAGGCGCTATTTATTGCTCCACAAGGTTCCGATCTGCCGCGCATGCCTTGCAGAAGGTTCATGAAAGGAACATGTTCGTACGTCTTTACCCCGTGGTGGATTGCATTTTCTTTGCGTCTGATACCATGGTGCCCTTTCACCCAAAGCACGGTGTTTTTCCTGTTGTAGCACCGTAGTTTTGCAATCCGGTCCATAATGCGGTAAACGAAGCAATTAAAATAATTATCGGTATTATTTAGAAGGCATTGAGTCAAGATTACGCCTAACACTGCTCACCGTCTTGTCCACTCACCCACGCCCCCATATTAATCTATGTCTAGCTGGTAAACTTATCACCAGCGCTTGTGACCGAAGTTTTCAGATACGTCACACAAGAAGTCTTCAGCCCGATATCTCACGCGGCAAAAGTGGGAATGTTTCTCCCTGTTTTTCTTGTAGCTTGCCTGTGAGAAGTTTGTTACAGTTCTTTTCTTATTTACTTTTATGGTTTTCAAAACGATGCACCATAGATCCATTAATGTCTTATTATACCGATACACTTTTGACTTCTCAGAAAATAGTATTAATTTATTGTAGATTATTTATTATGCCGGCCGGTGTGGCCGAGCGGTTCTAGGCGATTCAGTCTGGAACCGCAGGTTCGAATTCTGCCTCGGGCATGGATTTGTGTGATGTCCTTAGGTTAGTTAGGTTTAAGTAGTTACAAGTTCTAGGGGACTGATGGCCTCAGATGTTAAGTCCCATAGTGCTCAGAGCCATTTGATTATTGATTATACTTACATTATTAGCAAATAAGGCATAAAAAGGCTAATTCAAAGATGGTCACCAGAGGGATGTTAAATAGTCTTTAAACGGTGACTACATTAGTTTCTACTGCGATTTATAGGTGGAAGGCAATAGCGAACAAGATGCTAATTGTTAATAACTCTCCGTTTCTTGTGAAGGAATAAACTATGGTACGATTAAAAGCATGAGGAAATCAGTTCTCAAATATTTTAATGGATTCCACACATATTATCAACACGAGCGAAACTTGGTGGATTCCGTATGAGGACTAAGACTGTTTCGAACCCTAACTGACCATTCCAGCCAGTCTATCCATAGCGACTTAATGTTCTGTTGCGAACATCAAGAGTCGTTTACGAATTTTATCCTAATTTCATGTTCCTTGATTGCACTAGAGAACCAGAGAAAACTACTAGGTGTTACCTCTTCTCAGTGTAGGGCAGTCTTCGTTTCAACTGATGTCACTGATCAGTACTGGGGAAACGTAAAGCATGACAGAAAATATGGTTAGAAATGGAGTTATGCAGCAGAAAGCAGCACCCGTGCCCGTATTGACTTCTCTATACTGTTTTTTACGACTGCTTTGGACACGTACATATTGTAATTAGACCATTTTACAATGGACGCGAGTTACCTATCTTGATTACAGTCTGACCGTTAAATTACGACTGTCGTTCTGTGAGGGTACGTGTTCTTTAAGAAGGACGACTGCTTATACATATCCACACTGCAGGATGTACACAAGTTGGTGGCGATAGTGCTGCGCTTTAGGCCACGCTACTTCGTATCACCCTGAGGAATGTGTAATTGTTGCACTATTGATTGATGTGTACTCCATCGATCATCACAATTTTTTTATCTGTACAACGTCTGGTGTCACAATTTTTTTCCTGTGTCTTGATACCACCCTCGATCCGCCACCCCACCGTGTGTGTGGCTGGCGGGAGGCAGGTTACGATTCTATGCAAAATCTACACACCTTTTGCCTGAAGCATTTTCTTCGTTTCGTCATAGGTGGCGCTGTAATCCCAAAAGAAATGGCTACACAATCGTAATTTACATGCTACTCAATGGCCCTTGAATATCCAATGGCACATGGAATCCCACCTCTATGCTGCGAGAGTAGGACAGGCCAGTGTTTCATAACTTATAATTGTAACCCAACCCGCAACGCTGTTTTTCTCCTACATATCGAACGGAGGCTACTCCACGCGTCATCGTGACCATGTAGAGAACTACGACGTATCATAACAGCCAGTACAATGCGACCAGATCTCACGTATGGTGCAGACGTAGAACAGGTAGCGGCTCTAAACATTACAATATTTGTGCATTGCTTACTGCCTGTACACCTACCTATCATTTGGAGAACAGGCGTGCAAGTGGACGATGAATGTTGCAACCACGGAAGGAAAAGTTGAAATCATCCTGATTTACGGAGAATATAGGGGAATGTTGAGGATGGTGTTGCCTTGTACGCCGCACGTTCTCCAGGGTAGCTCTCTCTCTTTCATTCTTTTACAAGTTTGTGAACGCCTTTATTTCTTACGGTAGCGTGCAGACCGCCAAAAGGAAACGAAGCAAACTTGTTACAGGAGAAGCTAATGAAATAGCTGTACTAGCAGCAGTGCACCACAAGGCACGGATAAGCGCCCGGCAATTACACCACGATTCCGGCGTGTCCGTAGGTAGTATTGTCACAATATTGCATAATTATAAGTACACTACTGGACATTAAAATTGCTACACCAAGAAGAAATGCAGATGATAAACGGGTATTCATTGGACAAATATATTATACTAGAACTGACATGTGATTACATTTCCACGCAATTTGGGTGCATAGATCCTGAGGAATCGGTACCCAGAACAACCACCTTTGGCCGTAATAACGGCCTTGATATGCTTGGGAATTGAGACAAACAGAGCTTGGATGACGTGTGTACAGGTAAAACTGCCCATGCAGCTTGAACACGATACCACAGTTCATCAAGAGTAGTGACTGGCGTACTTTGACGAGCCAGTTGCTCGGTCACCATTGACCAGACGTCTTCAATTGGCGAGAGATCTGAAGAATGTGCTGGCCAGGGCAGCAGTCGAACATTTTCTGTATCCAGAAAGTCCCGTACAGGACTTGCAACATGCGGGCGTGCATTATCCTGCTGAAATGTAGGGTTTCGTGGGGATCGAATGAAGGGTAGAGCCACGGATCGTAACACATCTGCAATGTAACGTCGACTGTTCAGAGTGCCGTCAATGCGAACAATAGGTGACAGAGACGCGTAACCAGTGGCACCCTATACCATCTCGCCGGATGATATGCCAGTATGGCGATGACGAATACACGCTTCCAATGTGCGTTCGCCGCGATGTCACCATATACGGATACGACCATCATGATGCTGTACACAAAACCTGTATTCATTCGAAAAAATGACGTTTTGCCATTCGTGCACCCAGGATCGTCGTTGAGCACACCATCGCAGGCTCTCCTGTCTGTGATGCAGCGTCAAGGGTAACCGCACCCATGGTCTCGGTGCTGATAGTCCATGCTGCTGCAAACGTCGTCGAACTGTTCGTGCAGATGGTTGTTGACTTGCAAACGTCCTCATCTGTTGACTCAGGGATCGAGACGTTGCTGCACGATCCGTTACAGCCATACGGATAAGACACCTGTCATCTCGACTGCTAGTGATACGAGGCCGTTGGGATCCAGCACGGCGTTCCGTATTACCCTCTTGAACCCACCGATTCCATATTCTGCTAACAGTCATTGGATCTCGACCAACGCGAGCATCAATTTCGCGATACGATAAACCGCAATCCCGATAGGCTACAGTCCAACCTTTATCAAAGCCGGGAAGGTGGTGGTACGCATTTCTCCTCCTTATACGAGGCATCACAACAACGTTTCACCAGGCAACGCCGGTCAACTGCTGTTTGTGTATGAGAAATCGGCTGGAAACTTTTCTCTTGTCAGCACGATGTAGGTGTCGCCACCGGCGCCAAACGTGTGTGAATGCTCTGAAGAGCTAATCATTTGCATATGACAGCATCTTCTTCCTGTCGTTTAAATTTCGCGTCTGTAGCACATCTTCATCGTGTAGCAATTTTAATGGCCAGTAGTGTATCTCCCATATAACGTGTTACTGCATGAAGAATTTTATGGCGCCGTTATCCATAACCGGGTAGTGTTTTTTGAATGGGCACGCCAACGAATGCAAACGACCCCACGTTCTTTGCCGATGTATTATTTTCAGATGAGCCCACATTCGCAAAAAAACGGTAGTGTTAACCGGCATAACATGCGTTACTGGACTGTAGATAATCCCCACTGGTGACGAGAAGTTGACCATCAACGTCCTTGGTCGGTTAACGTATGGTGTGGAATCACGGGGGAGAAACTCATAGGTCTGTATTTGATCGGCGGTATGTTGAATGGACGTAAACGTCGAAAGTTTTCGGAAGAGGACCTACTGTTACCTCCACAGGATGTTGCCCTGGACGTTCGATAACGAATGTGACTTCAGCTTGACGGCTGCCCAGCGCATTACGCAACTGAAGCACGGGAGGTATTAGACCGTGTTTACAATGGACGGTGGATCGGCAGAGGTGGCCCTATTAATTAACCCGTTAGTTCACCGGACTCGACGTCACCTTATTTATTTCCATGGAGATATTTAAAAGATAAGGTGTACCAGCAAGTGTCAACAGGCTGCGCAGAAACGCGTTTGCTGACATTCCCGCAGTTATGCTTCTGTCCTGTGTGAGGTCACTTGGAAAGCGGGTCACTAAATGTACTGAAGTTGGCGGTACTACTTTTGAACACTTCTACATCTACATCTACGTGATTACTCTGCTATTCACAATAAAGTGCCTGGCAGAGGGTTCAATGAACCATTTTCAAGCTGTCTCTCTACCGTTCCACTGTCGAATGGCGCGCGGGTAAAACGAGCACTTAAATTTTTCTGTGCGAGCCCGGATTTCGCTTATTTTATCGTGATGATCATTTCTCCCAATGTAAGTGGATACTAACAGAATTTTTTCGCAATCGGAGGAGAAAACAGGTGATTGAAATTTCATGAGAAGATCCCGTCGCAACGAAAAACGCCTTTGTTTTAATGACTGCCACTCCAATTCACATATCATGACTGCGGCACTATCTCCCCTATTTCGCGACAATACAACTTACGCTAATACGAAAAGCAGAGTAGCGTTCGTCTCGAGCAAAGGCCACAGTGGCGCGTCGAGTACTCACCTGTTCGATATGTCGGAGGAATACGACGTATCGAATGGGGTTTACAATAATAGAGGTTAGGCAATACTGGTCTGCTAACTTCGCAACATGCAAGTGGTGTTCCACGTGCCATTGAATGTTAAAGGGTCAATGAGTAGCATGTAAATTACGGTTGTGGACCCATTCCTGTTCCTCAGATTACAGAGCCGCCTGTGGTGAAACAAAGAAAATGCTTCAGAGAAAAGGTGTGTAGATTTTTGCGTAGAATCGTATTCTGCAAATAAAGACGAAACGGAGTTCCCATTGAAGCTTTCAAAGTTGCCATCCGCCACCCACGCACTGGGTGGGGTGGGGATGTAATATCATTGGATGTCCCCCTCCGAGACAAACAAATTTGAATTATAACTTTTTTTGATACGATGTGTAGTTCTCGAGATATTCCAATATCTTCAGTTCAACACCTTATGTATGTTTATGATTTATGTGTGTGTGTGTGTGTGTGTGTGTGTGTGTTTGTGTGTGTGTGTGAGTGTGTGTGTGTGTGTGTGTGTGTGTGTGTGTGTGTGCCTGACTCCATCTGACCCCTTTCTAAGGACTAGTATAAACCATGCACCAACAGACTGATCTTAACTGTCTAAGGTGGACCAACGCGCTGTCACGGACGTGCTCATTATGTCTGGCTCATCAGTCTCGGAGTCCATATGAAGTGGGAAACGGAACACCTGTGTCATTATTTTTATAACTCGTTATCCGTTCAAACTCAACATTAAAACTCTTGAGGTCAGTTAGTATTGGCTACAAGAAAAGTGTTCGTCACGTCAATTCAGAATTACAGACACGCCCATTTATTACGTCAGTTCAGTCCTTGGAGGGGGGGGGGGGGATCCGATAAAATCTTACCAAATCTTATTTAAAGGAGGGGGCAATGAAAATGCCACGTCAGCTTTTTAATTCAGAGAATGTAAATTATTATAACGGATAACGATGTTGGAATAGACAGGACACAACATACTTCCAGTAAGTGTTTCAGAAGTAAGAAGTTAGAAAGAGTTGCGAAGGAAAATAAAGTTTTGTACTAGGTCGGTCACATGGTACTAGCGTTGGTCAACTGTTGCAAGATGAACTAGGCTCAGTTTATCAGGTCACAAGTTGTTTTTAATCCTAGTGCCAGTCTGGGTCAGATGTTAGAGAATGTGGTTCACTTTGCAAAGGGTTCACAAAGGAAGACACTGTGGTAATAGTGGGTGAGGCAGGCAACAGCATAGACATTGGCCCTAATTATTCAGTTGAGGGTGACTTGGTAAAGATAGCTTCAGCAACGAGACATGCTTGTATTAGGATAGTGTCTGTTGTGAGGCACCAGACCGGCCTCATTTAAACTCTGCTGTTAGGAGAGTTAATTTAGAGGTGGAACCACTGCTTGGATCAAGTATGGGGTTTTTATATATTGCTGTGGTTCCTATTGACTCTGTCAGTAGGTGGGACTACACTAGTCATGACCTTCACCTCAAGAGGAAATGGAAGGGAACACTGTCTGGGCTTATAACTTATCGGGCCACTATCACATGTGGTAAATTGTCAGTGGTTACAAGTGACAGAACAGCAGATGTCTTAGGGTAGTAAGGGCAGGACCAAAAGATATTCAGAAACAGGATGAAAATGCCATTCACACTGATAAAACAGGCAGTCAGAAAGCAAATTTTGACGTATGCAATTCATGCAAACAGCTCCTAATTGAAACTGGAGATGTTCTGAAATTGATAGAAAATTATGTTCATCCAGTTGTAATTCAGGCAGTGCACAAAATCTGTTATCCTTATTGCATCAACATATCCGAGAACTGGGGGGTAAACTAAATGAGGTGCTTCTTTGAAGAATTAGAGCTGAGCTTACCAGTTGATGCAATCTATCTATCTGAACATCATGCGGCCATTGCTATACATGTATTAAATGTTACACGGTTTAAGTTAGGGCCTTACTTCTGTAGAGAAAATATAGTGAAAGGTGGAGGGTCCATATTTGTCAGAAACCGTTTTAATTTCAAGAATACTGATGCTAATAAAGTTTGCTTAGTTCATCACTTAGAGGCTTGTACAACTGAAGAATTCCATAATAAGTCCTTTATAATTGTAGGTATATACAGAGCACCTTCAGGAAACTTTAACCTCACATTAAAAGAAAAGGTGGGGGGTAATAGTGGTATTGTGATTCTAATGTGTGTTTACTGAAAAGCTCTGTCGTCGAACAATTATTACAGTTAGTAACAGTGTCATTCAATTTAATTCCTTCTGTGAACTTTGCAACTAGGATATGTAAATGCTCTGAGACTGCTATTGATGTCTTTGTTGTAGACAAATCTACAGGAAAAGTCATATCACAAAGTCAATAGTAAGGAGACTACTTGTTCATGGCAGGCAGTATCTTATGTCAAATGTTGAAACTTGTCAGCACCGAAAATCTATCAGATCTGAGCACAGAAGAGCAATAAATCAGTGAAAAGTAGAGAATTTTAGGAGATTGCTCAAAGACATGACATGGATAGAAGTTTACAATACTTCAGACTCAAATGGAAAATATAAAGCATTCATTAATAAAGTTTCTTTGTCATTTGAAAATTTTTTCCCCTAGAGGTAACTCAGATCATACAAAAGTCAAAAAATGATCCGTAGATTACACAAGGAATAAAGATATCATGTGGGACAAAAAGGAGACTATATCTACTATATAGGAACAGCTCTGACGTTAGCATTGTAATGCATTACAAAGAATACTGCAAAATATTGAAGCAGGTAATCCAGATATGTAAGCAGTTTTACTACGAGGAAAAGATAATTACATCAAGCAACAAAATAAAACGTGTATAGGAGGTAGTGAAGACAGAGACAGGGGCCACAAAGAAAGAGGAACAGATAGTTCTAAAAATAAATGAGACATTGGTAACAAGTGCACCTAGTGCTGCAAACCTCTTAAACAAGTACTTTGTTTCTGTTACTGAGGGCTTGGGGTTATTAGGTTTGGTGAGCAGTGCAATGGAATACCTGAAACCAGTTTTTACAAATAACTGCAGCAAAACGGATATGACACTCATGTCTCTCAAAGAAATAGTATGTAACCTCCCCCTCACTTATCGACCTTAATGACAGTGAAAAATTAGAACGCATGTACCTAATGGAAATTTGGGAAAAGCAATCGTCACCGAAATTAATCTGTCGGTAACGAGGGAGGAAGGGTTACATCTAAATAAAAGGAAAAATGCAAATGAAATTGGTGGAAGGCAATTTTGAAAAAGGGTAAAGTTAATAAAGAAAAATGTGCGGTCATTGCGTTAACAATTAACTGGCGTTAGTTAGATATTTGAGATTTGGGGAAAATTATGGTCGCCAGTCCTATGGAAAACTACTATAATAACTGAAAATGAAAGATTAATGCATATATAATTAGCACTAAAAGCGTGGCAACTGAAGGTTGACACGTGTTGTGTGAAAACTGAATGTTTCTCAGAAGTAATAAATTACGCCGCACTCTAACTTAATTTAGCAAAAGAATTAATAAAAGCGGAAAATTGAAAATTAATTTAGTGACTGAAGTTAATAGTGAACTTAGTTTCTGTAGCACTACGAAATTCAATAAAATAAGGTTAGTCTTGGGCTACCTCAGCAATCATCTCAAAAGCAACTTGAATCTACGCAATTTAGAAATAAGATATTTAACTTTGAACTTGAATTAAATGATTTTGAACAATTAACAATAGTAAAATTTATACGTGCCAAGCTGAGCTGCAGTCACAGGTAAGCAAAAATATGGTAACAAAACTCGCACTCTTAATTTGTGCTTGTGTAATATAAATATAGTTCAGTTTGGTTAATGTAGCCAGCTATGAACACTTTAACTGAACTTTGAAATTAAAGCAATGAAATGGAATGATATTACTTTAATACTGGCGTTTGAATTTCAACGACACTCGGGTTCATTTCGGAAAAGGAAGGGACGCTGCTTGGTAATGCAATTGGGACAATGAGGAACAAAGGTTCATGCTAAGTTGCTGTATTTTAGTGATGCAAATGGAACAGTTTGAAAAGCTGAGGTCTGCCATGCAGTTCTAAAACTTTACGTGCTTTCAGTCTTCCCTGTTGGTTGATTGAAGGTTTGAAGTCGTCGATCGTGGAGGTGGCGACAATCACTTATTGTCGGCCGTCGCTGTTGCAGAAGCTGGACGCTGTTGGCACGCCTTCTCGACACAATCACTAGGCGAAATGGGCTCTTGATATGTGCCAGCTAATGTTTCCCGTCCGCGACACCGTGTCAGAAACTATCATAGCAAGTCGAGCGCTATTACATGCTGTCAAACCCCTAAAGCGCGGCAACTCGCGGGAGCGTCACACAACACACCTGCTCCACCGCCCTACTCCAGCCAGACTCTCCGCTCTGCCCGCGCTCCACACGGCAGAGTTAACACTACCAAAGATTCTAAACTCTTTGGTTCTCCGCACGACCTATCGATGTAATCGTTCGATAGCATAGTTTTCCCTAGGCAAGACCCAGCGTAAAAATACAAATAATATTTACAAAACAAACCAATTATACAGCGATATATATATATATATATATATATATATATATATATATATATACAAATTATTAAACATTTACAATATATAAAGACACAGAAATGTCATATCTTCAGGTAACAAAATAAGGAAAAAATTTATAGTACAATAGATGTAAATAGGAGGATATGCAGTTCCGGCGTTACAAGTATCTGTCATAAAATCCTTAAAATCAGAATATCTAGTGTTTATGATAACATATCAACGAATTTAATCAAAGAGTGCTCAGTGAGTTAAATCAAAATATCTAGTGCTTATGATAACATATCAACGAATTTAATCAAAGAGTGCTCAGTGAGTTAAGTTCTATCTTATGTTATTTTTGTATGTGCAGAGTAAGTAAATGTTCAGAGACATTAATGTAGGCTACATAATGTACCAATAACAGGTCCGTTTTTTAGAAATCCATCAAAACGGTTAACATTACTTTCATATAGCTTTGTTGTCCGTCAATCTCTGTCTTTCCGTCCTTCCCTCAGTCCGAATACTTCTCAAGGTTCCATTGTTTAAAATAGGGTTTTTAATGACGTCTTAAAAGTACTGTTTAAAACACTTTGTAAATAAAACATGGTTTTAAGGTCTTTTAATCAATGTTAGTATAAATTTTAAAAAACTTCATTTTTACATATATTTTTCCATCCACGCGGTTAACCTCACATAAGGGGGATGGGTATCACACCACAACTCATCAACTTTCTCCAAGAGAGAATGGGGTAATATTTTAAAGAAAAGCCCTCGAGTAATTAATAGACGTCCCCTACCATATGTACCGTTCAAGAATTGATGCACTGATTACATAACTTGATTGTTAATTTGTGCGTATTCTTCAGGATAAGAACATGAATCTAAAGGGTTATTACAGATTTTGTTGAAAAAGGGTCGAAAGCTTTCTCATCGTCCATGAACCCCAAAAAAGTAATAATCCATAATCATTACTCTGTTGTAACACTTTAAGACTCACGAAAGGTCTATTCTGTTATAGCCGCTTCTGTGTGGAGCATGTTCCTTTTCTCTTCTTTTCCTTTTACGTTTATCCGATACCTACATAGAGTTGGCATTGTTACCATTGGATTTGGCATCATTAATGCTACAGGGTTGAGAGCCTGTGGTCTAGGGATAGCGTCCTTGATTAGTGATCAAAATGTCCTGGGTTCCGGGTTCGAAACCCGTCAGCGCTTAAATTCTCGCATCGGCGTCCGAAGACATCCAGCATAAGAAGCTACCCTCATTCCGCCAACGGCCTAGTCAAAGACGGTGACGAGTGGACAGAGGTTCAGAGCACCTTCTTGTCCTTGGGGTGGGAAACTGCCCCTAAAGGCGGAAGAATCAGCGCAATGATCAACGGCATGACGATGCAGAAGGCAATGGAAAACACTGCATTAAAGACACATAACGTGCATCCACAGGACATGTGGCCTGCAGTTGAAAAAGGGTCATGATCATTTTTCCATTGGCAAAAGATTCCCAGTCGTATCTCCGGGAGGGGTCTGACAAGGAGGAGGTGAGTATGAGAAAAGGATCGAGTAACCAACGAAACGATAACGTTCTACGAGTCGGGGCGTGGAATTTCAGAAACTTGAACGTGGTAGGGAACTAGAAAATCTGAAAAAGGAAATGCAAAGACTCAATCTAGATG